>NC_048408.1:11969935-12000149 GCF_013103735.1 Etheostoma cragini
AATTATTATTATTATAAAAACTCTCCAAAGGTTTGGAATGAAACCTCATGCATACTGTTGTATGGGGACAAAATAGAAACCTGGCCAAAGTTAGCAGATTTCACTGCACACTATCAGTCTACAGAGTCACTGATGTTGTGGTGATAGTAGTCTTTTAGTGTAATGTGTGGTCCCTAAATACAGACATTATGCAAGCAATTAAAGGAGTGAGGTGTATGATGTAATCTGGCCCAAGCTGTCCCAGTGTTAACTCTGTTATAACCCGGTCATAGTTCAAAACACTGTAGTGGCCCCTAATTGTTTTAGGTTAAGTCCAAAAAGAGAGGACAAATTGACTTAGTTAAAAGATGGATCCTGGGTGTTTTGTGTCAATGGAATTGAAAGCTTAGTGAGAGGTTGTTTCATTTATCTGCTTGATGTCAGAGAGTTTTAATAACAACACAGGTTTCATCGGGGGCAGTTGTGGTGTATGCGCCCATGTTCTCTAAAGTGTTTGGTCGAAATAAAGGTTTGCAGTGCACATAAAAACTACTGCAATTTTCTGCCATTTTCTGCAAATAAAAACATGACTCTTCATCTCTTTTACAAATATTATATGTTCTTCTTGGTATACAAATACTAAAAACACTTTTTGCAAATGTTTTACATAATAAAATGAATCCAATCAGTTAGCCTAATTACTTTCTGTACCGTACATTAGAGCTGTTTCTAATTGTCCTATGCCACTAAACAAAGAAAAATTGGACATGTGATTATGTCACAAAATGCCAGTGTGGTGAAAAATGTAGGTAATGTTTTGTTGCGTTTTATTACTCAAAAGCAGGATGAAAACTCATACTACAGATGAACATTTGTGATATAATATACTTTATATAGTATGGTTGTTATACATGCACAAGTGAAAAACCTTATTGTACAATACAACAGTGCAGTGCGTACATTATTAGTCTCTGTCCTCTACTTAACTTTAAAAAAAAATTGTAAATAAAAATAATTACAGGAACCAGACAATAAAAAGATCATAGACTGAGCCCCATAATTTCTTCCTATGCATATTTTTGCTTCCTATGGGCATATGAACATCATCGCTACTGACTAGGTTAGCTCTGAATGTCTTTTTCCCTCATCCCCTTAATGAGATATTTGTCTCTGCTGCTTTTTTCTTTGCCTAGCTGATAAGAGATGATGTTGGCTAAGCTTCTGTACTGGCTTTCTGAGCTCTGAGGGCGGGAGTAAAGGGCGAGGGGAATGGATAATGTGCCATTGGTCATTATGGTTCTTGACAAATCCCTTGTTTGATGCAGACACTGCAATGCACAAAGGAACCACTGCCCAACTCATGACCGTAGTCCAGCCCTGCATTGACAGACAAATTGGGAGGGTCAGCTTTTGCAGATTAATTATTGATAAGTAATTTCATCAAAAAAGCAGATAGTAGAGACACAAAGAGACAGTGTGGTTTGCGTGTGAAGACTAGTGGATGAGCAAAAACGGGAGAGAAGGAATGACGAGATTGTTACTCAAAAAAGTTAAAAATAAGATAAATGTAATGCAAACAATCAACAAGCATTGTTGTTCTCTTACCTTGTATGTACATACAAATCAATACGTTTAGGGGATGTGTCAATATGATACTAATATGTTACTTTTACAATGTTCATCATTTAATAATTTAATGTAATTAGGACATCTTTCAGGCTTATGCACAAAAATTTCTATCATTTTATGGCAATGTGTTAGTCTATATATAAAGCAATACAAAGAGTTTGTACTCTCCACATTTTATGTTTTAAAAATAGGTTATGCATTTTGCAAGTTAGTGCCGCTGTCCCTAAATACAATTTTTGTGCAGTTATTTTCATTAGAGACTGACTCAAATGCGCATATGATTCAAGGTCAATCAAGTCAGAAGGATTTTCAGGCATAGGAGAAGAATCACTGGTCTATTTCATGGGTCAGATGTAGGTTTTTCTTATGTTATGTTTTTTGTAAGAACAAAAATTTAAATCAAGTTGGAAAAACAGTGCGCAGG
Organism: Etheostoma cragini; assembly: GCF_013103735.1. Taxonomy (NCBI): domain Eukaryota; kingdom Metazoa; phylum Chordata; class Actinopteri; order Perciformes; family Percidae; genus Etheostoma; species Etheostoma cragini. The sequence continues at coordinate 11,971,968 of NC_048408.1, forward strand.
AAGGTGTAGTTAGAGTCCACATGTTTAGATTCCATTTCCATTCATTTTTAATGATGAGCTGACCTCAGCAAACAGATACTCAGATACTCTAATAACTGTATTCCATTCATACTTTAATCATCCCTACTCTCATTGTTTACCATGCTGCAATTGAAAGGCGCAGAAGCAATCTTACAAAACTGTCAGTCGATCTTAAACTCAACCCTGGGATGACTTCAGTTTAAGGCCCAGAGCAACAAATTGCAGATTGAGTTGCATAACTTACTCTTTCTCTTTAATATCTGTATAAGAACATCAATCTTTGCAGTCTGTGGCCTCCAGGTAAAGCTGTTCAGCTGTGGAGAGCTTACATTTTCTGCTTTCCAGGTTACTACAGACAACATGAAAATGATTAAAAAAAAAAAAAGAAAGCCCTTAAAAATAATGACCAAAATGTTAAAAGACTTAAATTGGATCTTTTATTTATAAATGACCCTCTATTCCAATTCAGACTTCTCTCAGGCTGATTCCACTGCTCACACAGCATGTGTCCAATTCTCCACTCTGTCTACAACATATCTAACTGTTGATTGATTAAAAAAAAGTCCTCCTGTGCTCTCACCACCACAGGAGCGTTAAGATAAAACCCTTAACATGCTACAGACCTACATTGATCTGACAGACCTTACTGTGGTTTGTGATCTTGTCAGCTTGTCCTCGGGCAGACATTTATAGCATAGTAAAAAAGGTTGCTCATCTTCTAAAGGATCCAGTTGAACAGAAAAGTGCAAAGACCAAAGGAAATTACATGAAAAGATTAAAAGAAGACATAATGACCAGATGTTGGTCAGTATTGCTGGCATCCAGCCCTTCTGTCACACAGCCAGTCCACCTGGACAAACAGATGGGGGTCTGATATGGCTAATTCATCTAACCCACAACGGTCACTAGCTCGATTAGCCTGGTCCCTAGAGCTCTACAGTGAGAGCCCGCTGAACAGGGATGACAGCTTAGCAATCGACTGGAATGTTAGCTTTTGGAAACAGCTCCTCCTAGACCAGAATGTGTTGATGTGCAGACCAGTTGGATACGATCTGGGTAATAACAGTACATACAGTACAGGCCAAAAGTTAGGAACCACCTTCTCATTCAATGCTTTTTCTTTATTTTCATGACTATTTACCATGTAGATTATCAATAAAGGCATCAAATAAAAGAACTATGAATGAACCCATATGGAATTATGTACTTAACAACAAAATGTGAAATAACTGAAAACATGTCTTATATTCTAGTTTCTTCAAAGTAGCCACCCTTTGCTTTTCTGATAGGGCTGCAAACCCTTGGTGTTCTCTCAAAGAGCTTCACGAGGTAGTCACCTGAAATGGTTTTCACTTCACAGGTGTGCCTTGTCAGGGTTAATTAATGGAATTTCTTGCCTTTTAATGGAGTTGGGACCGTCAGTTGTGTTGTGCAGAAGTCAGGTTGATACACAGCCAACAGCCCTATTGGACAACTGTTGGAATTCATATTATGGAAAGAACCAATCAGCTAAGTAAAGAGAAACAAGTGGCCATCATTACTTTAAGAAGTGAAGGTCAGTCAGTCAGGAAAATTGCGAAACTTTGAATGTGTCCCCAAATGCAGTCGCAAAAACCATCAAGTTCCACAGAAGATGAAGCCTTCTGACTTTGGTGATCCCCAGACTTCGAGTTTTTAGATTTGATAGCTGTGAAATTTGCTGCAGATAATGAAGGTCCCTAGAGGATAAATTCTAATAACTTCGGTGATCCTCTAGATGTTTTATTTCACGCCATCATCTGGTCAAAATTTTAATTTGCCCAGTACTGTGGTTAAGGGTCAATGTCTGCAAAACTTGTGATATTCCCCTCAGTCTCAGCTGTACTTTGTGTTTAGTGGTAATTAGCCAATGTTAGCATGGTAATGTAGACTGGGTAAACTCCGCTTACTCCGCTGGCAATTTGATTTTGCCCTGCAGCTTGTTCTGGAAACCTGCACCAGTGTTGCCAGTGGTCTGACATACATGATCTAGTAAGTGATCGCAGCAGAGCCAACTACATATGATAAAGGATCATGTCAAAAGAAAAGAAAACTACCACTGTGATGTTATAAAAAGATTGAAATACAACATTGATTTGGCACCGCAGAATGCAAAGGTCTATGCAGTGTTATACTAACTAGACAAATGTGTCTGAAAGTCCTAAAGAAGTTTACTTATAATGAAAATTCTCATGCATGTATTTGCATATTTACTTACTTCTGTGACTTTAATCTACAGTATTTTTACATTACAATTTGGATTAAAAAATCACATCAACATGCACACCTAAAAGGGGATTTAATTAAAAATCCCAATGCCAAACTAGATAATGAAGCTTTGTGACATGAGGTTTTTTGTTCCGATTTTTGGTCTTTTGTGTCTTTTTCCAACCCCTTCATTTTGAAGGATTTACCTCTGCTGGAAAACATCACAACACTTCTAAATTGCCTCCTACATTATTTTTTGATTGTTCTTGAAAGCTTTGCCTCATCTAAAAAATGAATCTCATCAACACTATTTACGTGTTCAAGATTTGAGCTCACAACATGATGTGTCATATTGGATTTTTTTATTTTTTAATAAAAGCTAGAAACAAAGTGTTTCATTTTTTAGAAAAATTTGATTGGACATTTTGAACGTAGTGGCTACAAGGGGCATACAGTCCTGTGCTTAAAGTGATAACACAGCATCGGAGAAGATTATAAGCAGTTGTTTGAAAGTTAGCAGATTTTGAGACGCTTGTTGATCTCTAATTGATATTCTTTATCTGATATACATAGATGTGTGTTCTATCATCTTTTATGGACAATTAAAAGTGGAATGTAGCAGAGATCTTCAACAGGGAGCCCAGGACCCTTAGGCGGTCTTCGAAGTTTGCAAGGGGGACAAGGTAGCCGTCCACAGATACAGTTAAGCTAAAGGATTTACTGTGCTACATTTATGTTTAACATTAAAACATGAATAAAGATATGAATGTCAATAATAATTTTAATATATTGCATGTACCACAAAAGGATTTGTGTAAAGACTTTAGGCCACCCCATTATTTTAGGCCCAGTTTAATATACAACTCAATTTTAATAACATACTGTATGTAGTGTGGGGCCCTGGTCGGTCTTTCTTTCTGTTAAGGGGTCCTTGGCCTTAAAAACCATGCTTTCTTTGGGAAATAGCTGGGTAAATTGGGCTTTACTAATTTAAAACATTGTTTATGTGGTTCTTTGTTTTTTGGGTATTCTGAAAGCATACTTAGTAAGTAAGTGAAAACTTACTGGAGCCGGATTAAAAATAGTCATCAGATATCATTCAGTTCTACTTGACAATGTAACATATACTTGTGTCTCTGTTTTCTTGTAGGTCATTCATTCAAGCCAAGCTGCTGCAAAGCCCAGAAATCTCTGGAGTTCATTCCAATAAACTTGCACACACAGCGGATGAGGGTGACGTGCCCCAGAAAAACAGGTATTACGCTACTGCTTTAGACTTTTGTCAGACCTATTATTATACATAATACTTACACCTGGCTTCTGAAATATCTGGCCCTTTGCTGTTTGAAGCAGAGCAAGTAGTATACACATAAACAGCTGCTTACTCAAATAGTGCTATGAGAGCAGTAACAGTGATCCAAAACAGTAAAATTGTGGGCCGAACAGCTAAACAGTGAGCTGAAACTAACTATAAAACTGAGGGGGAGCAGCAGATTCAGGTGATATTCTCTATAGGATTATCACTGCGAGCACTTTCATGTTGTCACATTATGTTTCATTGTCATCTCATACATTTTTGTTATAAAAAAAACAACAACAAATTAAAGCCACTTAAAAACATTTGACCATCCTGCTCGAAAGCAAATTGGCTGAACAGCTGTTAAACATTAAACTTTCAAACAGAAAAAACAGGTATTATGCAAAGTTGGTTTATATTCTAACATTTCTATAGGCTGCTGTGGGTGTTACCTACTGTCGTATTGCTATGCCTGACTTCTCCATCTGTCAGAGATACTCCGAGGGTTCAGGCAGGGTGGTTTTAGGTCATCGCTCAGGTTGAAAGGTGAGAATTAACTTGGCCTGAGAAAGATAGACAAAACACTAATTAAGCCCTTTGCGTTTTTCCTGAGAGAAAGACTGGTCCATCTCCTCTACCACTGCTCTCCAGAAAGCAGAGCCTGTTATTAATAATAATAATAATTAATAATTTGTTTATTAGTCCCCAATGGGGAAATTACTGCACTACACTCTGTGTACACACTTTTTGTTAGTACTCACACACAGGCCTGAAATACACACACATGCTCAGGACCTATACATGCACTTTACATGGAGAGATGTCAGAGTGAGTGGGCTGCCAGCTGAACCAGCGCCCTGAGCGGTCGGGGGGGTACGGTGCCTTGCTCAAGAGCACCTGGCAGTGCCCAGGAGGTGAACTGGCATCTCTCCAGCCACCAATCCACGCTCCCAACTTTTTGGGTCCATACGGGGATTTGAACCAGTGACCCTCCGGTTCCCAACCCAACTCCCTATGAGCTACTACCACCCCCAAACATTGCCAGTGAACTGTCCAGTGTATTAAAGTGACTAACTGCTGCCTCACTACCTGTGAGTGGGCTCCATTTTAACTATACACTCGATGATTGATGGGAAGTTAAAGACAGACAATCCTTGAAGTAAATGGTGCTTCTTTTAGTGAAAGCATCAGCTATGACAGATAAAATAAGTAAAATCACATCATCTTTTTGCCCTGAAACTGTCTTACACTGTCAAGGCAGAAAAAAGGAGAATCAAGTAAAAAACATACCTTAGAGGAGTTTGTCTATTGATTGACACTGATAACTACCCTCTGTGGAGCCAATTCACACCTTTACTTGATTCCAGGCAGTGATGCTTTAGTCTGTGTGTGTGTGTGCGTGTGTGTGTGTGAGAGAGAGAGAGAGAACTCAACTATGTATACTACAGTAGGACCTGGTGTACCTGCAGGATATGCACAGATCACTTTTTTTTTATGATGCTAATTAAGAAATCTGGGTACACAATATGTAAATATACTGAGTCGCAAAACTTTGATTAAAAAAAGAAGGAACGTGTCACACAATTAAGTCCATCTTTTAAAATCAGTCTACTAAATGTTTTATTGAATTCGCTTTTATGCATAAGCTGTCTCCTATCCTCTTAAACTCACCTTAAACATAGTGTGCATCATCTTACATACAAGTCAGTTATAGTACAGGTCTATCTATGAAAAGAGACCTCACTCGACATGTGTGCAGAAAATCCTTCAAATGTGAGTTAACACCCTGTGCTTATATCGTCCCTCATATGGGAAGAGTTTTCTCTTGAATGATGACTTCATATTCATGTCATGTACCTCAGAGTATTGGTTTGTATATCAACATGCACAAGTATTTTATGTAATGTAAATATTGTAATAACACAACTGTCTGCAGAAAAAATGTGGAATTGTATAGATAAGGCAATGAGAAACTTGTCTTTGGATAATAAACTTCATTTTGATACTTAATTTTTCAGATTTTAGATTTCCTGCGCATGTATTCTTAAATGTAATTTCAACAGTAAAGGCAAAAAAGCAAAAACCTTATCTTTAAAAACACCACACAACGTGCATGCAGCTTTAGAATCAACCAAACTTGACGTAAGTGGCCGCCTTACGTGAATAGTTAGGCAGAAATGAAGGCCACACAACACAGAAAACTGCTTAAAAAACAAGCAAATCAGGCTACCTTCTAGTTTTCATTTAATGGCATATACTTGTTTGGTAGGGAATTGCTATTAAATTGCACATTTTGTTCTTTTTAAAAAGAAAAAAAGAAAATGATTGCAATCAGTCAGGCCCAGGAAATAATGGAACTGGCTTCGTAATGGAGCTGTTTCTCAGTTTCCAACTGTAGTCAATTGCTCTATTGTTCCATTTGATTTTCTGAAGTGATGCATTTCCTTGAGTTTGGCTATGCAATCCACTCAATGACTCTGAACCATTCATTTTCATTTTGGCAATTGATCATCCAGCATGAAAAGGAAATTGGGGGGAAAAAAACTGTTCAAGCTCAAAACAGGATTCATTTGTTTTGCTGAGAACAACTAAGTCCGTCTCCTAAATGACAAATGTAAAATAATTCCAGCCTAGAAAAGTCAAAGCTGAACTAAAAGTATTGTTCAGAATTCATTTGTGTAAAAAAAAGTCTTTTGAAATTTTTTCTTTGTTAAACAAGATTGTGGAATGGGTTAAGTACAAATTATAATCACTCAACCTGACTGCCCAATTCAATTTCCTCTTTCTAGAAGCAACTGTCCTCTCAGTACTTAAACAGCTTGTTCTATTGTTGATAAATTGAGAAAAGAATGCTGTGAGATGAAGACCAGGCAAATCAGGCACAAATTGGTCACTGCGATATTCTGAAAACCACCATTGTATTTCAGTGTACTTCTGCTGTGGGAGATCCAATTAAGGGAACATCGGAACGCTCTTGGGGCCAAACATGTGGCGGACAGAGAGCCCCATGGCCAGACACAGGGGTAATTAATGGAAGAAGCAGTGGGTAGTAGCAAAGCCCTCGTATCAAACCACTATTGGTCTATTGTGCTGGTGTTGGGGGACTGATGCTGTTGGCCACACTGTTGTTCACATCTCTGTGACAACACTGGGAGCTGTGTCATGTCATTAATTTCTATTTTCAACAACTTTTCAAGCAGCGTTTTCCTATGGTTGGAGCTTTGCAGTGTTTCCTTCCTGGAGGTGTTCATTAACTGACCTGGCACTAAACCACACCAAAATATTCACTATTTACCCCGTTAAACCTTCATTCACCCCCTCATCCTTCTCCCTTTTTTTGTACTAATTTAATTTTTAGCCTCATCCATTACTCATTCAAAACTAGGCCTGTTGTAAGCACCTCTGTGCTTGCCTGGCTGTCTGTGAAGTGTTTATTTACATGTGACGATGGTGTACAAATTGGAATAAAGCACTGTGACATTGGTCGTCCTTCTGGTTCAACGTGGGACCAACACTACATTAAGACCAAAATATGGCTGGAGAGAAATGACTAGTATTATAGCCATATAGACACAATATAAATACACACATACAAATGACCTAAAATATGTGCGCCTAAAAGAAACTATACTGGCAGAGTGCAGAATAATGTCATGCCTCTTATTTGTCCATAAATATGATGTATCTGTGAGCTTAAAAATACTGTGTGCAGGTTACAAAAGTAAACCCACCATATAACAATTAATGTGAACTGAAGCCCTGAAACCGCTGCATGGCATATTCACAACTGACTATTAGAGGAATTACTGTTGAGGATATCTTTGCAAAAATCCATGAAAAACTCACTTTGATGGGGATGATTATGTTTTGTTTTTTTTCTCACCTCAAAGTCCTTTAGGTCCAATTTCCAAGGTGCTGTATTATATATTTCACTGTTTTAAATTCCCTCAACTCACTTTTTTCTCTTCACAGATGCATTCTATGACGTCGTCACTGTCGGTGCACCTGCTGCCCATTTCCAAGGCTTCAAGTGTGGTGGTCTGCAGCGTCTCCTCAGCAGATATGAAGCAGAGAAAAAAAGGTAGGGAAAAAAACACCTTGCCAACCTGTACAACATCTTGTTTAAAGGGAACAAGCATGATTAAATATAGGACACAGGAAACGTTTTTTTTTGACAAAAGAATATGACTTTGGCATAGTGAATTGTGGCAGAAAGATTTGAAACTTGAATTTCCAGGCCCAAACAGTTACTTCCAGCCAATCCATGCTCAATTTGACTGGAGGAAACAGACATGATGCAAAGGGTTTGTTGAGTCACAAGTTCCTCTGTACTGGTCCGGTTTTCCTTGCAGCATGATTTTTCTCAATTTTAAAAGTTGTATATATACTTGTCACTGAAGAGCCACACATTTGTAATACAACTTTCCAGCTCCCAGCTGGAGCTCTCTCTTAAAAAGAACTTGAATTAAAAAAACAAATGGCTACACCGAGTTTTCATGCAACGAATAAGGACATTTCTCATCTGAGGTAATTACAAAAATTACAAAAGGTATATGTGTAGAGTGCAATCTACAGCAATCCATAACAATTGACTACCAGATGATTCTTTAATAGACATAGCAATAATCAATCATTATTACTGGTACTTATTTTCACATGGAGTAAATATGTTAAAGTCTGAGTGATGTACTGGATATGCTCAGAGATATTTTGTGAGTTGGTCTCACGGACTCATAAGGAGCCTCTTAGATTGAGTTTTATGTTAGATTGTGTTCAATCTGTGGCTGTGTACCAGCTCTCTGCTTGATTGCTTGATGAACAAAATATGTCTTGTGTGTTTATTTTACTGACCGAACCCACTCGCTCCACAAATTAGACCTCGCTATTAAAATTGTGTTATACACACACAGCTACAAAGATAAATGTATATGCACATATACTGACTGAAAGTGCACTCTGGGGGAACATATCCATAGGACTTGAGATACTGAGATCAGCAGTATCCTGTAAATGTTGCTGTCTTTGCCCTTTAGATGCAGGACCAAGGGATATGTCACTGGAGTTCAGTATGTGGTTACTTGAGTGATGCCAGAAGAAATGAAGGGCGTTTTTTTTTTCCCCAAAGCTCCCCATAGAGCACAAAGTCATTACAGACCATGCCAGATCCAATTAGTTACAGAGTTTGCAGCTCAAGAAAGACGGGAAGAGAGGCAAGATGGAGAGGGCTGAGGTGTGGGTATGAAATGGAGAAGTCGGTGGGAAACATAGTTGGGGGCCTGTGCTGATAATAAAAAATAAAAAAGGACTTTTTACGCTAAAGTGCACAAGTGAATTTGCTGAAGATGGTCAGTTTTATCTGCTAGCATGAACTATGATAAGGTTAGCATATTTTCGAGAATCCACTGAAGTGAAATCATTTTCTTTGAACGAGAGATTAGACTTCAGAAAGAATTCTCCAGGGAGACAGAGCTTTTTGTTTCATATTTGACTTAGCTAATGACTCACTGTAGCTTAAATTTTCCAATTTTCCGCCTGGCTAACTGACTACGGCCTGCTCTGTGCCTTATCCATGTTTGACCTGGAATGCAGTCATTTGTCAATTGTTGTCAGAAATAGGAATAAACTCAGTTTTTCTGTAATTGCACAGTGTGTTTGCAGTGGCCATTGTAATGAAGGTGCAAGTTTACTTTAAATAAGGAACATTAATTATTTCATGGTTTCATTTGCTTGTATTATGCATGCACTAAACCTCTGACCAAATATTTAGCCTAGGACGGGATCAGGTTTTTTGTTGTTGTGTGCGACTGTGAAGTACTGTAGTCTTGTGTGCAAGTCCAGTTGAGAGTAACCTAATTGCACAGAAGGTCAGCCGATCTGACCAGAGCATAGATACATGTGTGCATGCACACGCAGACACTCTCACTTCTCCCAGTGTGCCTCCTCGCCTTTCTGCAGCAGCCTTTTGTAATCACATTTGATTAAAAAGGGGGACACTGCAAGATGTGAGACTCGGCTATTCAATGTGATATTCATTCATCAAAGAGGGGATGGAAAAGGATTAAAAGATGGGAAAAAAGGAAAAACCTGAGCACAGAGGTGTTACCAGGAGGGCAATAAAAGAGCTATTCATCTTTGTTCCCTGGACACTAGAAGAGAGGAAGCGGGGATCTTTCCTGATCCATTAAAAAAAAACTGCATTGGCCAAACTTGGCAATGGCCAGACTATCTAATATAGTTTGTCTCTCAGGATGGTCCAGGAAAGAGTTTAATCAATAACTACACTTAGTATTCCTCCAGAAACTTAGCACATGTACACACAGGGCAAGAGCATTTGTCTTTCATTAATGCATGCAGTCCCACTTAAATGGCTGTTTTAAAAGTCACTGGATTTTTATCCGTTTTTAATTGCACCTTATAGACATAGCTGGGGATTTGCTGAGGTGGTCTAATCTTTCATTAACAGCTTCTTTTGAATTATTCAGATAATCTGCATAATGATGCAACACACTTTTTTTAGACATGTTTTATGGAACCTCTACATTGCCAAATATATTCCAACCTATAGTGATGTCTGTGTTTTTATTGCAGATGTAATGTTGGCGATATACAGTAGTTTGTTTTTGACTTTTGTGCTTTTTTCAGTATAATGTCAGACAGGCCGTTTGTAAGGTCAGCTGTACTTAGTTGGTGCAGAAGCTGTGCAATAGAGCTCCTCTCTCTACATGTGTCTTTGAATGCTGTCCACTGTAACAGAGAGAGAGGACGCACTGTCATTTGGCCAGGCCTCCTGGTCAAGCAGAACTGCCGAATGACACATTTCTGGGACACAGAGTGTAGTTGAAACTACATCACACAGTCTCTCTGGGCCAATGTTCAAACTTAATGTCAGTAGCAGCATGTTGTCCAACAAAATAACTTCCTCCCACGGTGTGTGTGTGTGTGTGTGTGCGTGTCTGTGTGTGTGTGTGTGCGTGTCTGTGTGTGTGTGCGTGCGTGTCTGTGTGTGTGTGTGTGTGTGTGTGTGTGTGTGTGTGTGTGTGTGTGTGTGTGTACGTTTCAGAGACAATGTGTTGACAGTGGCTGAGCCTTCATGCTGATGGATAGCAGCTTGTTAGTTCTTTGCCTGCTCTTGGTTCTGTGGGTGATGGTGCTGGCAGTAGTTTTGAGGTGTATGTTGTCCTAGATCAGGGTTTCTGGTTTGTGCCTGAACTGAGGAAAGCTTTGGCTGTTGCACTGAAAAATGGTGGGAAATCAGTGCCAAGTGGAGGATTCAACAACAGATGGACTTTGGCAGTTTAAGCTGGTTTGAGATCAGATCTTTCAGCATGTATATATAGCAGACAGTATGTTTTACTGTGGCTATGTGGCAGTGTCCTGGTGGATGAACCATGATTACAGTGTGCTGTCTAAATAACGAAAGAGGCTCTGGCAGTCACCTGGAGTGCTGCAGGGCTCTCTGCTGACGTAGCTGCATTTTATTCCTGCTGGCTGTCAGCAGCAGGCCACAAGCTCTTCATTAATTTCCTCTCCACTATTAATTAGCCATGCGCTGGAGATGCTGTCCTAATTAGGCCGCTGGGCCCAGCGGTTTTCTCCCTCTCATTACTGTTATAACCAATTCCCATTGATCATTTAGGAAAACCAAGGAGGAAGTTCATCCTTGACGCACTGCTAGTTTTAGTAATGTTAGTTGACTGGAGTCTTCTCTCACAGTCAAGTTTACCTGATGAATTGTTGCGCCATTAATGTATGAAATCATGGATGGGTCCTTTTTCTGTAAAACTTGAATTATAAGAAGACCAAGGACGATAATTTCATGAATCAAAGTGCAGGTGCAATGTGCAGAGGGAGTGGTGGCCCACCTTCGGTATTTTCTTGACTGGAGGCATTTGGCAAACCCAGGGTGCAATGTGAATGAGGTAGGATTAAGAAAAATCCATTATCATACATTATAAGTAAGTGTGTAGGGGTATGGCAGCAATTCTTTCTAAAAGCATTGCTCTCCCAAAATGATGTACGGACGTCATGTAATAGAGTCCTGAGGAGCTTAAGAGGAATCAAATATTCCCTTACCAGAGGTGGAGAGTCGATTTTATAGTCCAACACAAATTTGACAGGCCAGATGAGTTGAATTCTAGTTTGAACTTACAGTTTCCAGCATCCTCCTCCTATGTTTTCTGTGCTAATTAACATAATTTGGAAATCGGAAATGGTTGCATTCAGTTTGCTTACATGTACCATGCTCTACAGTTAGTCATCAGGCTGTTTATCCCAGCCACAGGTCAACCTTTAATGCATGTCTCCACTGTGCACTGTGCTGCATAAACTGGGAAGCTGTGTTAGATCTGGCACAAGATATTGAAGTTCTACAAAGTGCGTCACACAAATTAGGATGAAAAATAAACCTGACACCTTTAGATGGCATTTTTTTTAAATATAATATTAAAATGTACTCTAAATCCTGGAATTAGTGGCATAATTGGACTATTGGAGACTTTTGCAATAAGATCTGTCTGCACGCCAGTAAAACATGACTAAAAGGGTTTATGTTGGACAATAAATATCACGAAACAAAGGTGCACCAATGCACAGTGCACTGTTGACTACAAGCAGGTAGGTGGGTGTAGGTCGATGTAGGTGTGCTGGTCACTATTAGCATAATGAGCTGAGTCCTAATGTGTGTATTATGTAATTTTGTGCACAAATAAGCCTTTCATATATGTGCAACTCCAATTTGACATCTGTGTAGGGATATTCATACAAATGAGAAATCTGAGTTTCATTTATCTTCATTTTCACATTGTGGCACAGTAAAATGAAACGTGTGCATCATTATGTTTAAAAAACGCAAAAGACAACCCTCTAGATTGAAGTATTAGGTTTTAGTTGGTCCCTTTAGGGACAAAAAAACAACAAAACCAGTTCACTTGAAATGCTTTACACTGCATGTATGGAAATTAATGAGTCTCCTGGGTCCATAGACATACACATAAATATTCATAAATTGTATTAAGACTTAAAAGTTTACATAGTTGCAGGACAAATGGCTCAGAATATGAATATCAATGTGCATTCATATTTGCTTGCTATTGCTGTTATGAGGACTCTGCAAACTGCTATCAAACCTTTTATTTTATTTTCTAAGAACTTCATTTTTTTTGTGATAGTTACAGATAATATAGTGCTACAAGGCAAATAATACTATTGATATTGGAAGGATCTGATCAAATGGTAACAGCATTAGAACCAACTTAAAACGTAACTTAAAAGAAATGCATCCACATGTCAACAATAAAGAGATGGTTCAGAATTTTGGACATAAGACCTTAAGTTAGCCAGTGTGTTTTTATCAGTGGAGACAGTTTTCAACCCTTTTCATCCAGTCCTTCAAGTGGCAGAGTTTGCTGGAGCTAAGCTAGCGCAAGTCAACAGTATCTACTAGCCTGGCGGAGTGATATTACCTAGGCAACCAAAAAAGTGGGTTCACATGACAATCACGCGAGTTTATTTACCTGCCACTGTCACTCATTGATACAGAAGCAGAATACATTGCACAAAGGAATCAACAAGATATAGTAATATGGCCACATTTGAAAGCTATGCCATAAGTTTCCGACTTTGAAAACGATGAAGTGTGTTATGAAACAAAATGTACCTATATGAGCCAGAATACTTTACATTCCTTACATTTACATTGAAAGTCTGGAGTTATAATTTAAATGCCTTTGGTATACTGTGGAGTGGGTAAGACTGTTTTTAATGGTAGGCTAGTAGATACTGTTGACTTGCGCTAGCCTAGCACCAGCGAACTCTGAAACCGGAAGGACTGGATGAAAAGTGTTGAAAACTGTCTCCACTAATTAAAAAAAAAACACACAAGCAAACTTGGAAATAAGGTCTTATGTCCCAAATTCTGAACCACCCCTATAAATAAGGCTACCATCAGACAATTGTAAATAACAAGATCTTCTGGATGCCTCTTTAAACTAAAGTAAACAATTTGTAAAGAATGAGGCCTTTTAAGAGTCCGGGTATGCTATGAGTCAGATTGAGGCTACTTCTCATCGATCATCTTCTATTCATTTTTTAAGTATATAATGCACTCTAATGGCACCACAACCCCTGGCCTCAGACATTAACCTAGGGTCCAGGAATCTCCTACATATTCAACAAAAGATAAATAGAAAATCCACAAAAGTAGTATTTTTTGCAGGGGCTGTCTTTTTGGGTTGTACATTTGTTTGTCCACCCCCTGTTTTATTGGCACCATGTTTTCAAAACATGACACACGGTTCTCCCAAATTGCATCAGGGATAGAAAACATACCCAAGACTTGAAATGACAATCAAATCCTTGTGTATCATCCATGTTGGTCTTTCATCAAGTTTGCGTTCACCATTTTGCCATCTTGGTTGACCCATTTGGACTGACAGCAATGCTGATAAGGCAATTAAAGTTCTTGCCTTAGCCAGCCTTAGAGAGGATCAATTCTGTCGTCTAGCATCAGGTGGCAGGTCCCAACATTCATTATTGCCTGCATAGGCTCCCTAATGGGATTGGATTTGTACTTATGAGTCAACAGGGCTGTTATTGAATCTCAGTTGCTGAAGCAATAGTCTTCCTCCAACAACTTTGTCCTTTGCCTCTTTTATGTTGTATCTGTATTGTTGCAGTCCTTCTGGATTTATTTTCTCTTAAGTTCTGTATAATGCAATAAGACGAATGTAAGCTCGCAGGGGATGAAATGGATTTACAGACTTTACTTTGTTGCAGTAGATTATTCAATTATGGTCTTCTCTGTGGTTGAAATTGTAGCATTTAAAGGCATGGTTTTGGAAGTGGGGATAACACAAATGTGCACGTAGACATGGTAGTGTTCTGTGGTAAAGTATGACACACTGTTCACCCTGTGTCTTTCTCTCACTTAGTGATTTTTTTTTATTAGCCTTGAGCTTGTGGGTGGTGGTCCTCCAGGGAGCTCATTAGTTATAATGACAAGGCCAAGATTTTAAAGTTAGCCAGTCAAAGAGGTAGTTACTAGCTAGGACCTACTACTGCTAATTTCTTAAGGTTTCAGATTTTCACACTTATTGAAATCCGGTAGTGCTGTTCCCCACCGGGCGACTTCTAAAGAAGCACTCTTTCCCTCGCTGAAAATATTAGGAGCACTGCAGAGAATACTGTATTATGCCAGTCCTTTGTATGTGCCCCTTTCTTCCCCTCTCTCACCATCTCTCTCTCTTATGTCAATTATGCCTTAGGATCTGGCTCTGGGGTCTGGCCTACATAGAGGCTTGCAGAGCTGACTCTAAACTAGCTGGGAGGGTTGCAAATGACTGCCTCGCTCCACGCTATATCTGATGGCAGGAAGTCAGCGGAAACTCATTGAAAGTCACTGGAACTTTACCCGAGGAGAATGTTTGATTGGAGTGATTTGCCCTGAATCTAGGAACTGACAAAAGGTGTTTTTGTATGAGATTAAATAGGTCCCTGGAAATGAAGGAAGCATTCATTATTCATAAAGCAAATGGGTTGACGTTGGACTGCAGGTCCAATTTGACAATTCAGGCCAAGTACCTGTAAAGTGTTGCTGTTGTACATTTTTTCAGCAGCGAAAATAACAAATTAGTGCGCAAGAGCACAATGTTTATAGCCAATAAAAACATACTATTTGTCTGGTTTTTATTACTTTACCTCAACACAAAGACATTGGACATTGCAAATGAATGACCAACAACTCTTTTTTGGTGCAATTGACTGCTGTAAAGAAAGGTTGCGTTTGTTATTTACAGAAGGACACTCAGGCTTACTGTAGGTGGATGCCGGTGGAGTTTAGAACTGCTACAGCTATGTGCACAAAGCAACTAGACGTGGTGCATTCCATTCTCCACAACAACCAAAGGCATTAAGATAAATCAATTTCTAATAATAAAATAAATCTCATTTGTTCGATACCAGCACTGCTATCATTTTAAAATGTTATTTTACAATAGCAGTCCTTGTTAGAGAAGCTATGAATTGTCTAATCGCAAAACATATTGGCACAATTGTAGAAAAGCATGAACATTTACTTAATTCACACCTTGCAGGAAAACCATAACTAAACATGTCCTTGATCTGTTGTGTATGTGTAATGTTTTTGTGTCAACATTGATCTTGGAGCAGGCCAACCAGTACATGCTGCACTGTAGCTTGGTTGATATCAAATATTGTCTCTTCCTACTCTGCTAGTTTTGGCAAACTCTAGGAAAACTAGCAGCATGGAATGACCCATGTCCAGTATTGTATGTCGACAAACTCATCACCAGTAAGTGTGGCCCAGTACTAATTAAATCAGATTTGGGCCACTTTCAAATGCATGTAACTTATCTACAGTCCACGTGTGACTGCCACATCTGAATTCATGTGTTGTCTTCCTCCACCACAGCTTCAGCACTGCCTACCAGTGTATCTACTACTCCCCAGAGCACATAGCCAAAGCTCAGGAGGTACTCAGCACCATGAGCCTCCTCCAGCCCCTCATCACAAGCTTAGCGGACCAGCTCCTCCAGGCTGCCCAGGACCACTCTTCCCCTGGACTGAGAGAGGCACTCAAGAACCTTTCTGATAAGGTGAGTCAGCCACCAAACCCTCCACCCAGCCTTATTTCCATCTGAACTATTCAATTCAATTCAATTTTCAATTCCATTTTATTTATAGTATCAATTCATAACAAGAGGTATCTCGAGACACTTTACAGATAGAGGAGGTCTATCTGAAAGGGAACTGTCCCTTTCCTCTTGGCCTGAAACAGCTGCAACCAACTATTTTATTCTTGGACATATCACAACAACATTGTCAGATAACACCTCAGCCTGAAAAGCATTTTATGTTAATCTTCAGCTGAGGTGACAAATTAATTTAAACCCAAACCCATCCAAAAACATGTTCATTGTTTGCTCAGAGGTTCTGCTTCTAAGCCTAAAAGCAATAGTTTTCCTGGTAGAGTTGCAATCGGAGGACTATTCAGGTCGTTGCGTAGGCCTAAATTGACTTTGACACTCTCAAACTAAATGTTTACCCTCTCAGGAGAGTTATCCTACAGGAGAGACTTTCAAGTACCAGCCCTGGTATTATCACACAGTTCCATTGCAACAAAACAAATGCAAAATTGATAATTTCTAAAAAAGGATTTTAAAACTTTAAATCGAACAGTTGATTCACACACAGGCACACCCTAAACAGACAACCTCAGGAAAAATCTATAACTCATCATAAAAACGCCAAACTAACAAAAGTGAATAGCAGCATGGGGGTTTATGGAGTTGAGGCGTTTTTATCAGTGTAATTAATGAATTACATCTGGTGCTGTCAGATTGCAATCTGTTGTGGGAGAGATTGTTTTTGCCACAGAGGAATAGAGCCCAATCAGCCTGCTTAATTGGTACATTCGCTCTGTCACCACTTCCTCTCATCCTTGATTAGACACACACACTTTGGCCAAGTAAACCCCTGGCCTGGTCAGCACAAACAGGGCTGCTCTCTGATTAAAATGTCAAGGGGTGTGTGTGTGTGTGTGTGTGTGTGTGTGTGTGTGTGTGTGTGTGTGTGTGTGTGTGTGTGTGTGTGTGTGTGTGTGTGTGTGTGTGTGTGTGTGTGTGTGTGTGTGTGTGTGTGTGTGTGTGTGTGTGTGTGTATAGGGGGGGTGAGAGTGTAAGAGTGTGTTTTAAAAGCTGACTTTTAAGTAACATCCTTCTCTTTAAGCCCCAAAGACTCCATCCATGATCAACGTCACCAATTCTTTTTTTTAGTTTTTCCTCTTCCACATCTGGTCATCTATCTCAAAAATCTGCTTCTTTTTACATACACAAATACCTGTGTTACATGTCTGTTTTTAAGTAACGTATGGGTTTGATACACACAGACTCATGCTCACTCTTTCAAGTATGTTTACCCCTGTGGACAAGTACGAAAGTTCTTTTCATATAACCTAAAATCACACATATATCCTAAAAGACTTAAAGAATAGTTTGATAATTGAGATAATAAATTGAGAAATGTTTTTTTTTTTATTTCTTGCTGAGAGTTAAATGAGAAGATAAATTCCACTAAATATAAGTCTAAAGCTATCAGTCAGTTTGCGTAGCTTAGCATAAAGACTGGAACCAGGGGGAAACAGCTATTCTGTACAAAAGTAACAAAATCCACCTCCAATACACCTCTGAAGCTTGGTCAATCTTTACATCAAAACGTAATAGTTCCCAAAACATTGAACTATTCCTTTTAACAATACAACAACTCTACAACACACTAGCACTGCAATGATTAGTCAAATAATTGATTAGTTGGTCGGTGGAAAATTCATCTGCAACAGTTTAGAACATGTATTATTTAGTCATTCTTCGAACAAAAATGCAAAATATTTCCTTGTTCCAGCTTCTTAAAAGTGTTAAAACGTCTCCAGAGAAAATCAGGGCGATTTAAGAACCTTTTTTTTATCAAGTTCCTGCTGGCTCTGACTTTTTCCTTCCCTGACTGAGGTGACAAATGAATTTAAACCCTAAAACATCTAAAAACATGTTTCTCATTTGCTCAGGGGTTCTGCTTCTAAGTCAATAAGCAATAGTTTTCCGGGTAGAGTTGCAATCGGAGGACTATTCAGGTTGATGCATAGGCCAAAATTGACTTTGACACTCTCAAACAAAATGTGTTTAACGTTATAGTCATTCTTTGAACAAAAATGCAAAATATTTTCTGGTCCCAGCTTTTGAAAAGTTTTAAAACATCTCCAGAGAAAATTAAGGTGATGTAAGAACCTTTATCAAGTTCCTGCTTGATCTAACTTTTCCCCGACTCGAGGCCTAATGCAATATTTCCAGAATACTTTTCCTGGGCACATTCTGATTAACGTTGGACACGGCAGATGCGCCGTTGCTTCTCTATATATGGCCGTGATTCTGTTGATGATAATAATAATTTCACTCTGATGATAATCACAGTGAAAAGGCAATTGCAACGCATCTCCCCTCCCTCCAGCTGTGTCCTAGGACAAGTTATATGTCTCCGCTGTATCAGTTACCTGGGAAGAGCTGCGGTTTGATTGTCTATGCATGATTATGTTAGATTACGTGGCGTATAGAGGTCATATACGCAATATTAAGTAAGTGTCCTCACAGCCAAGTGCTGTTGGAATCTGACCAGCTCTATCAATTCAGCCTCCCTTCACTTCTCAAGGGAAGTTACATTGGTGAAAAAGCTCTATTTTTAACTCAGCTAAAAACTGCTTCAACATCCTTCAGGGTAAAACCATTTGGGGTGAATAGATTCCTACAGTTTTCTTCTTTTTTATATCAAATGCAACTTCTGTTTTCACAGTAGGAGTCCACAGAGGCACTTTCTGACTTGCACTTCTGCTCAGTCATAATCATATCAGCAGATAAATTGAAGAAAGAGTAGCAACAGAATTCTCCCAAGGGATTTTGAGCGCTTCAGATCTCTAAAAAAGGTAGGTGTGGAAGAGCTACACTAGGAGTAGCTTTTGCGCGTGGAGAAGCAAATTTGCTTTGGTTTAGCTTTGGTAAGAGAATGACGCTGCAAAGCTTTCCTCCTTTGCCCAAAGGAGTATACCTCTGATTTTTTTGCTTTGAACGCAGTATCTATATGGATCCTGTGTATCATTAGAATGTTTTCTGTACTTTGCTGTAGATCCTAATCTAGACCTAGAGGATATAAGCCTAGGTACTGGCTGAATGTTTAGGAATGTGACTAAATGATTGGTTGGTTTTAATGTAAATTATTGCCTTTTATCCACAACAAAGGAGCATGGATTGCATTAATAATGAAATAAATATAATCATAAAAAGTTACTACATGGTCACTGATGTAGTCAAATACATTACTTCTGTGAACTTGTGATTAAGAAGTGCAAATAGAATCCAGATTGTTTTAAATACAGTGTGTATCTTTGTTCACTCATCCTAGGAAATAAAATGAATAATACATGCTTTCATAAATTGCAAATTAACATTGAGGTCAGATAAGCAGAGTTCAATTTGAATATGAATTTACATTTTGAATGAAGTGTTTTGGTTACTAAATCAAGCATGGCTCCTTTTTTTTTAAATGTAGTTTTAAAATGGTGTTACTTCTTTGAAATTATGTTACTTCTTTGTGTATGATTGTGTGCGTCACAGAATAGTACTCAAGCAGAAGTGCTTCTTCTCAGACAGTTACACACGCAGTCCCATCCAAGATTTCAGCTCTCACATCATTGACTTACATTAATGGAACTTATTTAGATTCATGCAGATTAAAATGGTTATGAAGTGCAGTCATACTTTCTTTCTCTGGTAAAACATTCATCAAAGGGCCCATTCTATCTGGATTACAGTCTTATTTTTTAGATCAAAAGAAGAACAGTTAAACTAGACTCAGATGGATCAGTAATTGTGTTTTTTTTTTATGACTAATTGGTTAAATGGATAGTTTGTAGTAATTTGAATAGGAGTGGTATGAGATACTTATCCATGGTCAGTGTATTACCTAAAGTAGATAACGCCAAAGAAATACTCAGAATTACTTCCTTATGACATCCACACAAAGCCTCTGGGACAGACCCGGCCTGAGGTTCTTTTCCACGGTTTTCTTCTTCTTTGTTGACTAAGCCGTCTCCTCCAATTCTTGCAGTCTCTCCAAGCTCACTGTTCAGTCCACATTGGAGGGGGGGCACGGGAAAAGGGTGTTTGTGTTGCAAATATACGTATATAATGGCCTTGAACGTTTCTTTTCATGGAGGGCTTGGCTCATGTTTTGTTAGACTGCATTTTGCTGTGGTAATAACAATGCTTATTGCAGTACAAACTCAATTACTCTTGAGAGCCCTTTTCATTTTTTATGCTGTGGTGGCAGCAAGCGCGTGGCTGCTTGGTACCAGGATCATCATCAACTTACAGTTGCTGGTGAATTTGAGATCAAAAGAGGTGTGCTCCTCGGAGAAGCAGGCTGGAGGAGGAGTAATTGAATTGTTTGTTGTTTGTTGCTGTTTTGTTGCCTGCCGGCTGTGCTGCAGTAATGGAGAGCAGCTACTTTATGTTGGAGTAGAGTGTTCATTTTCCTTGTTTCTCTTCACTTCCAAGTTCACTTCCATCTTCCACCCCGTGTGACAATCTCTCTATGTCTCTTTTGCTCTTTCGGCAGTTACATATTAATTAGTTGTGCCCCCACACAATAACTTTCAGTATCTGTCTTTTTTTTCCATCTCTCTTTCTCTCTCTTTGCCACAGACAGAACAATTTGTTCACACGCTTAAGGATGAATTGGTCAAGAGTGCACTACTGGCACTGCATGCAGCGCAGTCCGGATACATTTCCAAGAACCAGAAGCAAACCCCGGTGAAGGGAGGCCAACACCAAGGACACATCCACCAGGGAAGTGACCAGAGTCAGAGCCCAGTCCAGGGACTTCCAGGCCACAGTCCAGCCACGTCCGTCACTGACAGTACTGCAGTGTGTAATAATGTGGAAGGGTCCCAAACTACAACTAGAGGCGAAGGTGGGCCGCTGAAGCACCAAGACTCCATACCACACCATAAAGAGTATGACGAGGAGGAATGGGTGAGTGTGACTACTTTTCCAAGTCATTGAGAATTCTTCCAAAGCTGTGACTTGGTTGTTAATTTTTAAGTACAATGAGACAAATGTGTCATTTTAAGTGCTGGTCCTCACGGCAGAGCACATTTAGGGAGATAAAATATT
This sequence comes from Etheostoma cragini, assembly GCF_013103735.1. Taxonomy (NCBI): domain Eukaryota; kingdom Metazoa; phylum Chordata; class Actinopteri; order Perciformes; family Percidae; genus Etheostoma; species Etheostoma cragini. The sequence goes on from NC_048408.1 coordinate 11,993,244, forward strand.
ACTGTAATTACAGATAAAGATTGTTATGACAAGTAATTTAATTAATATACGATGATATACCAAACATTACTCTTTTTTTAAAGAGAGCCTTTTCTAAAATTTAAAAAAAAAATTGATCCTCACAAACTCACTGCAGAAGATTACTTTGTGGTATCCTTGTCACTTGATCTCACGTCATGCTGCTTCTTTTAATTGAAGTGTGTGTGACTGTTGGTTTGTTTGTTTGTGAGGATGCCATCTGCCTCACTGGCAGCCGGAGTTTGTCATCATTTCTGCACACCCATGACCAATTATCGCTCAAAATATTCCTCACCATTATATTACGGTCAAAACCATATTTTTGAAGCATCAAAGATCAAAAATCTCACAATAACTTACAATACACACACACACACACACAGACACACACACAAAGACACACAGACACACACGCACACACATACACTTTCCCTCACATTGTCATGTTTTTACAAACACACAGTGAAAGCATCTATATGTCCGTATAAGGCTGGAGTTTAAAAAAAAGCAGGAGAAAGCTGGGAACTATTGAAACGCATTTAGAGTAATCTCACAATATCCAGACTGCTATTTCCTTTCGACCTTTTGGACACCGAGCCAGTTAAGACTGGACAGGGAAACACCTTTATTGTTTTCTTTATTTCAGTTTTAGCTGCTTCAACAGTTTCTGTTTCAGTTTTGTTTTGTTTTTTTGTTTTTTTACACATTTTGTTTTTTCTCACTTTCACTATCTCAAACAGAGTGAGAAAAGTCATATCGATGAGGCTGATCTGACTGCTGATTGTGTATTCGGCTCTTTTAGGACAGGGTGTGGGCCAACGTTGCCAAATGTCTCAACTGTGTAATCGCCATGGTGGATAAACTCCAGGAAGAAGACAACAACAAGCAGGAGCCAGTCCCTGAGCAGCAGCTTGCTGATGTCATCACCTCACACAACCCAGGTAAATAACTGTTTATGTCTAGCGCAATCAGTGAAACATCTGTTTAATGTGAGTATATGTATGGTGTAAATGGGGTCTTACATCCCTCCACTTTCTAAACCTATTTTCCTTTATTTAATTAAGCGTTGATATACTGTTATTTTACAAGACTGGTAAGTCAGCCACATTGTTATTTCTTAAATTTGAATATATGAGAACTTAATTTCAGTATAAACATGGTTATCTGGTTACATTTTTTCAGTTTAGGTAAATTTATTTAGCAGCAGAATCACAACCCAAAACCAAACTAATGCTTATAAGTAAACAAATATACGTAATTTAAATTAACTTTTTGGATAAAGACCTACTCTATATACGCTTTTGCTTCCTTCCTAGTAAGAAATCCAAACAGTGAAGCTCATCTCCAAATTATGCTGAATAAGACATGCTACCACAGCATTGACAGGTGGCACAACATGGTGCTTGTGCATTATTGGTTCCCACATTTGTATTGGATGTCTTTGTATACTGTATGTACATTTAAGCTATTAAATTATGCTCTTTGATATCAGCATACAGCCGTCTGTGTGTAAAAAGGCTTACACTGAGTGAGGATTTAGACATCAAGAGTTTCATCTCATTTTTCAGTTAAATTCAAAACCACAAAAAATACAAAACTTAAGAACTGTTGAATATATTGATTCCTGTTTATTGAAAACAGATCTGTTGTTTTGTCCTTCCAGTTTAACAGATAACTGTGTACAGTATGTAAATAAATAAAGAATCCATCACATACCGTTAGTGACGTGCCTGATATTTTCCATTTGTGTCACAAAACGGCAGCTTATAATAGCTTAAGAGCTCTATCGCCAACAAATATATTAATAAACTAAATCAAACATATCTCCGCTGTGAGGGAAATAACATGGAGCAGTCAGTGTTTTTCAAATTATCTACAGCCTGAGTTAGACAAAACTTTAGTCCAACTTGCCTGCTCCCTGTTGTTTATGCATTAGCAAAAGAGCAAAACTTAAATTGTTGCCAGCGAAGTGGATGAAAGCAATATTTGATATGCAGAGCCATTCACTGTTGACCGCAAGCTGCCCAGTCTTCCCTTACGTCCAATGAAATCCTGCCTCAAGCTTGTGTCCAGTCAAGTGCCCAGCCTGTTACATCTGCCAACTGGCACACAGAGCGGCGGCATTAGTCAGACCAAGCGACAAGGACTGTGCATGCGTGTGTGTGTGCGTGCATTTCTACGCGTCTATCTTTCCAAATGAGTTGGCAGGTAGGAACAAGGCCATCCGCCCGGTGTTCAGTCTGAAATAGAAGCTCCAGCCCCCCGAGCACCTTTATTAAGACGCTGAACAGGCTCAGATGAAGTGGTCATCTGCCTGTCTAAATAAAAAGCATGGACAGAATAATGACAGGGGCTTTATCTCTTGCTGAGACCGGTGAAGACTGGGCTTTTGATGACAACGCGTTTGGGGGGGGGGTTGATGTTTGGACAGGTGGGCTGGCGAAGAGATGGCGAAGAGATGACAGCTGGCATTCTATTTCCTCCTTCTCTGTGCAGAGGCGGTATTTGTAGAATGAGATAAGACATGATTTTTCTGACAAGGCAAGGGCAAGGCTGATGTGCTGTACATTATTGGTGGTATCCAACTGTGCTTGTGTGTGTCTGTGTGTCAACACTGATGCCCCCACTTCCCCCTAAGAACTTTTCAATATGTTAACGTTAAAACGAATGCATGGTGGGAAAACTAGTTTTGCACATTGCTTACCCAACACTGCCCCCTCTTGTTTAGTGAGATCATCAGAACTTTGTTTTGTGTTGTGGAAATGCATCTACAGTTATTAGACCCCATAAAGATTTGATTATGTAGTGTGCCAAAATTAAGTTGACTCAAATTGTTTGTATGCATACTGAATCCGTTTGATATTTTAGTGTCCTGTTGATACACAGTATTGTTTCACAAAGGGTATAGCGGAGCTAACCATGGCTGCAAGTAAATAAATCTTGAATAAATATAAAATGAGTAAATTATAACAATTTGTATATAGTTTATAGTGAATACTTTAGGGGCAACTTGTGCAGTTTGCACGGTGTAAATAGAAAGCTCAACTAAACTCAACATCCTGTTCCAACAGGAATTACACGACATTAGGGGGTAAAAGGGCAATTTTGGCATGTCTCTAAGGACCTACAGTACAGTGTGAGGTTCTTTTTAGGCATTTGGTCAGTAAATTTAAGGAGCCCTTTTTTTTTTGATGATGCCAACAACCAGGGCAATTTTCCTGACCTTGAAATTTGTTTTGCGCAGTGCAGAGTGTAGGTGCACAGGTGGGAGATTCATTCAGATGAGGCAGTAGAAAGCAAGTTGCCGGTATTTTGGCCGATACTGACTTTTAGACAGTGAGCAAAGTCATTCCGTTGCATTGTGGTGACTTTGTCAAAAGAGCCCCTGGGGTCGTTGTGGCTCAGTGACAGAGTGGTTGCCTGCCAATCGGAAGGTTGGTGGTTCGATCCCTGGCCCTCCCCATGTTGAAGTGTCCTTGGGTAAGACACTGAACCATGAATTGCCCCCAATGCTGCGCCATTGGAATATAAATGTGTGTGAGTGTTTATCTGATGAACAGGTGGCACCTTGTATGGCAGCCTCAGCCACAGTGTGTGAATGATTCCTGTCCTATGTGAAATTGCTTTGAGTGGTTGTTTAATATATTAATATACAAAAAATCTATACAAATACAGTCATTTACATTTACAAAGGAAACAAACTAAACACTTTGTGCAAATGTGCAGAAATAACTGAATAATGCTTAAAATGTAAAACTATTTTAACTCAACACCCTCCAACCAGGAGATGCATTTAAATCAGCATTAAAAAATTACGATTAATTTGGTAAAGCAGGAATGTCATTGAAACCGTCTGCGTGAAAATAAACGGGTGATTCTTACAGTATTTGTTGTAAACAGCTGTGTAATATTGTATGAAACCCTTTTTCTTTGGTTCATACATTTTCTGCAGCCATCTGATTGCAGCAGGACAGATTTGTTGATAAATCTGCAGCCTGTGATTTAAGAAGTGCCTGCCACAGCATGGTCCCATTACACACAGCTGTTTACTGTGTTTACCTTGATTAAATGACATGCAAAAACGACACCAGACTGTTAAAAACACCACACACACACACACACCTGTACACACATCCGATTGGTTGGTTGTAACTATTTATTGTGTGTGTTCATGCGGGAGACATCTGATAACTGGGGCTCATTAATTCTGATCATTGCCACCTTTCCAACTTTTTTTGACAAACATTGTGTTTAATGTTTTATTCTTGAAATATATTATAGTGCAAATGCTGGTGTATCACATCAATTAAGATGTGATGTGAACGTTTAGGACGTAATGTAGTGTAGAATTATGACTAAAATAGTGTCAGGCTGATGCGATCACATTAACGGCTTTAACAAACTATTTTTTTAAATTAAAGATATCATCAGCATACTAATTAACTGTGGGAAACCTTACAACATCTGCTTTTTGCTGCAGATTTTTTGTGGTATGTGTTTACGTCATGCCACTAGCAAGAACACTATCATTTCCTGGGAGAGTGTGGAGCTATTGTTTAGTGTCATACTTAACTGATTTGCAGAGCTTTTTCAGAGCTACGAGACAAGTGATGTAACTGGTTGAGTGTATTTATTGATGTAATTTGTTATTATCACCACACCGACCGATCTATATTTCTACTTCCACCAGCCCTTTACACTTTGCACTGCTGCACTTACATGAGGGCCTGAGGCCATGTTTTATTTCATGTTCATTTTATGTTTTTGTATGTGGGCTTCTCAAGTTAACAGCTGGCCAATTATTTCCTTGTGTTGTGTGTTTGATGTTTTTCTTACCTGTAGTTACTGCCCATTTTCAAGAAAACATGAATGGCTAAACTGGTTTCACCTCACAGATAAACTGCATGTTGCTTTCTGGCTGAGAACACAAGCGTTAAGACATATTTTAGTCTACAACCACATCTTAATAAATCATTCAAACTCTGTGTACACCTACCCCTTTTTATCCCATATTTTTCTGCAGGCGACTGGAGGGAGCAGCTGCGTCCTCTGGTGACCAGGTTAAAGGAGTGTGTGATAGAAGTGGTGGAGAAGGCAAAGAGAGCCATGACTTTTGTGCTCCTGCAGGAGACAGCCTGCAGCATTCCGCAGGGCTTCATCCTCCAACAGAGGCGAGATGTGGTCTTCAGTCAGGCAGTAGGTAGCCAAACTGAGATAATAAAAAACTCTATAACAGTAAATGTAGTTACTTTGTCTGACCCTAGTAAATGTTTAATTGTATATCCCCTGTGTTTAAAAAAAACTAACAGTCCTTCACTTCGTAAATTCAAATTTTAAAGAAATACTTGCCAATAGCAATTGAACTGTAAAGTCATCTAATTGTCCAATTGCCTAGCTTGTGCAAACAACATTAAACATATTTTCTAACAAATCATTAAATGTCCACATACATTCAAACTCAAGCCATTATATTTTAAAGCTCAAAAATGGATTTTGCCACTGCTTGCTTCAACAAACTGTTGACAAAAATCTTTGTCATTAGATAATTACGTGTGTGTGTGTGTGTGTGTGTGTGTGTGTGTGTGTGTGTGTGTGTGTGTGTGTGTGATGCAGCTGGCAGCATTAGCCTGTGGTTTTGTGATGAGGCTGTATGCAGGAATGCAGGACCAAGGCTTCCTAAGGCAGCTCCACCTAGTTGGCCTGGTTGCCCAGTTTGAGAGTCTGCTCAGCACCTACAGTGAGTCATTTTTTTTTCAGAATCGGCAACCTCAAAACCTCCACTGAACACAGCTGTTTTGCTTTACTTTTATTTGAGAAATGTAATGAGTGAATGTTAGGCCATAACAAACCACAACATGTAGCAAATGAGTCAGTGGTTTTTTACAGGCACTTTTATAACTTTGTTTTATACAACATAGTCCAGGTGAAAGTATACCATAGTATTTTGGATAGATTCAGATCAAAACAGAGACTAGAGATTGAATTTAAGAGGGTTCCTTGTAAAATATGAGTTCCATGCCGCTCCTTTATGCTCATGATTCACCTTTCAAGAAAGGGAAATGTATTGGTCAGCAAAAATATAAGCTGAACGACAGCTTAGTCCTTAACCTATTCATATGGTTATCTATATGAAATATATATAAAAGCAATGCTTCTGCAGTTTCATATATGGGCAGTTTCTGAATTATATTCATCATACGGATTTAATGCTGTGACATTTTCTTGGAAAATTTTAGCCAAACTTACTGATTTTGAATAACAAAAAAGACGTAGTATTAAAACACTACTAATCTTGTTTTGTCGAACCGTCTAAGGTGAGGAGATCGGGATGCTGGAGGACATGGAGGTTAGCATCTCAGATCTGCAAAGAGTCACGTTCCACATTACAGAGGCCAAGACAGATGACCTTAGTGACCTCCAGCCTTTAGTGTGTGGCCGGCGGTGAGTCATCATCTCCTTCTCTGTTTGCTTTTCTTTGTTTGAATATAGCATGTTTAATTTGTCTCTTCATTAGAAACAAAAACTGACTTGGTGGAACGGTGTAGCATGGGATAAGGAAGAACCCTTTACATTTTAGGATCATGCGGCAGATACACACACATTTCTTTTCTCCCTTTCAATAACATTACAAACCGGGGCCTTGACTGTGTGCTGCATTCATGTGGTGTCCAAATAATACGGAAAATTTACACTTCATTACCATTGTAAAATAGCGCATGCCTTGGCCCTTTGAGTTTGTTTATATATTCTTTAAAAGGCTTGACATGTAAGTGTAAATTCTTCGAAAGGTTTAGGGGAAAAAAGGCAATTAGGTACTTATTATAATGTGTGTAGTTTGTAAACACTACCCAACTATGCTAAAACTGTGTAATTTGTTTTCTTACTGTG
>NC_048408.1:12000249-12017803 GCF_013103735.1 Etheostoma cragini
ATATAAGCAATAAAGCAATATTTGATGTTCTAAGATAAAATTGGTATTAAACAGTTTTGATTAGTTATTCTAATATTACTGGAAGGGATATTGAGATTGACTAACCTACTAGGATCAAAAAGTATGTTTTGTTTTTGTGCGGGGGGTTTTCTACGTGCAGCCTATGAATCAATCTCTAGACCACAAGACATGAATTAACATATTGTCTTGTTACAGAGTATTTATTATCCACTGTCTGGGACTAGTTATTAAAAGTATATGTGACTTACATGGGACTTTGGGGGCAAATTCTAGCGAGTGGGTTTGTTTGTGTATTTAAAATTATAGCAAAGCTTGGTGCTCTGGGCGTTATGTTATGAGCTGTTTATGCCAAACATAACCCCAAACCTGTAAAATATAGAAATGTTGTTAAAATATAGAAATGTGCTAATATACCAAGCAGCACAACTGTGCCATACAGCCGGTAAAGGGGACATGGTTCAGACTTTTGAATCTTGGCAGATTGAATACCCTCCTGCTTCTGCAGTAAATAAATAGTTTACTTGTTGGACATTTGCCACAATAAGGTCAAGTCAGTTATGTGAGCCCGTCACTGTGTGCATTATGCCAAGTGTGATGAGATGCCCCACCCCCTCTATGTCAATCTGTAAAGCAATCTCTTTCACACACTTTCTCTCTTCTCTCATGCATACACACAAACAGTCTCTCTTTGTACAGCTAGCTCAGGCGTGTCTTTAGGTGTCAAATTCTACAGCATGGCAGAACCTATTGGATTTCTGTTTAATCATGTTTCTGTTACCTTCAATTTCTTTCTCTTCTTCCTGCATTCAGAGACCACTTCACAGTGGAAGTGCCATTACCACGACTGGTGTTCCAGACCTTGCCAGAGGAGATCAAGGAGGGCAAGCCTCTACGAGTATTCCCAGTGCTGTTTAATGTGGGCATCAATGAACAGCAAACAATAGCAGAGAGGTACTGCAGACAGTCTTTGGTCAATCCAATGTGTTGCACGTAACACAAGCAACATGTTAACAAAGGCCAGCATGGTCTAAAACTAATCAATATCACGTAAGAACTCTAGTTGTGCACAGTCTTCTTAATTCTTGCAAACTGCATCTATATACAAAAATTTAAATAATTCTGTGAGGCATTCAAAACTCTTAAATGCATACTCACTTTTCCTCATAGACGAAGAACTACTTAACATGTAACTATGTTGTATCCACTTATGTTAATTGTTTGAAAATGTTTTAACAAAAAACAAAGCAACTATTTTCATGGTTTATCTCCTTATTTAAGCTGAAATTAGCATTCGCTTGGCTATATTGTTATTTCGAATGATAAACTATGTTTTGTTAACGTCTTGGTTATAATCGCTTTCATTCTTTCTGTCATCCTCTCAGGTTTGGAGATATCTCTCTACAAGAAAGAATAAACCAGAAGAACTTTGAGATGTTAGAAGGCTATTACAAATCATTAAGTGAACAGGTGCCACTAGAATGTAAGTGCACAAATATTAATTTTTTCCTTTTATACCAAGTACATATACTCTATCTATGTCAATCCTACTTTAATACTATATACATATATAATATAATATATATATAATTCTAAAAATACTAGAGGACTTTTTTTCCAGGTCCCACTGCTGCGGCAAAGTGACTCTTGCAGAAACAAAGATGTTAAGATAAATAATTGTTTAAAACTGTTTCTAATGTATCTAATGGAGTTTACCATATCAGGACAATTTACACAATGTCACTTTCTCAGTTATAAAGTGAATCTTGGAATGTAATCATCCACAAAAAAGTGTGCTAAGTAAATTGTTTTCTTATTCTCTGCTAATCCATATTACGCCATTAGAACCTGCATTAAACTCTGAGTGGCAGCCTGTTCTCAAACTTTTACTTTCACTAGAAAAAAGTATGAAACAGAACCACTCCCTTACTGGCAACGTGCTTTTCTCTTTTTATCAACAGGTCTACCATGTTTTCAGACACCGACTGACGTAAAGGAATTACTTGAAACCCTGGGCCAGAATGTAGTTACAAAGAAGAGAAAGAATGTGGAGATACTGTGGATTGCTGGAACAGTGAGCACAGTTTTTATTGTTTTGTCTTTGTCAAGGAAGACAGTATTCCATGAACCGTATAAATAAACATCCTCTCTTGCATAACCAGGGTAACTGTGATCTACAAACACTTAGATGCAGTCTTGTGTAAAGTTTCTGACATTTTGCCATTTAATGGTCTTTAATGAAAGCTGAACAAAAAGCCTGAGCATGCTGGATTGACTTTGGAAGACGATACTGCATAGACGCTGACCTTTAACCTGATATTCAGTATCTGTCAATCAATTGTTATACATGTTCTTACAGTGATTGTGATTCACAGAACAGTCTTTTCTGTTTCTGTTCAAACAAGACTAGACAAGAAGAGTTTACAACCACGCTAGCGCTCTGTGCTGATGTTAGGTGAAATATTGGTCATGTTTATCATCTTTGTTTTGTGTGTTAGCATTATAGCATTTGCTATTTGGCACTAAACAAAATCCGGCTAAGGCTGAAAGGAATGTCATTAGTTTTACATGTATGTAATCATAAAACAATGTATTGAACTGATCAAAATGTTGACCTAATGATGGCGCTAGATCCTCTTGGGATCTCTACAAAGTTTAGTTGCAATCCATCCAATAGTTGTAGAGACATTTTTAGTTTTGACCACAGTGGTGGATTGATTGACCGTCAAATGCCGCTAAAAAAAAAGCATGGCTAAAAAGGAACCATCAAGAATCTCCAGTTTTGGGTCATATTTAAATTTGTGATTTATTTCAAAAAGCAAATGTCAAACCACTCACAGTTTTCTTACAAGATGGGTCAATTACTGACAAAAAAAGAACCCGTTCACATTAATGATGCATGTAACCATTGCATGTGTTTTCTTTCTCCATTACCCTCCAGATCTGCCGAAGGTTAAATGGCATCAGGTTTACCAGCTGTAAAAGTGCCAAAGACAGGACATCCATGTCTGTCACATTAGAGCAGTGTGCCCTCCTACGTGACGAACATCAGCTCAGCAAGGATTTCTTCATCCGTGCTCTGGACTGTATGCGGAGGTAAGACCATAATAAAAGATAGTATAAAACTATTATGGGTGCAAGTTATTGTTAAATCCCAAACATGCTGTATATAAAAAGTTAGTCATCCAAATAACATAAGGCATAGTTCTTTACTTTGCTTCAGTAGTATGGATGCGTGCAGTTTTGCTTGGTTTGCTCAGATAAAAAAAGATTTATTTTTTATTTGTTAAGATTTCTGCCTACCAACCCAATGCAATGGGTAGCAACTTTCCAGAGAAAATGTGCTGGTTTATTTGGATAATCAACAGACCTCACCCAAACTGCTTTAATTGGAACTACTTTCACTTTCATAGAAATAAATAAATCCTATGAAAGCGATAAACAATGAGATCTTTGGATTATCCAGAGTAACCAGGATGTTGTTTCTGGAAAGTCACAATTTTGGGTTTTTCAACTTGGTTATTTTTCAGTGCTTTGAGGAGCACAAATAAAATACTATTCACCTCTACTGTGTTGGGTTGTTAGCAGCGTTTTCAGTGAGGATATCTCGAAATCTCAACTCGTAAAACCTAAACTATCAGCATGGGTAGATACTACGAGAGGCAATTGATCAAAATTGGGTAACCTGATCCTTTAGCCAATAATGCCAAAGATTTAGCAGTTGCATTCTGTAATACCTTAATAGACATGTTACTACAAACGTGTTGTTGAAGTAATAACCTGCACCCACAACACGTTATGTGAGCAAAAGCTGGGACCACCGCACACATCAAAGACATGTTGTCTGCACCTTCTCCTCCCATCTTATCACTGTTTGATGTGCCAGTAAAAACATTATCATGTATTCCCTTCACCATCACCTACTTGCCTCACACATTCAAAGGCAACCATGCATGTTCCTGTCAGTGCTGTAGGGACACTGCTGCCTTGTTTGTGCCAACAGGGTAAAAATCTACATCTGCATCTGTCTGAATCTGATAAGTTCTAAATTTAGGACTTTAGGGTTTATGGTGAAGTGCTCATCTGAAATGGCTGTGGTAATGACTTGTGCAGGCCAGCGGATGGCAGTTGTTTTGAAAACTTATTTGAAGGGGTGTGCATTACCATGACGTGACATCATGGTGAAGTGTCACGTCATGAACCTGTTGACACTTTTAATGCCAAGATGGCATTGTTTGAGATGTTTATGTTATGCAAAGTTTACATTAACCTCGGCAACATAGCCTGACAGATAGCTTTAGGCTACTTGTTGCAAAGTAACCACCAACTGCTGGTAACTGTAGTTAGCTCTACAGCTGTCCTATTAGCTGACTCTGCCCGGGAAAGAGAAATAGAAAGTCTGTCTATTTTCCTTGGCCCCGTGGAAAGAAGTATTGATTGATAAGTCTTTGATACTTTACCGATTTTGCAGGTTTTCCTACTTACAAAGCATGTAGAGGTCTTTAATTTTTAACATAGGTTCACTTCAACTGTAAAAGACGGAATCTAAAACAAAAATCCAGAAGATTACATTGTAAGATTTTTAAATAATTATCATTTTATTGCATGACATAAGTATTTGATACATCAGAAAAGCAGAATGTAATCTTTGGTACAAAAACCTTTGTTTGCAGTTCCAGAGATCATACATTTCCTGTAGTTTTTGACCAGGTTTTCCCACACTGCAGCGGGGATGTTGGCCCACTCCTCCATACAGACCTCCTCCAGATCCTTCAAGTTTTGGGTCTGTCCCTGGGCAATTTCAAACTTTCAGCTCCCTCTTAAGATTTTCCTTGACCTTGAGATGCTTCTTCTTGAGCCACTCCTTAGTTGCCCTGGATGTGTGTTTTGGGTCGTTGTCATGCTTGAAGACCCAGCCAGGACCAATCTTCAGTGCTCTTACTGAGGAAAGGAGGTTGTTGGCCAAGATCTCGCGATACATGGCCCCATCCATCCTTCCCTCAATACGGTGCAGTTGTCCGGTCCCCTTTGCAGAAAAGCATCCCCAAAGAATGATGTGTCTACCTCCATGCTTCACGGTTGGGATGGTGTTCTTGGGGTTATACTCAACCTTCTTCTTCCTCCAAACATGGCGAGTGGTTTAGACCAAAAAGCTCTATTTCTGTCTCATCAGACCACATGACCTCCCCTTCCTCCTCTGGATCATCCAGATGGTAATTGGCAAACTCCAGACGGGCCTGGACATGCCTTGACTTGAGCAGGGGGACCCTGCGTGCGCTGCAGGATATTAATCCATGACGGCGTAGTGTGTTACTAATGTTTTTTTTTTAAGACTGCGGTCCCAACTCTCTTCAGGTCATTGACCAGGTCCTCTAGTTCTGGGCTGATCCCTCACCTTCCTCATGATCATTGATGACCCACGAGGTGAGATCTTGCATGGAGCCCCAGACCAATGGAGACTGACTGTCATCTTGAACTTCTTCCATTTTCTAATAATTGCGCCAACAATTGTTGCCTTCTCACCAAGCATCTTGCCTATTGTCCTGTAGCCCATCCCAGCCTTGTGCAGGTCTACAATTCTATCCCCGATGTCCTAACACAGCTCTCCAACACGTTGTCTGCACCTTCTCCTCCCATCTTATCATTGTTTGATGTGCCAGTAAAAACATTATCATATATTCCCTTCACCATCACCTATTGCCTACTTGGCTCACACATTCAAAGGCAACCATGCATGTTCCTTTCAGTGCGGCAGGGACACTACTGCCTTGTTTGTGTGTGCCAGCAGAGTAAACATCTACATCGGCATCTGTCTGGATCTGATAAGGTCTAAATTTAGAATTTAGGCTTATGTTGAAGTGCTCATCTAAAATGGATGTGGTAATGACCAGGCCAGCGGATGGCAGTTGTTGCGAACACTTTATTTGAATGGGGGGGGCATTACCATGACGTGACACCTGTCATGAACCTGGTCTGACACTTTTAATGCCAAGTTGGCATTGTTTGAGATGTTTGTGTTATGCAAAGTTTACATTAAGCTAGACAACATAGCCTGACAGATAGCTTTAGGCTACTTGTTGCAAAGAAACCACCAACTGCTCGTAACTGTAGTTAGCTGTACAGCTGTCCTATTAGCTGACTCTGCCCCGGGAAAGAGAAATAGAAAGTCTGTCTATTTTCCTTGGCCCCGTGGAAAGAAAACTAACAACAAATATTGTCCGTTGTGTTAGATGAATAAGAGGACAGGACATTACATGACCAATGATACAAATAACATCTGGTCACAACTCAACATATTCTACAACTAGGGTCAGAAATTAGTGTAAAAAATGTCTTGGTAATTGAATAAACTAATCTTAAAGAATAAATATAGTTGCACAGTGAACTGCTTTTATAAAGTAAGGCCTCAAATTATTAATGCAGATGATACCTCTAGCCAATGTGGTGACACAACTAAATAAAATTCATTGTAGGCCAGCTCCTTCAAATACAAGTCAAAAATAAAATAAGCCAGAATGCATAATTAATTTGCAGATTCAACGATGCATTGAATTAACCTTAAAAACAAAAGAACCTTAGGCAGTTTTTGTATCTAAAATGGGAGTTTCTAACATACAGTGGGGAGAACTGAAATATTAACTGATTATTGTATTTGATACACTGCCAATTTTCAATTCAATTTCTTTTTCAGTTCTAGTAGTTTCCTCCAGAGCAAGCAACAGTGCAACAGTGGCGAGGAAAAACTTCCTTTTAGGCAGAAACCTCGGACAGACCCAGGCTCTTGGTAGGCGGTGTCTGACGGGCCGGTTGGGGTTAGAATTATAAGTGGCAATGACAGTCACAAAAAAATTGTTTGTAGTAGTTCTTTGGCATAGCAAGGCACTGTATGGCATTACAAGGCACAGCATGACGTAGCTGGGCACTGCAGAGCTTAGCAGGATGAACATGGCATCGCAGAACGTGTAGCAGAACAATGGCGACAGCTGCAACCATGATTTTGGAGCCTCCCTGATTTGCAGGTTTTCTTACTTACAAATAATGTAGAGGTCTGTTATTTTCATCATAGCTAACTGTGAGAAATGGAATCTTAAACAAAAATCCAGAAAATCAAATTGTATGATTTTAAATAATTAATTTTCATTATTGCATGGCATAAGTATTTGATACATCAGAAAAGAAGAACTTATTACCTTTGTTTGCAATTGCAGAGATCACAGGTTTCCTGTATATTTTGACCAGGTTTACACATACTGCAACTTGGCCATTGTGGAGAGTTTGGAGTCTGTTTGATTAGGTTTGTGGACAGGTGTCTTTTATTTAGGTAACAACTTTAAACAGGTGCAGTTAATACAGGTAATGAGTGGAGAACAGGAGGGATTCTTAAAGAAAAACTATCAGGTCTGTGAGAGCCAGAATTCTTACTGGTTGGTAGGTGATCAGATACTTATGTCATGCAATAAAATGCAAATTAATTATTTAAAAATCAAACAATGTGATTTTCTGGATTTTTAGATTCCGTCTCTCACAGTTAAAGTGTACCTATGATAAAAATTGCGTACCTCTACATGCTTTGTAAGTAGAACCTGCAAAGTTGGCAGTGTGTCAAATACCTATTCTTTCCGCTGTAAGTGATGTTTTCTGCATCCATGACTGTCCGTAGAATGTAATGATGTAATGTAAGGATTTTTTATTACACAAAACCTATGTGTGACAGACTATTATTATCACTTTCGAATGTCTGAAACAACTTTGCTCCCATAGGGGGTTGAAACAACACTGCAACATTACATCACAGGGTTGTCTTACTACATGAATACAGCACCTTCAGTAATACATTATACTTCTAAGACGATTTTCATCCATAACTTGAATTTTTTTCTAAAAATGTGTGCTTTTGGTTTGCTTAATGGATTGTTTTTATAAATGTGAAGTGTACAAGTGCACTCCAATAATCTGCTGCCATATCCTCCAGGCACAATGAAGTGATCCTCTTTGAACATCTGCATTATCTTTCCTCTCTGACACCAGAACACTCAGATCAGTGACTATATTAAAATCAGATTAAATTCTCAAAACACTATAAACAGCCCTATTTGTTCTACATTAACTAATGCTGTGGGTCTAATAAACTTCTGTTCTTAGAGTGATTTGTCCTTACAAGATGAAAAGGATAAGAAGTTAACATTAATTTAGTGTTGAGGTGAGGGTGGAGAGGATAATTAGAAGAAGTGCTAGCTCAAAGGAGTATCGGAAAATCTTGACACTTATGTGCCGTCTACACTCCAGCATTTGTATATTTTGACTGATTGACTTTTGTTGATGTCTTACCTAAAGATTAGGTGTAGGAGACCCTTTTACATAAATTGGTTTGGATTTGATATATATAGGCCCTGATTTAAACATTGTTTATATATGACACAAGTAAATAATATATTTGCTGATGTTTATACTGCAAAGGAACAACGATAAGGTGACATAGCTGCACAAACGTGACAATAGAAAGATGCCAATTTACTTTAGTTTTAACAGGTGGAAAGACACATTTAGTGACATTAACATGTGCTGCAGCTCCAGTGGGTACAAAGTGCTTGTTGTAGTCAATAGAGACTGAGATTGGTTTCGTCTTACGTCTGTCTATTTGTTTGTACTGGTTTTAGATTTGTTTTGATAAAAAGGAAGGAATACTGATGTTTGTGATAAGACAGGCTGAACCGGTAGATTCAATAGTTACTGTAGCTTAATGTCATAAAGTTGATCATTTCTTTAACCTTCTGGTTTGTCTAATGGTCCTGATTATCTCAAAGGGAAGCAGTTTCATTCTTTGATGTTTTTTGTGCTCCTGGCAGTACAAAGTCTGTCATAAAAACAATGTGAATGAAGTGAAAAGGTGTCTAAAAGGAATTTGAAAACAAGTGTCACAAAAAACCTGTTAAACCACTACTGTAAACAAGGATTCTTTGGCCTTTAGACATAAGTGAATGCCTATCAGCTGGATCAGATGTGATTAAAACACATTCTACATAAAACCTTGACTATGAAATGTGCATCAAACTGCATGACTCCACTCTGCATCCTACACCAACCAAGTCATTTCATTGTGTGGCTTAACATGGAGCATTTCTGCTCCGTCATCGCTGCTTGCTTGTCTGTGGCTGTGGCTCTTTGAAGTAAAGTCTGTACTAATGGCTCTGTGTCTAAGTGGGCCTTCTGGTACCAGCCTGTATGGGCTCTTAAGTGATCAATCTGTGCTAGAAGTTCCACTTAGACAGCATCTAGACTGTAATAACACCCCAGGGTTTTGATCTGTCTCTGTTCGTTCTGTTTCACTCTAATGGGCACCCCTGCAGTCGGCTTACCCAGGGAGACATTGGGCAGTGGGAGGACCCTGAGGCTGGCGCCGTGACAGAGAACAAACCAGCGTCACGGCACTTTTACCCCATTGCCCTGCTGCTTGTTAGCTCGCACTTACTGGTTGTGTGGCTCATTTTAAGTCTTGTTTTTCTGCTTGCAAAATATCAATAAATTGCTGACAATGCCATCTCTACTTACTCCGTTATTCTGTGTTTGCTGGTTATTCTTTTGTGAGTAGTTGTAGTGTGATTTGACTGACTTTTACATATTATTACATCTTATTAGCACAAGTCGTTTAATATCAACC
The DNA here is from genome assembly GCF_013103735.1 of Etheostoma cragini. Lineage (NCBI taxonomy): Eukaryota > Metazoa > Chordata > Actinopteri > Perciformes > Percidae > Etheostoma > Etheostoma cragini. The sequence continues at coordinate 12,009,926 of NC_048408.1, forward strand.
TCAAGCTGTTGTCTGTTAAACACTAAACAGCAGTGGAGGATTGGAAAAATTGATTTAAATCAGATGGTAATAATAAAAAAACTGTCAATTAACTTTCCTCTTCTTGTTTTGCCAGTAATATTTTATCCGACAAACTTTATCCGACAAACTTTAGGTAAGTCCTTAATATCTGAAAAGAACAAACTTACCAAAGACTATTAGCAGTTTACACTAACTGCATATCAATATACATACAATTTATATTGACTCTCAGACATCTTCATTTTAAGGTTTATGGATAAGCCTGGCATTAATCTATACTTTTCTACCTTGTCTCTCACCCAGCCCCAAACCCATTGATTCCTTTATTTAAAGGATTAAAAAAAAAAAAAAAAAAAAAAAAGCTAATTTCATTTCTTTAAAAAAAAAATAGTTCAGTAATTTCTGGGAACTATTGTTTTCTTGCCATTGTTAATCAAACAGGAATACATTTTTTTGGGACTACTTTGAACTGGTCCGTCAAAACGCAGGTCTTCCTATTTATTTTGAATGGGGGAAGTGCTTTTAGGCTGTGGCAGTGGGGGCCATATGAGGGAGCTGGAAAAAGAAGATGCAGTAGCCTACCACCATCACCCTGCGGTGGCCAATTATATAACCAGCAATCCGAGTATCCGTCACCCGTAGCATTACTCAATTTTAGATACTAAAACAATGCTTTCATGCCTTCAAGCCTTATCCTTTAACTCGTAACATCGAATGAAACAGAAGCTCCATGTGAAAGTGATTAGTGAAGTTTCTTCAAGGATTATATTACTGAGAAGGATAAAACAGTGACACATGAACAAAAAAGTACAAAATACTGCATATCTGGAAGTGTGAGTTGTCGTGTACAATTTTACTTTGTACATTTGTTGTGTCCAAAAGGTGAACATATTGTTGTTAATTGCATGTCTTCTTAAGCTGCAGTTTACCTTAAGAAGGCTTTGCAACTGTAGACATCTCTTTTTTAACACCTGTGGTTGCGTAATCCTATCCTCAAACTTGAATAATTTGCTTTTGTATCACGAGCACATGTACAGTAAAAGTATTACGTAGTTTAGAAGATCCCTGTGCCGCTCATGCTTGACCCTTGCTTGAGACTGAAACATCTGAGCTCTCTCTGACCAGAGTACAAACTTTCCTCCTTTTAGCTCTTGGTTTTGGTCATTTATTTAGCTTCTTTGGACAGATAAATGGCCAAAGGGATAAATGGCCAAAATCACCTCACATATAATTGTGTGTCTGACATATCTTTTGTAATATCTTCCAGTGCAGATAGTTTTAGTTTCTCTCAGACATTCTGCAAACCATGTCCCACTTGTACCCGTTGAACAGGCTACTTTACAGGAGGTAAGGAACCTTGAGTTATGATACCCTTTTAAGGAAAGGTTGGAAGCACTCAGAAGGCCTGTTATGTATTGATGGACTTTCTTATTGGCAAAAACAATGCTGTCCATCAAATTTTAATGATATCCAAGAATTCAGATGGTCTCACTTAACACTGTTTTTACAGGATATTTTATTGCTTTATAGGGATGAAAATCTTCAAATCATCTATGTTATTACTATAATCAAAACAAAACTGTTGTAAAAAGTACATACAGCACTTCATATAGTGTGGGAAAACAAGTATTAGCTGTTGGCCCTTACAATAAAATGCTAACCTTTGCACCTAAAGACATCTTTTTTTTTTCAGGCGCACTTACACATCTAAATCCTGAAAGGCAACACTTGTCACTCGTTTGTCATGTTTCTGGGAATCTAACCGTCTATCTCTTTCTTAACACCACATTATGCTTTCAAAATGAAATATAATCTTTGATATATGTCTGAAGCATTAGCAGACACAAGTTAATACAGCGTCACAGCACTTTAAGGTACTAAAACCTGATTAAATTAGCCAAGGCTTGGCTGACGGGTAGTTTTTTGAATTCATGTAACTACTATTTTTAAATCAAAAGGAAAACTAAATCTAATATGAACATAATGATCCCAACAGGACATCCAAAACAGGAAAGCGCTTCACTGGAACATGTTAAAATACAACATTTTCTTTGGGCTAATTAAAGAGTCCTAGTGAAGGAAGAACATATTCTTAGTAAAAAGGAGACTTAGAGGAAAACGTCAGTCTTCCTGTCAATGCCAGGGGTATAGACACCTAAGACCAATAAGGTGTGTGTGTGTGGGGGGGGGGGTGTCACCCAGCTTCTGTATTCATTATAACCGCAAAATTCCAAAGTTGTTAGTTTGGTGCATATGTTTCCCTGTAAATCTCAGTCTCAGCACCGGTGGTACCCTATGAAGACAAGCCATGTGGTGTCTTAGATAGGGATTTTTCTTTGTTTTTTTTTAAATGTTGCCTTCAAACAGTTTCTGTCAATTTCCAGGATACAATCGCAAAAGAATGGTTCGGGGGCTGCATACTGAATCCCAAAAATGGGATACCAAATTGAATGCATAGACAAACAGGCAGCAGTGGATTATATTGGATGATGGGTGATATCTGTGAATCATGATCGGAAATGATAGAAGAGACTGCGTACGTGACGAGTCCAATAAATTTAGATTAAAAGCAGCTTCATTCAATTATTGAACAAGTAAGATAACCGTGGGTACACACACACACACACACACACACACACACACACACACGCACGTGTGTACCCAAAGTATCTCTCTAAACATCAAACAATGTAATCAGTCTCTGTTAGCACACATTCGTTTTTTGTCACATGGTTATAATTCATGTTAAAGATCCGCCATGGAAAATACGTAAGTGGTCATGTACAGAATAATTTTCTGAATTGAGTCAGGAATAAATGTTCATCACAGAAAATAATCTAAGACCATTGATTTTCATGTAGAAAAAAATGTACCATTTCTTCTTGTAAAAGTTTGAAATGGGTCAGTTTGACCCGAGTACCACACAAGGATTAATGCTTCAGATTTAACCTCTTTTAATCAATGAGCCAAAATTGTAATCACTTTTGCTCCACTCGGGAGTTAGTGTAAGTTGTTTTACCTTCTAACAGTTACAGTAACAGCAGTTTTCAGCTTATGCAGAATAGTGACTTTTGAATCAGATTTCTAAACCTCTCTGTACGTTACAAAAGATGCTGATCCATCATTGGCTGGAATGAACTGATTTCCATTCGCAAATCTATACTCGAAGAGAAAGACATAAACAGATTATTGACAAATTAACCAATGCAAAAGCTTTTCATTTGACTAAGACATATACAATTCTGAGTAGTTCTATTTTATGTTTTTTCATCATGGCCACTCCTGCATTTCACATGGTCATAATGACACTTGTGATACACATTGTCCTTCTTTGTGTTAAATATAAAGGGTGCATTTTCAAACTCCATCAAAGAATACTTTACTGATGTTTATGGCAGGCCAGTTTATTTCCACCAATAGTCGCTCACAGTTCTCAGAATTTAACACTCTCAATTTGCTTCTTAACTATCTCTACATTGATCGAATTCAAATTTGTACATGATATCACTACCCCATAAATTATCTTGGCAGCACCACACAATATGTTCAAAGGTTGCCTATGTTGTTACACCAGCTGAATTAACATATGTGCCACTTATCTTTGTTGAAGCTGGCATAGGAAATCCAATATAATTTTTACAGAATGTGTATCACCAGGGATAGACAAAATGTAAATTTTTTCCCACCAAGCTGCTTGATATAGAGACATTTCTTAACTCACATATTTGTGTTTACATGAGAATTTTTTAAAAGTGCAAATAAGTAAGAGTAAAAACAATTACTTCTTTAGAGTATGTGTATTTTCAAAATGTGTATTTGTTGGTGCACTACCTCCTTCTCACACGTCGATGGGTCAGCGCAAAATTCTGTCCCTCACCCCCCCCACTTCTCCCAGTCAGTCTGCTGATTGTTTCTCAACTGTCCCTTCAGACAGAGTCTATTGACTATTGATAGGTGACGGAGACTTGAGGGTCGTCCTCTGGAGCCTTCAACCCCACTCTTTGAACTGTGGATAACTTTGATTACATTCAGCATCATACCTCTCCTGAGTTCAGTCCCTGATCATGCCTCGAAAACCATCTGGGATTCCACTTCAACCATTGGCAGTTGACAATCTGCAGCCTCTCCCTCTCAGCTTGTTCTGCAGCACCAGCTGTTTCAGATGCGAGTGTTTGAGGTGAGAGCGTGTCGGCGATAGAATTGAATACTGAACCCAGGATCTGTCGAATTGGACTGCTGGTGTTTGAGTCCTTATTGTTCTGGTTGTCGTAGTTCTGGTACAGCTTGTCACCAGTCCTGCATCTCGTCGAGGGAGTGGGACGGACCTGCTCTGACATCCATCCAGGCACTGAATGCACAAAACACAACTCTCCGAGAAGCATTGTTTGGACTTTAATCATATTTGTTTTAAATTTTTTTTGCTTATCCTTCTACATTGTAACTTATGACATCATTGATTCAAAAATATTGCTTCAAAAATATTACACCTACGTAAGAAAAATATTATAAAAAATATCTACTTAAAGTATTGAAAATGAACCAGAAAAGTTCTCACATTTTTGCAGCAACATTACCATTCTTAGTTTTCATGAAAAAATAACATTCAAACCAGGTCAATCTGATTTTTCATCAGAATTTAATTAATTTGCTCTGTTTTTTCATAGGAATCGGATTTATTCGTTCTGTTTCACATTTTCACAAATTTTGACCCATGACTTTTGCACAACGTTGCACAAATTTGGGGAACCTTAACAAAATTTAAAACCCTATACAATTATCAAATCTTTGAATTATTTTATTTAACATAAAATCATTTAGATGCCTCACCCCTTAAAACAAGTGGTTCAACTCCCTTTTAGAATGGCAGAGGTGATGCCCTGGAACCCGATTCAGTCCCCTCATCTCTAACTTTCAATGGAGGTAGGGGTTCTTCCAGGATGATCAGTCACTGGGATGGGTTCCAGACACAAATCACACATGCTAGCTGTCACGCCTTCACATTTTCCTTTCCATTTATTTATTTTTTCTTTATTTTATTTTTTAAATATTTTCCCCCGGCCTGAGCCTACTTTATCCTAAAATGTTTCTCCCATTATGTTATGTTTTAGAAGCAAGCATAGTGAAGGTTTCCAAATTGAAAGGAAATTTTAACTTCTTATACCATTTCTCTAGATGTTTGACATTTTTACCATGTTTTTATAAATTAGTTGACTCTCCCTGGTGATTTCTCCCCTAGGACTCTTTCCCTTGCACATGCAGAGGAGCATTCCTAAAAATATCCTCCCACACACTATTCTTAACTGCCCTTTTGTACACATACAGTACACTCATAAACCTGCACACATGGCCGGCCACACCACACAGATACACAATCTTTGTTGACTATTTAGTCATGTATACAAACATTATTTCTTTAGTGACTCTTATCCTGATTTGTCTTTAACAACTTCAATCGAACAAATCAACTAAATCAGACACTTCCCTCTGTTTATTTGTTAATGTATTTTTCTGTATCTTAATGCTTTTGGATATAGCTAAGTAAGGATAGAGAAGACCGTATTAATTTAAAGAGCCAATCATGTTGTAGCTTGTAATTACTTGCCTTCTACAATATCCCTCACAAAAGTTCAACATAGAAAAATCTTGGCATAACCTACATCCTTAAATATTCCACCTATCAACGGGTTTTAGATAATGTTCAGCTTCGGCAGCTTTACCTAAATGCTAAAATATACGATGACGAAGGAAGCCTAGTGACGAATCCATAGCAACTAGTTCATGTGTTGAGTGTGCTTTGTAGAATGGTCTCAATGTTTTATTGTTTTCTTTTATGCGAATACTAGTTTACTAGAGGAGTAACTTAGTATTTAAAGTAATGCAGTAATGCAAGAAGTGTGCATTTAGTTTCCATGCTTATTGTGTTTCTACAACAATGTTGTTAAATATATCTTCACATTAGGGAACACATGCATTAAACAACTGTACTTATTCAGGAATGAGTTCCACTGGAAGTTTTAACCCAGCAGTAAATGAACGGACAGAGAAAGCACTTTAACTTGTTGCAGTAAAAAGACAATTTGACATTTAAATAATTCAAATGTGTCTCTGTCTTGTTTGAATCAGTCATAGAACCAATTCTCCTCTATGGTAGTGATGAGTGGGGTCCTCTTTCTAACCAGAATATATCCCAATTAGAAATTATACATTTAAAGTTCTGCAAATGCATCTCTCAGGTGCACAGAAGAACCATGAGCATCGCCTACAGAGCTGAATTAGGAAAATTCTCAATTTTCATTAACATTCCAAAAAGAACAAGCAAATATTGGTTCAACTTAAACAGTAGACCCCACTTATATCCCCAGAAAACCATTTTATGCCAAGAACTAAGTTTAACTAAGAACTAAATTTTTGGGAGCAATTTAAGGACAACTGAACGGCCCTTGTGGTGAGCTTTTCTTAACTGCTGTTTCCAAGATCAAGAATGAACTTTGAACCTTAGCATACCAAACACAACCAGCTAAATGGACACTTGAACCCATACCAAACGAAAGTTGTAAAATTCAGTTCCAAGGTGGTAATCAGAAGTTGTGAGCGGCAACACTGGCTGTCTCAGGTGATCTCCGCACAGATATGATTATATTATTCATCGCTAATGGTTTAGAGACCAAATTAAATTGTATTTTGTTGATCATCGCAAACCTAATTTTTAAAACTCATTCATGTTTACTTTTTTCTTTCTTTTTTTCTCATTCCCTCTTCACCCTGTTTATTTGATCACCAGAGAAGGATGTCGGATTGAGAACGTTCAAAAGAATATTAAATGCAGGAAATACGCCTTCAACATGTTGCAGCTGATGGCCTTTCCCAAGTGCTACCGACCACCGGAGGGAACTTACGGCAAAGTTGACTCTTGAGGACGTAAGCCATGTACTGTAAAACCAGTCATTGTGTGTTACCCAAGTAGTAACTATGAAAGCTTATACATTATGGTTAAAATGTTGTATTATTGTTTATTGTAACCAAAATAACTTGCTGGATTTTGCTGATAGTGTGTGTTCATTGATTCCCAAGCTGGATTTGCCAAACGTGTTATTTTGAAATTCATGCACTTTCCAATTTTTGCCTTGTTTGTATTTTCAAACTTTAGTTTGTCTGGAGTCTTTGTGTGGCTGTACAGTATGTTAATGATTTGTTTTAAGACATTAAGGTATTCAATCTGCTTTTGTGTGCATGAAGAATTTTGTGTGTGTGCGTGTGCGTGTGTGCTCGCGCCAACAGTATTAGCAAAAGTTTTTACTTACTACCTTTTCTAAGCTATTTTAGAAGTCATTCAGTAAAAACTTGATGAAAGTGCAGAGTCAGAGCTGAGAGTGTCCTGCTGTACAGGATTTTGTCCATTTCTGAAGTTCTTGATCAGCTGATCTGTACATTTTTACGGCATCACATATTCAGGTCTAAACTTTGTTTTTGACTGTTGCAGATATTTTCATTCATTTGTAATAAGTAACTGTTAGGATAATTATTTATTGAAGAATGAAAAAAATCACTGGAGGTAACTCAAAAGTTCTTTACTTGCAAGTAGTCAGTTTACAGCACTCACACCAGAAGTACAGAAAATGACTCCCGATATACTAACAGTAGCTTTTTATAGAGGAAAAGGGATTAAAATTCCAGAGACATCATGTGTACTTGTCTATGGTCAGGCCTGGGGTCTCCTTCCCATGTGCTCTACCCTCAGTGGCTCTCATGATTATCTAATGAGAAACGGAATTACAGTGTTGTGAAAAAGTGTTTGCCCCCTTCCTCATTTCCTGTTCCTTTGCATGTTTGTCACACTTAAGTGTTTCGGAACATCAA
>NC_048408.1:12017903-12023915 GCF_013103735.1 Etheostoma cragini
GGACCTTACTGTGTCAAGCAGCTCCTATTTAAGTGATGCCTCGATTGTGAACAGGTGTGGCAATAATCAGGCCTGGGTGTGGCTAGAGAAATTGAACTCAACTGTGGACAACCACAGTTATAGTATGTTTTAACAGGGGGGGCAATCACTTTTTCACACAGGGCCATGATGGTTTGGATTTTTTTTCACCTTTAATAATAAACCCCTTCATTTACAAATTGCATTTTGTGTTTACTTGTGTTGTCCTTGACTATTGTTTAAATTGGTTTGATATTCCGAAACACTTAAGTGTGACAAACATTCAAAGGAACAGGAAATGAGGAAGGGGCAAACACTTTTTCACACCACTGTAGTTGCACACAGACTTCATGCAAATAGTTTAATACTGAAATTAAGCAAAGACCATAGCAAACATAACCTTTCTAACTGTAACATACCAGTATTGCAAAGCATACAGTATGTTGAATCCTGTTTTCCAACTCATTCCATTCTTTTAATGGTTAATCATAATCTTTTTCCATATATATATTTTTTTTCACAAGGTACAGGCCAGTGCAACACACACAAGTACAAGTGGAAGTTAGAAGAGAATGAGAATGTTGGACCATCATTTCTGAATGCTATATATAAGACTCAAATATTTATTTTTGTATTCTTATACACATTTCTTCTAAGGGTTGATACCTTGGACCTTAATGCATGTTTGAAATGTAATTGCTGTGTTGTACGTTGGACATTTACAATTGTCTATTTGAAATAAAAGAAAGTAAGGGATTGATGTGGATATTCGCGATTGAATGATATGTGTTCAATTTCACTGGTGTGGGTTTAATTGAACTTGCGTTTAAATAAACTACTACAGTTAAGTTAGTCATGGTAGATTTATTCATCATTATTTAATCCATGTCTTGCATTAAAAACATTACCAACTAGCAAGATATGTTCAGTTAAAACTAACTTATGTTTTAGGTCTTTGTTTGATCGGTGGGCCAATATTTGCAGCTTATTGACAAGTGCTAATGACACTAAGGTAATACCTGCAGTCTCGTTAGGGAGAGCTTCGTGTAGGAGTGTGTCTTTAAACATCATGGAAAGGTAAAACTTTTGTGCTACTCCTTACTCTTCAAAGTGGAACAAAAATTGTTGGACTGGTGGTCCGACCTGTATGCCTAAAGAGTCCTCGTTAAGAGACTTGTCCAGACAAGAGTTCAGCTGGGCCCCTTGGACTGTGATAGGATCTGATGTTTCTTTACCTCCATGACCTGATTCCTGTTAAGACAGAGCCCTGAAACGATAGGGAAGATTTTAAGCGTGACATAGCTTTAGGGGTCCCTGAGATCAGGGAGTAGAGACCAGCTTTCTTGTTCTATTGGTGTACGTCCTGGACGATACTTTCACAGCTTTAAGATCTTCTTGGCTAAATCTGGATGTTTTATACTTACCATGTATTGTGGTGGTGTTCCTTACTGGTGGAGCTGATTTGTAACTATTTTGTTTTGTATTTCCTTTATACTGTAAATGGACTGTAGTTATGTAGCACTTTTCTAGTCTTAATGACTACTCATAGCGCTTTTACATAGTACAGGAACCATTCACACACACTGTAGCTAAGGCTTCCGTACAAAATGCCACTTGCTCATCAGATAAACACTCACACACATCTACACTCCACAGCAAAGCCTTGGGGGCAACTCGGGATTCCGTGTATTGCCCCAGAACACTTGGGAAGACATGGGACTACAGGGCCAGGGATTGAACCAACCTTCCAATTGGCAGACCACCGCTTAACCACTAAGCTACAGCCGCTTACTCAGTTTTCCACTGTTTAGATTGGAATTGGTTTTGGCTCAGTTCTCTGTTGGTTCTGACTGGGGTCGGATATTGTTTTTTTTTTTGTTTTTTTATACTGGTGCTAAAACGATACTTTTAAAACGACGCCGGTGCCTGAACCGAAATATGTATTATATTTATAATGTTTATAATATTAAATATTAAAAAGGAGCACAAAACAAGCACAAAAAATAGCTTGCTTATTGCTAAGGCCATTGATTAAAGTTTATTCTAATTAAGTCATTAGACGATAGAATAACGGCTTTTTCCAATCACTATCAGATTAACACTTAACTTAACATAGCATTTGTTAGTCATTAGATGAGTTATGGAAAATAAATCAACTAACCACATTTTCTCAATACGTTCAAAGCTATAAAATGGTGTTAAATCCACACATAATGTAGCTCAAATGTACTAGTCAAAATGTAACCGTTCATAGTGGTGACCAAATGTGCATTAATCCCTGGGTAAAGAAGATCTGTATCTAAACATAAGATCAGAATGTAAATGAAAAGGGGGAGGAAGAGATGGACCGGAGATGTTCTTCCACTATGTGTTGTTTTCTTGGCACAAGTCACCATTTTAATAATCAAAGAAAAGTCCAGTGTTCCCTGATTGATTAGGAAGTGTGACCTTTTGGCTGGTGTGAGCAGGGCGTGAATACAAAGAGGATGTCGTGGACATGTCCCATGCGAAGTGCATATGTCACATACCTTTGGTGTGGCAGACCTGGGTTCGAATTCCACTGATAGAAGGAGAGGCATAGTTGTGATAGTCCGAGAGGCATAGTTGTTCAAAGGTCCTCCCATTTAGAGACCAGCAATGCATGTGACTGATCACAAGGGCTCCAACAGGAAGAGGTTTTATCACAAGGATCAGAAATCTAGATCCCATCAGGAAGCCAGGAATTTACTTCTTTCATATTTAAGAGTAATCAAAGGAAGCCACCTTTCCTTGGCTAATGCATGGAAAGACATATTAACATATACAGAATAGTATATGTCTGAGGTAAATGTACACAAGATAATTTACAGGTACTCTTATACCAACAAGAACTCATAGAATGGGCTTGATACAGAACAACTTGCGTTGGAAATGTAACGTAGAGACAGGTACCTTCATGCACCTATTGTGGGAATGTTTTTTGAATTTTCCTTTATGTAAAGATGTTATGAAAACTCTGAACAAAATATCCCCAACCTTGTCTATTGGGAGATAGATCAGTTACCAGCAGGAATATCCAAAGCAAAATTTTGTTTAGTACTGACCGGCGTCGTCACTGCAGTTAGGATTATCCTTCGCAACTGAAAGAGTCAGACTCAACCAGAATACCCTCAGGGTTTAAAGTATTCCGGATCTCCAGCGTGTGTCGAGTCAATTGATTTCACCTACCAATCATATGAGAGGAACGCAGCTCTAACGTTAAAAGAATCAGAAGCAGTGCAGGGCGGGTCCTGGCTACACAGTGTGATTGAGATCCATACGTCACGTTAGCATTGTTGGTGAAAGCCAAAGCATGGAGCACAAGTTCATGAATCCTGGGGATGATGTCCTACCCATGGATGAAGGACTCAAAAATACATGGCGGTGGGGATGAATAGAAGAAGTAGGTAGAGAAGTTAATCCTTTTTTGTGTAACATGACCTGTTCACAATTCCGCAGCCACTGGGTCACCCTGTGAAAATGTTAACTAGCCTGTCTGTTTCAAATCGATATGCAAGTTACATACACATTCATGGCATCGCACCACAGTTCATCAAATGTTTGTCTGAGAAGCTAAAAAAGTTGTACACAGTTTATTTTTTTTTACATTATTTACAAATTTCAGTTACAATTTTAACATTCAGCCATAAAACTTGAAAATAAATGGTGCCATTGAAGATAAGTCCGGCTGGGCACTTTAACCCTTGTCTGACTGATTAAGCTGATGATCGACAATGCTTCTTTTGAATTGATAATAGCTAGGTTGAGTGATAGCAAAGGGATATTTGACTAGGTCTGGAATAATAGTTCTAATAACAAAAAATATGGAAATGGGTGCCTATAACATGGCGGGAGAGAAATACAAATGTTTTTTTTTCACTTATACATATCCTTCATAGTTAGGAATATATGGGTAGTAATTAGTATCCAATGATGATATGTTGTGCTATGTTTATCCGCTGATATATAGTATTTATTTCTGAAGCATCTATTTAACATGGTTGTATTGTTTGTATTTGAGTGTATCTGTTTTTTACCTGGTGTTTGACTAATTCAAAATTTAAATGAACTTAAATGACAAAAAACAATGTTCCTTGTACTGAACGTACTCTGGCAGAAGGGAGGTAGATTATATGTTAGATTTGATGCTTTTGTCAAACGTTATCAGATAACAGATTACAATTATCACGCTCACGAGCCAATGAGCAGAATTTTGGCTTATTTTTCCAACGAGGCCAAAAACTGAGGCCTAAAAAATTGCTATTGCAAGACAAAAACACAGAGTTGCCCAATGCTTTATTATCCGGCGCAATGACTGTTTGTCCAATAAAAATATAAAACCACACAGCTCCTTGTAAATTACTTTGCTACACCATAAACTTTGTAATTCCACTTATACAAGTATTGCCATGTAAACTTCCCAGAGTTGTTATGGTGTCAGAAAAGCATTCTAACTCTCGGATCTATTACTCAAACTTCAGTTTGCAGTCTAAATGCCCATGCTGGATGTAAACAACTCTTTTCAAAACAAACTATAAAATACAGCTTTATCAAACACTTGAGGTATAAGAAAGACAAAAGAAATACAATTAAAGACTCTATAGTTAGAAGATATTATTTACTGGATGAGCAACTATTCTGAAGATACTGGAGTGCATTAGACATTCATTATACTGTATAATAGGTGTTATATTCAGTAGTGTTTAGCAGTGAGTTTAATAATATTATACACTCTATACAGTACATGCTGCTACTGTGATACTTATCTCAAACCTGTAAACCCAAAGGCATATTGTGACACAGTGTCAGAGACTATCTGTGCAGTTAAAAATAATCAACGGCCTGAGATGCAGTGCTGTCCTTCAATACATCTAAACTGTTCTATTATAAAATACAGGAAAGTATGCATTGTCACAGGTTGACATACTTAGTGTGACAGCATCTTCAGAATAAAAACTTAATTATTTACAAATATATACAAATACATTTATGTAGCTTACGTTATTTACATCACATTACGTTTTACGTTACGTTTGAGTATTCATCCGTGTATTCATTTCTTGCAAAAGGGTATTTAGTCGGTCCAGGAATACTGTAATGTTTTTAAGTGCGTATGCTTCACATGGTTGACAGCCAACCTAAAATTAAAAAGATACACGTTTAAAATTAATAAAATAAGTAAATACATGATTAAAAGCTGATATGAAACAAGTGTGTTTCTGTGATGTCATAAGTTACACTGGTGGTAGAAACAATGTATCAGCCATGAAAAACTTCATTTGTTAAAAAAAAGTGCATACAGTTTTACACAATACAACTGATAATGTATTTACCAGCGTCAGCAGTGGTTATGAGAGAAGGACAGGTGGTTAAAAAAGTAAGTACAGTCACTCTACTGTAAGGAGGATTGTGTTAACAGGACTTACAGGGTTATCGTTAGGCAGTTTGGCATTGATATCACGGATGCAATTTGCTCTAGAGTCCACAATTTCTTCTTCCATGATGACCACCAGCAACTCCAATATGTAACATCTGAGCAACATCATTTTACAATTCTCCTAGGAGAGAGATATGCATCAATATGGACACATGCAGTTATATATGTTACATCAACAGTTATAAACAAGAATTTACATGTTTTTGTAGCTGTGTCAAGCCTTTGAGCACACCATGATTCATGCTGGTATGCTCACAAATCAATATATAATATGAGTTCTGTCAGTTGATTTGTTTTAATAGTACAACTGCTCCCCTAGCTAGAAAAAAACTTCTGCTGAACAATAAATAGAAAATTGTATCTGTAGGCTGATGGCAATGTGATGTTTAAATCTGAAAGGATACTTCATCATTATTCTATGTTATTCTTTTCAATCAATCCCGAGGAAAGACAACCAATGCCCCATATACAGTGGGTACGGAAAGTATTCAGACCCCTTTAAATTTTTCACTCTTTGTTTCATTGCAGCCTTTTTCCAA
>NC_048408.1:12024015-12173766 GCF_013103735.1 Etheostoma cragini
CATGTGATATTTCAGTTTTTCTTTTTTAATAAATTTGCAAAAATTTCTACATTTCTGTTTTTTTCTGTCCAAGATGGACATATGGAGTGTACATTACTGAGAAATAAAATGAACTTTTTTGATTTTTGGAAAATGGCTGCAATGAAACAAAGAGTGAAAAATTTAAAGGTGTCTGAATACTTTCCGTAGCCACTGTATATATACATATATATATATATATATATATATGCCTGTTCCAAATTTCATGGCAATCCATATAATAGTTAAGACATTCAACTCAAAGCTGCAATTGTCAACCTCATGGTGGAGCTAAAGGAAAGGTGAGAGCGTCACCCAAGTCATTAGGCATCATCGTCTGCAGACCATTGATGCCTGTGTTAAGGTTAATGGCAATTCATCTAAAAGTCTTGAGATTTAGTCAGCACTAACGTGGTGGACTCACTGACATTACCATCCATGGAGCCATACCACCAACGTGGATAAGAATGATTATGGCATTTTCTAAATCAACTGGGAATTGTAGTTTTTAAACTCTTACTTACTCAAACAAGAGTAAATGGTGCAACTAGTTTCAGTCAGGGATTACTACTCATTTGGGGAACTAATGAGTGTTATTGCCAGCTGGGCAGAGGTTGACTCATTTACTCAAAGTATAGTGTCCAGGTTCATTGCAATGCCAGTAAATGTCAACCAGTACAAAAATGCAGCTCAGTTATGCATTTATTTGTTAATAGAGGTTTGTAAGACACTCAGGCTTTGACCATAAAGTTAGTAGAATTGATTCATTGTTGGTTTTGGTCTTTTCCATAGGATTTGTTGACAATAAGTTAACTTATCCTTTAAGTTTACATTGGAACATCATGACATAAGTGTGCAGGCATGTACGCTGATCTTCTCATCGTTCTCCTAACTTAACATGTTCTTTCAGAACTTACTTTGACGTCACTAGCTGATGGGGCATACAGCATAGCATCAGATTTCTGAACAGGGGTACAAAAAATAAAAAACAAAATTTAAAAGATTAGGGTTTCGAATGATGTTTCAAATATTAAACAAAACCAACTATCCATTACATGTGTAAAAAACAAACAGGAAAGTGTCAACAAAGTATAAGTGAACATAAAATCATGATGTTTTGACATCTGGTATGAAACAATTGCTTTTATTATAATTGGTAAAAGATAAACATAACCAAAATGTTATATTATTTAATACCCCCTCTCACCTCAATGGCGTTTTTCAGATTCTTCAAGCAAATGTGTGCATGTGATGTATCAAGCGCAGAAGCAGCAGACGTAGATGTACTCAGGAAGCTGTAAGAGGATGAGACATTAATTACAAAACATTAATTATGAGAATGTAGACTTGTTTTTAACAGCGGCTATGGAAGCAAACAAAGTATAAAAGATAAAGTTGTGAAAGACAGGGACAATATGAAGATTAGTTATATCTTTTATAGTCTCACTTTGCCAGACCCTCCTCCAAAGCGCTGCTGAGGAGGGTCTGGCTAGTCCATCCAGCATTCTGTGACGGGAGAAAATCGTTCTCTGATTTATTACCATAAACCAATCATTATCGTCATGGGTGGCGCTGGACAGAGCCACGGTGACGCGGCAAAATAGCCCCGGGAAGGAACTTGTTTTGGTGGAACGTGTACATTCAAAAGTTGTTTTACTTGTTAAACAGAAAACTGTTCGGCCAAAATGAGGGACATTTGGCAGAATTCCTGGCAGCACCGGAGTAAGCCTGAAAGTGGAACGTCGTGGAAATAGACTATCTTTTATTCAGTTGGTAACCGTTTACTGTGTGTAAAACACTTATAATCACAATATTACACGCAGGCACCTCGGTCCTGACCGCATCACTGTCGTGCCATTAATGACATTATTTATTACACTCTCTGGTGTAATATTGCTTATATCCGATATATATATACGACCAAATTTGTGTTGTATTTGGTAATGTTTACTTCTAACTACAGAAACAACACCTCTGTCATTTGTGTGTATGATAAGCCATATTCAAGTTGAGACAAACAAGTCACACACTGTATGCCTACCTCAGAACTAAGAAACAAAGCCAGACCTGAATTTTGTGTCTCTCTCTGCAAAGGTTGTAGGTCGACTGGAAGTGGACGCCTTTCTAGAAATAACACAAGAAAATGTTGACAAAAATCAAACAGAATATGTTTTAGGTCAAACATACACGTATAAGACCTAAGGTCTTATTCAACCAAGGGGATTGTTATTGTTGTTTTAATGAACTTTGAAAAATTAACTTTGTTTATTTAGCACCTTTCATACAGAGAGTGTAGCTCAAGTGCATTACAACAAATGAGAAACCCCAAAATGAAGATAATCATCAATCCCCATCAAACGAGTGCAGACATTTGTGTAATACTACCAAGCAATCAAATGAACAAACCACAGAGGAGCGAATATCAAGAACAGCTATGCCAAGAAAAACAGAATATGTAAAAGATCTAAATAAAACAGGAGAAAGCAAAAGAACAATAAAATATGTAAACTACAAAAGGTAAATGAACAGATCCCAGTCAGAATTACCTAAAAGCAGTGCTGAATAAATATGTTTTCAATTGTTTAAAAATATCCACAGATTTTGCCTTGGGTAAGGAGTTCCATAGTTTTGGTAATTAGTTTTTTAAAAATTTGTGTGATAGTTTGCATTTTTTTTTAAACGTCAGCAGAGGATCTAATTGGCCGTGAAGGATTATAAAACGACAATTAATGCGTAATGTAGGCCAGTCCCAAACCATTAGGAGCAAAGATAACTTTAAAATCAAGCCTGAAACAGACTGGGAGCCAGTGCAGGTTAGCTTAAACTTGGCTTAATATGCTCTAAAATTGTTTGAATTGTGGTTCATTAATTCCTTCATTAAAAATAATTGCGGATACTGTATTTTGCTGCTGAAGGTATGCATATATATATACGGTATATATATATATATATATAACTGTGACACAGGCATCTAGGTAACAATGGCAGAAATGTGCTTAATCTCTGCGGTTTCCATAGTGAAGTAGCCCTGCTGTTGTTGCTTAGCAGGTTTTCCAACACAAGGGACACCAAGCAGCAGAGTTGACCTAGGACAAGAGCACTGGTGGAGTGACCAGGAAAACTAGGGGCAGCAGCTGATGTTTCAGGGGAGGGCTGCCTACCGATGGCACTGGGGATGATCGACCAGCTACCTACCACACGTTTGGTACTTGATGCTGAGCTGGAGAGCTATGGAAGCCGGAGTCTGAGGCAAAGTGATGTTTGAAAACTATACACTTCTTTATCAATGATTATAAATGATCTGAAGTCTATCATTTTAGAACATGTAAAGTCATTAATGTTTTATTAGACTCATTTAGCAGCATTTCCTTGCTGCCTGTGAGGTGGGTGCAATTTTGGCAGTGATGAGTGTTAGGAACATGCATTATTCTGCAGAAAGGATTGATCCTGAGCGGATGTAATTCTTGGCAGGGATGCAAAAGTCAGCACAACACTGGAGCTGAGCGGTTCCATATGTCCATAAATAGAAGTGTCTAGGGTGGATGCCTGTGCTGTGGCCAGATTTGAAAACTCCAGAATTAAGAATAACAATGTATTATTCCCATAAGGGGAAATTACAATTCTTTTGTAATTACACACCAGCCTGAATTACACACACGCTCAATACTTATACATGCACTAATGGAGAGATGTCAGAGTGGGGGGGGCTGCCCATTGAAAGGCGCCCTGAGCAGTTGGGGGTCAGTGCCTTGTTCAAATCGGCAGTGCCCAGGAGGTGAACTGGCACCTCTCCAGCTGCCAGTCCACCACCATACTTTGGTCTGTATATGGACTTGAACTAGTGACCCTCGGGTTCCCAACCCAACTCTCTGGACTGAGCTACTGCCAAGAATTAACTTCGACTGTGTATAATATTATAATTTGTCAAAAAGGCAAAGATCTCTATGTGCTCGAGTGAGACCTTTTGTTTTACCTTCACACGATGAACCCAGGACGATAAGTAGAAGTGGAAAAACGATTATGTCGCATGTGTTGTTTGAATGATACAGAAAATTTGTTCCATTTGGTTTTCTATTGTTCTTTTTTATTGTGAACAGCTGGATTTTTTGTTTAGTAACATAAAAGCAGAGATTGATTTGGTAAATATGGATGATGCTCATTTTGTTTACTTATGTTGACCTACAACCTTTGCAGAGAGAGACTCAAAATTCAGGTCTGGCTTTGTTTCTTAGTTCTGAGGTAGGCATACAGTGTGTGACTTGTTTGTCTAAACTTGAATATTAGCTAATTTATACCTGTATGTTTCGCAACAAGATGTCTGTTGCACATGTGAAACATATGTTAAAAATTAGCTAATTAGCTTGAGAAAGCCAAAGAGAAGAGGAAAAACGCTCTTTAAGGAGATGATCTGTAGATGAGGATTTGTTGTTTGTATATATATTGTGTGTGTGCGTGTGTGTACTGTGTGTGTATATATATTTGTATGAATGTATTTCTCCGAATGATTTGTATATGCAACCCAAGGACTAAGCTAAATAAGTTTGTGGTGTCACATGTGAGACGGGCAAAATGTTTGGCATGACACAGAAATAAAATGAAACTAAGGGACTGTTTGGTTTTTATGGAATGGACCACCGGAGGAATATTGCCCGCACATATTAACACAAAAGTGCTTTGATCGTGTTGTAACTAAGAAATCTGCTGAAAAAATATTTGTTCTTATTTGCATGATTGCCGTACTGTTTAGTTCAAAAACATCCAAAACAAAAAACTGAAGCGTTTAAAAACTATTTGTCCATTTTTTCTTAAGAAACACGACAATGGATAAAAGGCTCCATTACCTTTTACCTCACGTTATGGCTCCATAGCAGACATTTTTGTAAAAATATTTTGTAAATACAACAATTGTCATAGCCACCGCAACCTACTGTACCACTGTAGAGAAATTACCGTATAGTAGAGGGTAAGCTCGCAGACAGTTTGGACTTACATTAGCTGTAGGTTTACTTACTAATGTTAACTCATCAAAGTTAGCAATAGTTAGCCTGTGTCTATGTTATCTCCTAACATCATTTCTGTCTCTTTAAGTTTGGGAATGATTAAGATTTCTCTTGGCACATCTACCAGAAGACTTACAACTTTCAGACAAGTTGTTCGTCAAGCTCACCATCACCGGAAAACTGCTTCTAATACACTTCACTGGTCTCCGTCCAGAACAACGGGATCTCTTGGTCCATTTCTATAACTGTCTATGGTCCTATCCCCTGACCAATCCCCTAACCCTAACCTTAATACCCTATCCATAGTGGGATTCGTAATTTTGCAGGCGGGGGGGCATGAGGGTCTCCATGCTGCAGCCATACCCAACTCAATTATCCTTTTGGGCCCAGTGATTATTTGTGCAAACGACAGCCTTTTCAAGTAAATTTGAGGTCAGTAAGGAGCAGTAGCCTGCAAGCTGCCAAATCAACGCTCATCTGAGAAATGGAGTTTTTGATATTGTTCAGCTTCGGCAGCTTTGCCTATGCTAAAATACACAATGACTGAGGAAGCCTAGTGACAAGTCCATAGCAACCAGTTCACGTGTTTAATTTGTTGCTACCCAGTGTGCTGAATGGTCTCAATGATTTATTGTTTTATTTCATGTGAATACTAGTTTACTAGAGGAGTAATTCAGTTTCCAACCTTATTATGTTTCCACGAGTAAATCTATTGAAATGGCCACCATAATAGTGGAGTGTGATCACCAAAATTACAAATATGCTAATTTTTGAAAAATAACTGCTGTGGTACAACAAGCAGGGGGGCTTCTATGTGTTTATCAATTTTGGAGACAGCAATCGTCGTTTATATGACACCTACTAAATGGTTTGGGCAAAAACAAATTCACCCAAATTATAAATATGCTTATTTTTTTTAAAGTAGGCTAGGTGCTGTAGTATAACTACCATTAAACAAGTAGTAATTGAGGTGAGTTTGGAGACACTACCTTCTTTAATCATTAAATTAATCAATATTGTTTTATCTCTTTTTGTTGTTTTAATTTGTAGACTGTCCCTAAGCTATCGTCTCACTGCCGTCTCTCCAACAGCTGCTCGTATAGACAGACAGACAGACAGACAGGTAGAGAGACAGACAGGAAGATAGACAGACAGGTAGATAGATAGATACTTTATTAAGGAAGGAGGACATTTTGAAATGTTACACACAATGTTATTTCTCCAGGTTGAAGAACGTTTGGATGAAAATGAGTTGAGCTCGTTGTTAACCTTACTACGGTAGGAAAGTAATTTGTGATTTAACATTTCCCTATCATAGACCGTTAATATAAATATATATACGGTCTATGTTCCCTATAGAGTAATTGATCCCGGAAGTTCGAATCTGTGAATTTATTTCTAATTTCACAAAGTCTTTAACACATTAAGACCAATATGTTAAAGTAGTAGGTGTACTCTTAACATCTTGTTGGGATAAAAAAGCTGACAAATCGCCTTATTTTTAGGCTTCTTTTAGTTTGCAGTGAGAAAAAAATATATCCCACCAGCTGTTTCTTTACATTCAAGCTGAGCAGGTGTTGTTTGTTGACGCGACTCTTACATAAACGTCACGCCGAGCTAGCAATCTCCAGACAGAAGGGGGAGCTTGCTGTTTAAACAGATCATGTCCTCTGCCCCAACTGAAAATGAAACCAAACCAGTGGAGGAACGGTACTGGTGCCTTGTTTGGTTTCAACCAAATAACCAAACGGAGCACGGTTCACCGACTGCATTTAAACTATCTCCCGTGGACCCACGTGGATCACCAAGTTGACACACCTCCGATCATTACGCACCAATTCTTCCCGGCCGGTGTAAACTGCCACTTTTCTGTCTTGCTAAATTAAACCTTTACTTGAACTAGAAGTCCACAATTTGAGGTGTTGGTTACAATTGTGACACACACACAGACACATATACACAGAGGAAGTCCGCTCACCGCTCGCAGGTCTCCGGGAAATGTGGGCTGGACAAGGATCACCGGGAGCGCGGTCATGAAGTTTGTCATCTGCGTAGTAGCAGCGGTTTCTCTCCTACCCAGCGAAGCAACAAGCCAAAATCACATTTTTGCATTTCATTTGTTCCTATGAAGCTCATTTGTCCGTGTTAAGCATTATTAACGCTTGAGGCGTCAGTGAGTGCGGTCCACATGAAGAATCCCGATACGGACTCACACGCCCTGCTCGCTTCAAGTTCACTCCTCCTTTGATTCGTCATTTAGTTCTTGTCAGGGGAGCTTTTCATAGCTTTCTTTTTTCAGATTAATACTTCTGTCAGTCTTCAATCCACAACGATCAAAAGCACCAGTCATTTGAACATGATCCCTCAATTCGTATTTTTTATGTTTATTGGCATATAGCTAAAACAAAAACATGTCTCCACAAATGCAGCTGATTACATGAGGGTCAGGGCAAATACGTCAAGTTGTTTGGACATTTGCATTGCATTGATGCAGGGTAGGCTCAATCCAATTACCACATAGACTGCAAATTAATTCAATATAAACTCAAGTCATTAGAGCCTCAAGGATTATTATTAATATGCATTATAGAGTTGTAAAGTAGGAGGGGTTCCTTCAGGCACCCTGAGTTCAAAAAAAGTCACATCAGCACAAAGGCTGACCAACTACTTTAGAAAGTATCAAAGATATGAGTCCGTACACATGAATAACAGAAGTAAAGAAGTTAACTAAGCCTCCCATTACTGTAAAAATCCTCTAATCACTGACATGAATTACAGTAATATTCTGTTGTTAGGTTCTGCTAATAACCAGCAAGCAAACAAACATAAGTTCTTTCTTTTTTTTTAATGATGACCAAACTGCAGCTTAAAGAAATTCGCATTCAGCTTTTGGGTCGAGTCTGGATCAATTTGGCAACTACAGCTCCATTTTTGTTCACAGCTCCAAGCTACAGCTCCAACTTGCACCTGTGACCGTATTCTTTGCTGTAGCTACAGCAGCCGGGGATCATGGGTATTTTTACATTTAGGGCAATCCACCACGCCAAACATGATTATCTCCAAAACAAAGCTGCAATAACTAGAACTGATGATCAGAACATAAACTTACAGCATGGTTACATTTAACAGGACATTCATGTGTTATTATGGTTGAGAAACACGCAGAAAATCGTTCAAGCTAAACTTTGAATTGGGAATTTCCGTTTAGAAAAAACACTTTTGGTGCCTCCCACTGCACAGCTCTATTAGCATTCTTGTGGAGGGGCCTGTGTCACAAAGGTAAAAAGTACATATTCCTTATTTCTAATTAAAAGGGGTTTACAACGCATATCCAGCCTGGGATGTAACAACAGCAGAAAACAAGTCGTCTCTAGGGACGGTTATAGAAAATAGATATTTCTTTTCTAACTCTCTAAGTGTCTGGTCAGATTCATAATCGGGCATTTAGTATTTTTCTAATTCCTGTGCGGCTGCTTGAGTAAGTTTTTTACAGAAAAACATTTACATTCTTCAGAGTATGCATCAGTACTGGTGTTGATTCCTAGCTTCAGTTATACCATGTATGTTGTTGAATTCTTAAAGTATGTCACTATTAATTCCTGCATTGTAACAAGTGAACATCGGCTGAGACTTATTTGGAGCTATGAGACTGTGCTCTCCAGTCTTGGCCCCGGCTCAGGTGGCCCCGTCCAGGTTAAGACCAGCCATGGAATCAGCAGCCTTTTCCTCCTCATCCTCTTCTTCCTCTTCTTCCTCATAGTCATCCTCGTCATCCTCGTCTTCCTCGTCGTCGTCATCATCGTCGTCCTGTTGGCCGCCTCCAGATGCTAGGTTCTTCCAGTAGGAGTCGTACCCTGACGCTCCGTCGTCATAATCGTCGTCATCAGCGCCAGCCTGGCGGCCAAATTTCAGCGTGCGAGCTGCAGAGAACACACAGATGTGACATTAGCTCTGGTTTCATTTACTGGGATGGTGAAGTGACAAAAAAGTCACGGAAGGTTTCAGAAAAGCATGTTCATGTATTACAGAGCCATTGCGGTTTCCATTTATTGCTCTGTGTTAAAAGTTAATTTAACAGAGCTAAGCACCTGAAAAAGAAATACCTCCCAATCTTTCAAAAACCAGAGGTTGTTGAACAGCATTTACCTCTGTTTTCAAAGGTATTTCCAGAATCTTGAAAGAGTGGCATGGCGAAATAAATATTCCCTCCGCTACACAATAAATAAAGATTTGTAACCCTTTCCTTAAGTACAGCCCTGTTTCTAGTCTGGGTAGCCGGAAAACTCATATGCCATGGCTCGTTTCGTACAACACAAGTCAAATATCAACGTTTTGTTTTTTATGAAAACAAAATAGAAAGGATCATCAATGCAGACCTGATCTAACGGATCAGGTCTGTGCTTAAACTTTTTGAAAGAATCCTTTTTCCTTTTGGTCAAATTAATTTTCCCTTGTTCAAGGATGAAACTTCAAGCTCAATAACATCACATTGCACATTGGTTCCACACTGCAATGTTGCATTTAAATTAGTCATGGAGGATCTAATAAAGCCATTTTGTCCAATGCACCTCTTTTAGGAAGCTCTCACATAAAAAGTGCAGTAAATGTGTTAATATCAACATACATTTTAAGTAAAAGTTGAATAAAAATGTGAAACGAGAGAAAAGCACTTGTTTTTCTCAGAGTTGACACACAACTGTTAAATAAAGTACATTCCTTGAAAATGTCCCTGCTTTCATTCTTTTGGTTTCATTTCTTAAAATCATGATTTAGCGAGGAAGTTGAGGCTGCTGCAACTTCCTTTACAGGAAAAACAATCACTTGAGACTCACTGGACATGCTGAGGTCTTTGGTCTCCTGGGTTTCGTGACCACACTTTGGGCAGGGTGGGGCTTTGCCCTTTTCCTGTTTGAAGACCTTACTCTTGGCATGGTCATCACAGTAACAGGCCTGAGAGGACAGTGTTGAAGGAAATCATCACATGGAAATGTTAACGCCACACACATCTGGATATATAGTGTAAATTCTGGTTTGAATTATGAGAAAGAAATCAGATGACTCTTCAAGCTGAATGATAATTCACTTTACAGACAGTATTTATGTAACTGTTGGGACTGATCCACAGGCTTAATTTTTTTCCAAAGTGACTGTCTTTTCAGTACAAAATGTCCTCTCTGTTTTCCATCACTACTTCCTTTAGGAATACTTGTGGTTTTGTCTTAGGACAAAATGCTTGTAGCACTTAAGTCACTAGATTCAGCCGACTGAGACTATCATATTACCTTCAGCTGAAATCAGCTTTGAATGTCTTTTGCTACCGGGGATTGTATGTAAATGCATATTTTTATTTTATTTTATTTTATTTTATATTCTTATTCTATTATGTTCAAAATGCAATGCAAATGTATTCTATTCTATTAACCAACCTAGACACTGTGTGTGTGTGTGTGTATATATATATATATATATATATATGTATATATATACACACACACACACACATATAAAAATAAAGGGTTTGCCTATTCCTTTTGAAAGGTGTTTTTTCTGTTTTCTTTTGTTGTTTCTTCCCTTTATTGTATTTAATTAATTGTATTTCATGTAAAGTACGCTGAGTTTACATGTAATAAAATCCGCTATATCAGTAAAATTGCTTTGGAAACTAATGCTATCATAAACTGCCAAGCCACTTGTGCATTTTGTAGATTAAGCTGAGGTGTGTTAGCATTCCCCTCACCTTACAGCGCAGGCAGGAGTGCTGTCCCAGTCTATTACAGGAAACACCTAAAATATTATGTATACAAAGGCAAAACAAAATGTAAACAATCATATTCCCTCTTTTGCCCAAATACCCTCGAGACAGTATTCCCTGCAATGGATAGGTACACCTCCCTTTACTCATTAACCACAAAAAGCCACTGAATGAGATTGTAAAAGGAAAACAAAATGACTCACATTTGTAAGTTTCTGCCTGGAGGACTTGGCAGCTTGCCTGGTGCTCAAACTGATCATCCTCACACAAGAAGTTATGACAAAAGGAACAGCGGAAGATTCGCCCTCCTGTTCAGGAAGTTTAAACAGACAGATAGTAACTCATGACAGCTGATATCCTGTGTGATACTGATGTGACTGGGTAAATAAAAAAAAAAAAACGTCGGGGGTCTCACCATGATCCCAGACAGCCCGGTCACACTCAATGCAGTCTGCATCAGTCAGAGGACACACACAGGCATGAGTGCTAAGACATTTCCTGCCATGGCACACCCACGCTTCACAGAAGTCACATACTGCCCCCTTGTGGTCAAGAAGAAAATTACAACGTCACCTGTATCGTGATATTTTGCAACAATTTTAATTTAATTCTTTCCCCTCACTGTCTCCACTCCACTCATTGTCACGTTGAATGTTAACCTCAAACTCTGCAATTTCTTCTGTTCTTTTCTTCTGTTCTCTTGCTCCCACTCTACCGGTAGTCTCTTTCAGCATTAGATTAGATTTAGATTAGATTAGATTTGGGGGTGGCAGTAGCTCAGTCCATAGGGAGTTGGGTTGGGAACCGGAGGGTCACTGGTTCAAATCCCCGTATGGACCCAAAAAGTTGGGAGCGTGGATTGGTGGCTGGAGAGATGCCAGTTCACCTCCTGGGCACTGCCAGGTGCTCTTGAGCAAGGCACCGTACCCCCCCGACCGCTCAGGGCGCTGGTTCAGCTGGCAGCCCACTCACTTTGACATCTCTCCATGTATAGTGCATGTATAGGTCCTGAGCATGTGTGTGTATTTCAGGCCTGTGTGTGAGTACTAACAAAAAGTGTGTACACAGAGTGAAGTGCAGTAATTTCCCCATTGGGGACTAATAAACAAATTATCTTATCTTATCTTAGATGTCATGCTTCTACATCTATTGCAGGAAGAGACTACAGTTAAAGTAGCAAGAAGCGAGAGAACAGAAGAAAAGATCAACAAAATGGCATATTTTGAGAACATTGAACCTGATGGCCGTACCAATTCAAGCCTGAATACACGGACGAGGAGCTACAATTAATGGAGGAGAATCAGAGAGCTAGCTAGCAACGCTAGCAGCAGAAAGTAGAATTCATCAGACAAGTGCTGTTTAAATAAATTCCTGCTGTACTTACAAACTTTCCAATGCCTTATTTTATGAGTACAGGACCTATTTGTACTACTGTGGAAGTTTGGTACCATTCCGGGCATTATTAGTGGAGTCATTTACAAGATACACAGTCGGTTCCATTAGCGCATGCACTAAGCCATTCCGCTGATAGGACTAACTCTAAGTTAGACCAAGGGAAAAAAGCTTATGGGGGTTGTTTGGCACGAGGTGATTGTGCAAAGGACCATGGGGTGAAATTATTCCTAACCATCCCTTTAAACAAAAAATAATTTACTGCATTGTATGGAACATTTGTTTTAGACTAAAAAATGCATTTCACAGAGATGTGATCCATGGCCAGAATATCATAGTTCATAAAAATGCAGCGCAGTGACGATACAGACACTTCATACACACGACGTGTGTATCTGCCATTCGACCCATGCTGGACCCGTTCTTAATGAGCCAGCCGTCTCTCGCAGTAATAAATAGCCTATGTGATAATAAAATTAGTTTTAGTTAAAATCAACAAATAATCGTGAGAATAATCGCGATCAAAATTTTGATCCAAATAATCATGATTATCATTTTGGCCATAATCGTCCAGCCCTAGCTTGAACTAAAATAACCAAGACATTATTAACAGACAAACTTATAAAATATTAAGACATTGCTAACTTACCACCATGGCCATTCCAGTGCTGTGGATGCCTGGATGCTTGACGACACAATCTGATGACTTCATGCACTTGGTTTTGCCTGACAACACAAGCATTAAAGTGCTCATATTATGCTAATTTCCAGGTTCATAATTGTATTTAGAGGTAACATTATTTAAACCTGATGTGTTCCTAGGGACTAAAAGTCAGGATATATCTTGACCTCTGCTGCACCAAATTTGACTTTTTGTTTTTTTACAGGACTATTTTTAATTATCAACGAATCCCATTAAAAGACCAAACCAACCAATAACTAATCCAATAAATATGTAACATCTGTGTAGCTAAAGAGTGATATTCTTGTATCTTATTATTCCGTGCCATAGACCTCCATTGCAGTTTTTAAAAACAGATCAACAAATCCCACTGTTGCACTGGGTGACATGTTACTTCATTATGACTTGAGTTGATCCCTTATACACAATCCTGGTCCTGTAAATAGTCACTAGGGCAACACATGTTGCTGAAAATAGTCCCCAAATGCAGTATTTACAACTGTTTGAGTAGTTAATGTTACAAACTACAGTGATTCATGATCTATTTCTAAGGAGGTATGTCTTGGTGAATGAGCTTGGTGCTGAGAGCCACAGCCAGGGCAGGGACAACAGAAAGAGTTGAAAGAAGGATTATAGTAACATAAAGTACTTCTTAACATACAGTACATGTAAACATTCCACCTTCCTGTGCAGTTTACTCACCACACTGAGCGCAGACAGGCAGCTTTTGCACTGAACTACAGAAGTAACAAAAAGCTCGGTTCTTCTGTTTTCTACCAGGTGACACAACATGGAGAAAAAAAATTGTTTTAGTGGTTGACTAGAAATACTTTTACCTAAATGAATCTTATATACCACAATACAGTCACTTACCTCTGACATTTGTCACAGTCCTACAAAAACAGAAGACAATAAAGAACAATGTAAGAAAAAGTACTTCAGATGTGATACTTTGAGTGTTGTCATTGTGTCTTAGATACACACCATGTTAGAGTTGCAGGGGTGTTTGGCCACATCGACAACATCCCGATTGGCTCGATTCTGTTTCTCTCGCTCTTTACGACTCTCAGCCTTTTTACGGGCACCGGTTTTCTTTTTGGGCATTTCTGGTTCAACAGGCTGGTTTCCACAGCGCTAACAGCTGGCCTAACAGCTGGTGTCCACAGAGATAACAGACGGTTTATTAACGCTGGTGTCCACAGAGCTATTGTTTGGTTACCTGCAAACTTAGGAAAATGGAAAGATTAATTTTAAAGGTGAAACCACACTGATATGATACGTTAACAACAGGGTTCAAAGTCAACTTTATCGTCAAAACAGTTAAATTGCTAGTGAATGTTAACATTTGACCAGCCACTGGATTCCCATTGTTTTAGCCAGTTGGATATTTACCAGCATTTGGCTGATAACTGGTGCTAACTCTGAACCCTAGTTAACGCAATAACTTAGTGGGACTTCCTATGTTCCTCCTTCAATAGAACTACACCAAAACATTGTTATTACGTACTGTATGACTGCTCCTTCTTTCTAGTTCCCTTGCTGCTAACATGGAACATTAGTTTGTTTAGTTGTGTTGTTGGGACGCAGCTATTTTATACGTAATCAATTAAGCTAACCGAGGAAAACTTCAAGGGTAGTAACTAAGTAACGCTGTAAGGAGTAGTAAGTGGTTTATTTGACCTCTCTTGTCCATAAATACACACGAAATTGAAGAAGTAAGGCAATGACCGATAACAGCTTGACGCATTGTGAAGTAAAAACATTAACGGTAACGTTAACCCTTTAGTTTATAACATGTCTGTTAATGTTGGCTAACGTTAGCTGTTGCAGACAGCAGAGACTGTTGATCTGATACGTAGAATCACATGGTAAATAAATTCAATTATATTTAGTTATTGTCGTTTATATTTAATATTAAGGGTGTCTAGCAGTTACATTAATGGTCCAAAATGTTAAATCTAAGTGTCATTTAAAATATAAGCGTCTGATTTGGAATTGCTTTTACCGAAATGATCAGCACTCCCGACTTCTTGTAGGTCCGGTCTGAAAATGTGTCCGGGCTGACAAATAGTGCCGAGCTGTTCGTTCCTATTAACGTTACTGCAATGTTACACGCAGGTTATCTCACAAATATTATATTATTTCCTATACTTACAATTCAATTATTCATAAACACCTTTGTTGTATGTTTAACTTTCTAGACTACCAATTTCTAACTTCACATTACCAGATGTTAGATAGGCCTACATAAGGCAATAAATCATAAATCAATAAACAGCCTTGTGAAAATGCAGATGCAATGGAATAACACATATAAGTTAGGAATACAGCAAAATACAAATTTAAAACCTTGAAAAATTCATTTTGAAATTCAATTGAAGAAATTTAATTTTAAATGCAACTATTCATTCATAATGTAAAAACATAATAACACAATGGTATAATTAATCGGTTAGATTCGTGATCATTTAGTTTATGTTATATTCTTTGCTTTTGACTAAATGCAATAATAATGCAAAACCGTTTGTAGTTAATAGCCTACGCAAACTGTTCATATGATTCTAATGCTTGGATCATTTGATTGAGTTCTCCGGCAGTGGATTACATGATTTATGACGTAGATGTTTTAGTTTCTCCACATGCCAGGGGACTGGGACGCCCAGGTGACGTGCTGGGGAGCAGAAGCCAATCCTAAACGAGGACAGGAAACAGCTGACGGTGAACAACACACACACCGACACACGCACACACACACACACACATACACATACACAAACACACACATACAGAGTCGTCTTTTCCTGCAAGTGGTGGTGTATAGTAGACTCCTGCACGCACGTAGCCTAGCCTACACACTCTTGTGTAGGCTGGTGTCTTGCTCTGGCTGTTATGCAAGGTTAATGTTGTTTTTTTTTCCTCCTGTAAAAAGAGAGACGTAGTGCGAGTTTTCCATTGAGAAGGAGACCCCGGACCATCCATCCCAAACCAGCTGCTGAACAATGGCACCGTCCCTCATCCGAGCTTGCCGCAGTCTGGCTCTCTCGACGTGGCTGCTGTCGTTTTGTTTTGTGCACTTGCTGTGCCTGGACTTCACGGTCGCAGAGAAAGAGGAATGGTACACCGCTTTTGTCAACATCACCTATCTGGACCCCATTACTTCGGAGGTCAAGACAGAGAAAACAGAATGCGGTCGGTACGGCGAGCAGTCGCCCAAGAAAGAAGCCAGGGGTCTGGTCCTGGTGCCGTCCGTCCTGCAGGACAGACAGGCGTGCGACCCAAATGTCAGGTTCCCCCCTGTCTCTTACAACACCGCCTGGGTGGCGCTGGTGGCTGCGGGGAACTGTACATACCGAGAGAAGATCCGTAACGTTGCAAACTATAACGCCTCTGCAGTTGTCATATACAATGTGTTCTCCAGCAGTGCCAACGACACCATAACAATGCCCCATCCAGGTAAGAGACAACCTGTCAACCTGTCTTTTTCATGATTACTGACTGTTCAGTCGTGTGATGGAGGCCTGAAGGTACAAATGCCATTAATTCGTTGTTTGTTGGGCACCTTTGACCAAGATTAATGGATTTCATTCCCCCTGCTGAAGTCCCAGAGCTCTTCTGCATCTCTACAATCAGCTCAGTAACCAAGTTTCGAGGTAAAGTAGAAAAGTGCACTGGATCCCCAAGCAGATGGGCTGATTGCCACCTTCCAATGATCTGCTTGAATTTCTAACAGTCTGTAGGTCTTACTGAAGTTTTCATTCCTCAAATGTGGACTATTGACTATCGTGTGTGCCCTGTGCAATCATTGCGGGCTCAATATCTACCATCTTTTGATATGTACGCAACACTTTTATACCTGAGTTCAAGTGTAGATACCAAAACAATAGAGTTTTTTTGTTGATACCTTACTAGTGTAAAGGTGATGAAAATCAAGAAGAAGAATTTAACAAGATTACAAATCTGACAACATATAGGCCGTCTCAAATAGTCATTTAAAACCATCCTTATGCATTGTTATTATGAGAAAAAAAAACAATACAAAGAAAAGAACTGTAATCAAACAAAAACTACACAGATTAAGCACAAGGACAGTAGCAAATAACTGGAAATTGGTGGTCTTTTCAACACAATGCTAATCAAAGTACTCAAAACTGCTGACAGTCACTAAAGAAGAATATCAAATATTTTTCATTCCATAGCAACATTGCCATGTGTCTTGTTTAATCTGGTGGAGTTTACCTGCTACACTGTTAATGCAGAGTCAATTATTGTTCCATTAGTGCTCCTTATTTATATAGGTTTTTTTGGGGCTCTTTTGGCCTTTCTTTGACTAAATAGCTGATGAAGGAAAGGAGGGAGAGAGAGGGGTGCTGCTACTCAGAGTCAAACCCACTGCTACTGCAGTAGGGACTGAGCGTTCGTATTTGGGGCCCATGCTCAACCTCAGCTCCCCCTGATTTATTTCTAAGCAATACATGATTACAAGATTTTCACAACAAACAATTGTGCTTGTCACAATATGAGTCAAGAAGCCCACAGACGGCAAACAAGTAACACTAAGAAGGTTTCCTCTTCACAAAAATTGATTTATGAATTACAAAAGGAATGATCAAGAATTCAACTTAAAATGTTGCTGGCAAGCCCATGCTGTGTAGACTCACAAGTCCATTACTCCAGAAAAGACAAAGCTGAAGAACATTAAAAACCCAACTTTTGACTTTAAGCACAGCACACACAAGGCAAACAGTTATGAACTGAAAGGAATAAACTATGTGTAAACAAGAAACCCAGCTAACACACCTTTTGACACAACGTATGCAGAACGTTCTGAGAACACAGACAGTTCTTCGCTGTTTGAATGGCACCAGCAGAGTCGTTTGTTTGCTACCAGAGAATGAGATTAGATCATTTTGGGAAATCTTTCTATTTGTTTGATGGAAGTCATAGATCACCTGTTTTTTGTTCATATGCTCTACATCAGCACACACACCTGTTGACACAAGGGCTTGAATGCTGGTTCTGCTTGATAAAGTAGTTTCCCTTGTCATAATTTAATTCATCTAATTTAGTAATAGCTTTATAGCTGTCCAAGAGTTGGACTAAAGCTTTTTTCTTTCAGGCCTGGTGGAGAGGTCAAAACTCCAGCAACACTTGTAGCGCATAAAAAAATTGTTAGTAAGATCCACTCGTCCCTGATGGAGGCCACAAGCCGAAACACATTAGAATTACAATAAAGTTGTTCTATACAAAGTGTTGCTAAAGTGTTGCACTTTAGAGTTGTTTCCCCTCTCCATGCACCTTGGAAGTAGGTGAAGCTGTGCCAGAAAGCCTCTCTCTGCTTCCAAGCTTGCTAAACAGTTAAATTATATATTTGTTTTAGAGTTTATCTCTTGATGTCACCTTGAACCGATTACATGTATTATTTGTGAGAATGAAAGTTACGAGGTTAAGGCCTTCAACAGTATGCAGAGCTTTTTTTCCCACTTGACTTGTACTTCTATTTGAAATAGGCTCTTAGCTTGTTGCTAGTTTCCATAAAGGTGTGGCTGATCAGAACACCATGTCTGTGCCAGACCACAGCAGAATGCATGAAGGCTGTTGGCCAGAAGGATCTGTGCAGAAATAGATGTTCAAACAAAAAGCGCAAACATCTAATGGTCTAGTTGATTATGAGATGTTTTTAACTTAAACGTCCTTTTGTATAGAAGTGTCACAAGCACCTGTCAAGATGAGCAGATAATTTAAATCCTATGCAAAACCTCTACATTTTATATTTAAATTCAGTGACTTGTTTCAGGAGTTAGTGGAGACCAAAATTTAAGCTGCATTCACTAGATAGTTACATATGCACAATTTCACATGGATTAAAAAAAACAGGTCTTTCACTTCTTTAAGCCATGACATAAATATAAACTGAGACACTTCAAGAAACAGACACATCAGCCAGGAGAGATGTGATGCCAAAACATTTAGAGAGGAGGTAGGTAACACAGAGAATGGGGACAACAGAACAGGTAGACTCAATGGTACACTTCCAAAGAAAGAATGGAGCACTTTCCTGTCCAGCGCTAACACAGCTGGGCTGTAAAATCCACAGTTGCCAGAGCCAGATGCTTCACAAGGCCTGGCTTTATTTAACCCTTCCATCTCAATTCTGAGTGGTATTACAGTCATGATACTGCCAGGTCAGATGCTGCAGGTTAATCAACTTTGTGTGTGGGGTTTATCCTAAATCACTGTGTAACATAGCTTAGCACAACGACTGGAGAAAGGGGAAACCGCTAGCTTGGCTCTGTCTAAAGGTTAAAAAAAGCCTTCAAAAACAAAACAAAAAAACATTGCCTACCTGCATCTCTTGTTCACTTATTTAATTTGTACAAAAACAAAGTATAAATAAAACATTAAGTTGTTTTATGGCAGGCTGCATTCCCAACTATTTCTTTGCCTTCCTGGAGTCCCCACTGGTTGCCTGGCAACTGCTTAGCACCAAGTAATAGTTTAGGACATCATTTTTGTGTTCATTAATTACCTTTTAGAGCTGCTGAACTTTGTTACCGTTGGACAGAACCAAGCTATCTGTTTCTTCATGTTTCCTCATGTCTCTATGCTAAACTGAGCTAAGCTAACCGCCTGCTGGCTTTATCTTCATGTTTACCGTACAGATATGAGAGTGCTATGGTTGATAGCACTCACTTATAAGTCTCGTCAAGAAAACAAACAAGTGTATTTCCCAAAATGTCAAACTATACCTTTTAGTCACTGACTCTGAAGCTTTTTGATATACCTGTGTGAATAAGCCACAACGACACCAACTTTGTGTAACTGTCAGTTTCAGATTAGTACATGGTTGTTAATAAAGCATTTACCAGTTAATTCTGTAGTAATCTGTACCTAAGTGTTATCCTTTCTTCAGCAGACCAAAAGCCTGTTGAAGACAAGATGGTGTCCACTAAATTAGCCCATTCAGTATTTATTCCTCTTTGCTTCCACGTTCAGGCTTAGTGGATCTGAAAACACAGATCTTTTCACAAGTTCAACCTCAGCCTGAGACTTTTTCAGACTTTGTTTTAGAAGCAGCTATTTTTGTCTGCTCCTCTGACTGCGTCACAGTGAACAGTAGAAGGAGATAAGAGGCGAGGCTTAGGCAAATTTTACATGCCTTCTTATGCCTTTACTTATTTCTTTTGGCTATGAAGCTGAAGGTAGCCATGCAAAGACATTTTCAAAAGTCTACCAAGTCTGTAAGCAACGGTTTCATTCTTGAAATCATTTGCATGTTGACATGAGTTAAAGTGGTTTATCTTGTGTTTACAAAGGCAATTGTTACATCACAGTGATTTTCCCTCCGCACCATATGGTCATGCTTAATAAAACCATTCATCTGCAGGTCAGGACTGTGTATATCTGAGGTTACACACATGAAAAAAACATTCATTTATGTTGTCAGTTAGCCTTTACAATTAAGTTTATTTTTTAATATATTCAGCCTATTTTAAAACTCTGAATATTTCTTGTTCTTGTTTCTATGTTCATGTTGTTTAATTTTTATGTCCGTAAGAAAGATGTAAGCAAAACCTTCAGTGAAGAAGAGTGAAAGCTGTTGGCCTGACAGTGTGAATACACAGCGGTGTTAGCAGCGTATCGCCGTCTGTTTGTTGTCCAAACACAATCTTTTGTTTTCTCAGTCATTGTTTGTAGCAGGGTTTGCTTTAGAAGCTCTAACATACATAAACTCATTTTGAGGGAGTAGCCACCATAATACATGGATAAACCCTTGTGTCATTACTGCCAGCTGGATTACTGTGTGACTGTGGATCTGGCTGTTTTTGCAGAGGATTGTACAAATGAAACGCTTTTCACCCATTTCTACCATACTTATAACAAATTGTTAATATCAGCATTTGTTGAAGTGTTAAGAAGGCTGCTTTTGCCAACATATATTTACTGTATTTTGTTCTGAAACAAAAACTACAACCAAATTACGATTGAATATGCATGAAAATAAAACAGACATCATTTTGGTCTGACTTTTTAACACTTGTCATGTAAAATGCAGCAGCTGTGCAGATTTTACAACAGACCTGTTACATAAAGTGGTTTATAATGATGCATGTATTGCAGCTATCCTGAGAATGAAGCATATCTGTTGGATTCAAAACCTTTTACTCCTCTAGAAAACACAAAAAACACCATATTTTCTGTCAGTTTTAGTGCTTCTGTGGGAGAATTGCCCCAGAATATGATGTGAAAATCACTGTGCAGGATGATTTGGCTGTGTATCTGGCATTTTTGGCATTTCAGTGATGGCACATTGTTGACTGATAGAGGGTGCACCACAGGGATCCACTGTGACTCCATGCAGCCACAGTCATAAACAGGCAACAGAAGGGAATATGATGTAACAGCAGTCAGGCTGTTGATGCAGTTCCTGGAATTATCAACCTGCTGCTAAGAGAGGAGAGCCTTGGTATACCCTTATTGTGTTGTTAAAGCAGTATGTCCCATATTTCCTTCCCTCATTACAGACAACTTCAAATAAAAATAATTCGAGCCTGAGCAATACTTGATTTTTTTTTAGGAACAGGAACAGATGCAAATTATTTAATAGCTAGAAATCAACATATCGACCAATATTTGTCCCGTAACATAAGGTAACATTTCTTATCCCTCCCACACTTCATTTTGATCTTTAATGCAATTTTTTTTCAATAAAGAACTAATAAACTGTCAAACTACATTATGTAACGGTGAGACCCTCCTTTGTTATCTCTGTATGAAAATGAATAGTTTAATAGTTTACTATCATGTGTCAAAAGAAAAGTGAAGAAGCTGGAACCAGCTAATTATTGGTGTTTTAGCTGATGCCATAATCCAAAGCAAGTTACAATTGCTATAGATCAGAGGTTTCACACCTCTGGAGCAACTAGGGGTTAAGTGTCTTGCTCAGGGACACATTGGTTGATCTATCACAGTGGGAATTGAACCCAGATCTCCCACACCAAAGGCACGTGTCATATCCACAGCACCACCACCTCTCTTAAACTGGTACTTCCTCTGTTGTATGTGTGTGCGCAGGTACAGGCGAAATTGTGGCCATCATGATCCCAGAGCCTAAAGGTCGTGAGATTTTGGCCTTGCTGGAGCAGAACATCCCGGTCACGTTGTACATCACCATAGGAACGCGCAACCTGCAGAAGTACGTGAGCAGAACGTCGGTAGTGTTTGTCTCCATCTCCTTCATCGTCCTCATGATAATCTCCCTGGCCTGGCTTGTCTTCTACTACATCCAGAGGTTCCGTTACGCTAATGCACGAGACCGCAACCAGGTATGACACTTTGTTTAATTAACGTACGCTTCTATGAGCTGATGTATTTCTGTCTAAACTGGATACAGACAGTGGTGCAGTGCTGTGGTCTCCCTCTTGATATTGGCCCATTGCGTTTTCCCATCTGGTGTCGGCTCTGTGAGGCTTTGAAGGAGAGACCAGATTTAGCCTGACAGCTGTCCGAACACAGAAGTGGCAAACCAATGAACCATCAACCAACTCCGCTCACTGGCCCTTTGAACGAACTTGCTATTGCTTTCTTTTTTGTTGTGAATGGCCGTCTTTGACATTTTCCTGATGTCTATAATACAAATTTATCAGTGTGCTTGTTATGATAGGACTCTGTGCCATGACAACTATTGTTTGTGTTTTCACTTTGAATTATGTTGATTTATGATTTCAGCCAGATTGAACATTTCTGCTATTAATCCATTTCCAAGGCAGCCCAAAAAACTGTAAAACTTTTAAAAAGTATTTTTCTGAAAGGTCAAATAATCATATTACTTTAAAGAAAATACATCTTCAGACACATTTGTACACTACCAAATCATCCAGCTCCCTTTAACTCTTGGGGCGCTGCCACACAGTCCACAGCAAAGCACCACGTGATCTTGTGAAATTTCATTTTGGTCCACATTCACATGAACATGTATGACAATCAGCAGAATATACTGTATATCAACATACCGATGAGTTGCCTGCACACTGCTAAGGACCTGACTATTAACGGAATCTCCAGTAGTAAAAAACCACTGGTTGTGTCAGTAATAACGTTTTTGTATATCTACAGAGGCGTTTGGGAGATGCTGCCAAAAAGGCCATCAGTAAGCTACAATTACGCACCATTAGGAAAGGAGACAAGGTAAATAATATTCCATACACTGCAAACTGTACATCTCCCATAACCCTCAAGCACGTTTGGCTATTCAGTAAGTTCAAAAGTAAGCTACACATACATTTACTAAAATGTGTTTCTCCAAGTGAAGGACACAATATGTATTATACAGTACTTATTGTATTTGGTATGCACAGTAGATATATTTGAGAATGCATTGGTTTATCTTTTGGTTTACTTCTTTATTTTAGGAGACTGAGTCAGACTTTGACAACTGTGCGGTTTGCATCGAAGGTTATAAGCCTAATGATGTTGTTAGGATACTACCATGCAGGTAAAGTTTGTGTGCTTGATCTTTGTCATACATACATTAGGTCTCTCAATGTGTCAAAGGTGTAAAGTCAGCACATGCACCATAGCTGGCGATATCTTTAACATAGAAGTAATTTGTTTCAAATGGTTTATTTGTGCACTGTGTTCTTGTTTGGTCAGGCATGTCTTCCATAAGCACTGCGTAGACCCGTGGTTACAGGACCACCGGACGTGTCCCATGTGTAAAATGAACATCCTTAAAGCCTTGGGAATCCCAGTAAGTACCTTTTTAGGTTTGCTTTGGCAACTTTTTCACAAGACTAATCTCCAAAGTGCAAAACACAAGAATTAAACACTGATGACATGCATGAGTGCTTCTAAAGACAAGATCTTTGGCACATTACAGCTCAACGCAGACTGTTCAGATGACGTTCCTCCAGACTATGAGACATCTGTCGGGGGTGCACCCACCAACCCCATCAGTGGAGCGAGTGAAATTACCTTTAACGAGAGCTCGGTGGTTCTGGATCCAGCTGGAAGATCAATAGACCTACAGCAGCTGCATCCTGAGGAAGAGCCAGAACTTCAGGCAGGGGAGAGACACATTATCGCCAGAAGTAAGTACAGACATTACACATTTTTAAGTACAGTCTGTGAAAAGGGATTTTGACAATTTGACATTTTGGCTAATTTGGGACATTCAATCCCGACAAAATATCGACACATGCGCAACATTACTATTTTGTGCATTTTTGATTATTTTACACAGTGAAGCTGCACCATTTGAGATTTACAAGAGTACAACTGCTGGTTCGGGTGCATTTTTTCTTGTCCTTTATGGGTTGAATTGTTTATTCTGAAGCATAAATTAGGCCAAGCAGCCACCTGGTCAGTGTTCCCCAATTTAGATCCTCATGGCCAACACAGGAGGGTAGGAATAGTGTACCCTTTTCAGAAAGACACAGCTCTAACCCACAAACACTAACATATTATGTGCTGTTAAAGTATGTTATATATTTTTTGACCTTTTTCAAACACCCAAGGGCTGTCAACTATTAAACATCTGCTAGCTATCAATGTTCTACAGCATGAGCACATGGTCATACATGTGTTGTTTTTGGAGCCAAAGCCTTTTTCCAAAAACAGAGATGTAGCCAGAGTTTTAGAAGTCTTACGCTGGATGAATACATTTTAGATCTGTAAATTTAAAGAAGCATTGCTCCTGGTCTATCCAGCTTGATCTAATTACACTTCCCAGTGGTTTTATTGTTGAGCCTGCAGGTTGTTGATTTTTGACAACTCAGATGTCTGGTTACTGTCAGCGTAGGGTTTATAATTAAAATTTTATACAGTGTTTAAAGGCCTGGAGGAGCAGAGTGGAACAGTAAAGAAAAGATGAAGTGTCTGAGTGCCAAAGTCTCACTCCTGAAAACCAATAGTGATGGTCTGACAGTTACAAGCCAAACACACATTTTCTTTTTACTCCTTGCTTGTATCTTTGTTCCCTGTACAGTAAAGATCTTGCATCTAACATGTTTTCACACATCAATGTGACATCATTTAAAGAAGGGATTTATTAAGGCCAGCTATAGTTATTATGCTATTAGGCATAGTAGTGATATAGTGAGATTTGAGCAAATTGGGTTTAAAAGATTACTGAAGTTTTTTTATTGAAAAATGGAACCTGTTTAGCCATTAAGCAAACAAAATAATTTTGATAAGATGGTTGTAGTGTTGTTTTTAATACCTTTTCTTTATAAGTCACATGGCTGATTAACACTTAAAGATATCTATGAAGAAACCCTAAGAAAATGTCAGACACCACTCTGATAATGGCAAGATAGGTGAAAGAAAATCCATGGAGAATAATACAAGTTATATTGCAGAAGAGTTGAGTGACAAGTTTAATTTTTACGGACATGTAGTATATTCCGTTTATACCTTTCTAGCATAAAGTAACAAATAGAGCTGCAAAGATTTGATAAAAACTATTAATCTCCAACTATTCTGATTAATGATTTATTGTTTTTGTAATTTTTAAAGCAAAATTGCAAACATTTGCTGGCTCTGGCTTCTCAAATGTGAGGATTTGTTGCTTTTCTTTGACTTTCATGACAGTAAACTAAACGTCTTTTGGGATGTACCGTACTTTGGATTGTTATTTTCTCAAAACGAGCATCCAGCTTCCTGAGCTGAGAAATGGATTAACGGTGTATGTATAGGTACTACTACAAAAATAAAAGTCTAGTATTTATTCAGCTAAATACTGAACATTAATAAAACCGTATACTAAAAATAAAAAAATGTCAATTTGCCCTAAAGAAGATACTCTTCTTTAAGGCACTCAGCAGAAGCTGGTAATACAAAGAGTCATGTTTACTTTTGTGTTCTTGACAGGTAGTAGATCAACTCAACGTGATTTGCCGCACTATTGAGCTAACAGAGGCGATGTCACTGACCGCTTTTAACATTAGATGAAAAAGCCAATCTGTCACGATTTGTGCTACTTTGGATCGGGAGTGATGGAGAGCCGATTGTGTGCGTCTTCAGCCTGAATAATGAGCTTGGTTGATAATGGTACCGCAGCTATCATTCTTTCCAGAGTCAGCCATTTACCAGGTGTCTATCAGGGTCCCAGACAAAGTTCAGATTTTATTGCTGAAATTTAGAAATGTGTAATTGTTAATGGCATTAATGTCCTTCTTCAAAGGACTTTATTTTTTTATTATTTTATATTTTTTTCAGTCAAGTAATGATTTTCTTTGCCCCCCCACAGGTGAGCACCAGCCTC
Organism: Etheostoma cragini; assembly: GCF_013103735.1. NCBI lineage: Eukaryota > Metazoa > Chordata > Actinopteri > Perciformes > Percidae > Etheostoma > Etheostoma cragini. The sequence continues at coordinate 12,050,121 of NC_048408.1, forward strand.
CGCTTAGCAGTGGTTCAGAGACTTCTATCATCATGGGCATGGAGGTAGGCATGTCTGAAGTAGACCTGTCCACGGAGCAGGAATGTAATTGGGCCAAATCCTGATTCAATCTAATCTGACAAAAACATAATTCACCAAGAAAAAGGAAGACAAAAGCAGCCCCTTCACCCCCCCAGAGATTCCTTGCGTCTTTGGCCCCCTGAAAGAAGTGATTTTTTCAGAAGATGGGCAAATGGGCAAAACAACATAGCAGCACAAAAACACACAATTCTGTCTTTACTGACCAAAAAACAGATTTGTCCCTTTATCTGTGGATGTGTTAATTGCTCGTTTTGTAGCAGTCACACCTTGACTGTCATGACGATCAGACAGCATTGTGGTGACCCAGTTTTTGTCAGACGTAATCTTTTCACATCCCCAAACCTAGCATCTGACATAAACACACACAATAACTGCTGAGTTGTTGGAGTTAGTTTCTCCTCACTGGCAACCTTGAGTAAATCTGCTGCTGGACACGCTATGAGCACAGGAGCAACCGAAGCCAGATTGCTGCTTTAATTATTATTAAAAATATGAGCAAATTGATTGATTTCTTGGTAGGAGATCGCTGCCAACATATTCCAGAAGTAGGTTTTCCTGATGTAATGGCTACATAGCACATAGCCTATATCAGCAATTTCTTTTGAGTCCCATTACAGTTGGTGTGAATTCCCATCAGCATTTTTTCAACTTCAGACTTTGGTACATGATTATCCCATGAAAACCTGAATCGTTGGTCTTTAACTCCATGGTCATGTTTGAGGAGTCAGAATATTTATGCATATGTTATTCTGTAATTTCTGATTTTTTTTTTTAATGTTACAGTTCTTTTTTTGTGAGACCTTCATGTAAAACTTCTATCTTAACAACTAAATATTCCTGTTGTCAGAGAATATACCAAACACAAGGTAGATATTTCTGTCCTCACATTTGACAATCATAGCTTGCCACAGGCAGAAGTGATGTCACCCACTGCCCTACTGAAACTGCTGCTGATTTACAAGTTGTTACAATACATGGCGCTGATGATGATCACTCCCTGCCGACGAGGGTTCATATCTATGTTCACACTGCTGCTAAATATAGCTGGCAATAGCAGTTGTCACCACCAAATTCCGGCAGTATGCACATTCTGTAGACAAACCTCCTACAGTTGTCAAGCTTGTTTAAATTATGTCAACAAGTCTTTGTGCCAAGATTAACTGTAGAATTTTAAATATTGTTTTTTTTAATGCACCTGGCTGTTAAACGGACTGGAATGGCAGCGAATCTGCGCATGATATGAAGCCGAATAAATAACATGAGGGTGCAGAAATATATAGTTTATGAAGTTAAAAGAGGGGCTGTTGAGGAAGCTATGCGTTGTCCGACAGATAAGATGCATTCAGAGGAATGGTCAGATATTTTGTTAAAGGAATTTGATGCTACAAGCATGGGATTATTTATGGCATGAAAAGCTTACAGCATGAAAATGTTTACAGTTGTGATTGGACTACGTCCACACTAAACCTGCTTTGGAAAATTACATGCATGCAGCCCTCGCAAAGATCTCCACACAAATACCCCTGAGGAATAGGAAAACGGCTACATTTCCTGTTCTCCGTCCACGGTCAGCAAACAGAACTGCATCGCAGTAAACATGGGCTGATTACCCATAGTGTGAGATTTATTACATAAATCCAGGTTATTTCTGGCTATATTGATTTTCAAAATGGGTTAATGGTACAGTAGCAACAAACCTACAGACAATAATCACCTGAATCTACAGGAAAAACACCAGCTTTGTGCGGATGGAGGGTCAAAACAAAGAAATATAGATGCTTCTTCAAATGGAGCCGGTTTAGTGTGGATGTACTCTCAGGCTCCCTTGGTGATGCTGACTGTTAATGACATGTTCATTATCTTTTACACTTTACGGTAGAATTCCTTCTTCTACTTTTCCTTTAATTGTTCTGTTGTTGTACTGCCAATTACCTCCTTTTATTACTTATTTAGTGATGTCAAACATGATCAGTAGGATCGTATACTCAACTAGATCTGTTTCCGCTCACATTTCTTACAATTCTTTATTTAATTTTTGGGGGAGGGGGGGATTTTTCCCCTCCATTTTAGAGTGACCGTAGATAAACAGGAAATGTGGGAGAGAGACGCGGGATGACACGCAGCAAAGGGCCGCGGGTCAGATTCAATCCCAGCCGCTGCAAAGGCGTCCGCCTACGTGGGGTGCACGCTCTTACTGGGTGAGCTAGAGGCCGCCCCTTCCTCTCACATTTCTGTAGACTTGCACACTGAAGAAGCACAGACTCCACTGAGCCAATGGTGCCAGCGGAATTTAACTAGTTCATCCAGTCACTGTTTCCATTATGTCCGGCAGCCACCTGGGACACTGTTATATAACAGGCACATGTCCACACACTCCACTGTTTGGGTAAATCATTGAAGGATTATTGAATGTATGGGCTAATGTTTAAGTCTTTCACGAAAGCCTTGGCTTTAGAAAGGGCACGTTGTAATTCTTTGTTTCTTTTATTGTTTTGTGAGACTGTACTTGCTTGGCTATAACAGCTTGTTACCCATAGACACTACTTTTTAGATAATGCTTAAGTAAGAAGTTAGAATAATTTGTTCCTGACAGCAGTGTTTTACTGTGAAATACTGCAGCGTTCATGAATGTACATTTTTATACACTATTAGATAACGTGGTCGGTTTGATTAAAAAGCCTGGTTTTTGGCTATACCTCTTTTGCTTTGTGGATAGGAAGACGGAGGATGATTGTGATTCTTGCCAGCACATTATAGATACAGATGTTTAAGTCTCAGCCAGCCTGATCTGGACCCTCTGTAAGTCCCATTAGCTCACATGGATAATGAGACAGCACAATTCATAAGATAACCCAGAACCACCCAACAACATCAATATCTGTTGCTCTCCTTGTCTTTCTTTCCAGGCTTTGAATTTACAGGTCTTTCTTCTGTCATCTAGTCTCCTTCTCACATTGACACACAGACATAACAAACACTCTGTCTCCATCTGACTGTTAAACAAGATGAAGCAAAGCACATCCGTTTTTTAATGCCAGATCTCTTGATTCTGGCTGTACTGCCTAAAACAGAGCAAGTTGTCTGAAGTTAAACCTTCTGTTTCCAGATAAACTTAAAGATAATGTAACTAAGCTAAAAGTTGTTATCTCTCAGTTTTGTTGTTTCCACTGATTCAATAACAGAGCTCTTATATTAATATATAGAATTGTGAGGAATTTTAAGACACAAAAGACCTTGGTGTACTCAATGTGATGGCATTCAATGTACTTATGAAGTTACACGAGATTGTTGTCCCTAATTGTACCTACAACATTTATTTTTTATTTTATACGTCTGTAATTTCTAAATAATTTCCAAGAATTTTCCTGGAAAGAACTTTAAGATTTGGTGCTAATTTAAGCACATTTAAACAAAACATTCACACAAATATTCATATTTTATTGGAAACCTTATTCTCCGTATTTGTCTATTTATTATGTCCATTTATTGTTTCTTAATTTGATTTAATTATTAGTTGAATTGCATGCTTGCCTGTTGACTAAGGGTGTACCAATTTCAATTCCAAATCTAAAATCGTTTAAAAGGAACTTTCAATTTCTATTATTGAAGTCAAAAGCAGGATTGGTGATGAGAATTAATCATTTAAATTTGACCACCGCCAGTGGGGCACATTCCAAAACGGTATGACACTTATACCTTTTAATTGGAATTAATTAATTGAAATGAACGTACCAAATGAACACTGCCTCTATTTTACATATACTGTGTTGTTCTTTCAAGGAAAGTATTCAAAAATGATTCAGAAATTATAGTGTAAACTTTGTGTAAACTTTCCTATATTGCACTTTAACCCTCCAGTGAACGAGGAGCGGCTATACTGAACGGTTTGGAAAAAGCTTTTTTTATGTACAGCTTTTGACAAAGAGGGCTACAGTATTGAACATGGCACTTGACTCAGTTGTTGCTTCTTGATTGATATTGTGACATTTCATATGTAACCATTGCGTGTATGTGGGTGGGGGGATTATCAATATATTGTGCACTATACCCAGCAGAAATGACAGCATTGCTATTTTGTAATATAAAAGAATTGTAAGTTTGATTAGCCGTGTCTCTGTCCTTTGCTTTTACCATGATGCACATGATAAACACTATCAGAGCTTGTGATGTATGTGACTGATTACAGTAAAGTCAAGGGAAGCAGACTATGGAAATCTATTAAAGTCTGGAAAAAAGGATCAAATGCGGTTCGACAACCTGCCGCATATTATCTGACCCACCAAATTATAAGATATTATAGGATACTGTCTCATAATCATGAGGTAATAAATCTAAATTATGAGATTAAGAAGTACTTAATGATGGGAAAAAACTTAGATGGTGGATTGCTTTTCAAATGGCGGAAATGTGCTTCCATTGAGATCTACAGCAGAAGCTCCAGTTTGGTAAGTAATGCAATCACACACACTCATTACAGTATTTAGGAAGTTGTTGCTATATTTTTCTTGAATATGAGAAAAAATGTATTATGGGGGGAGGATCTGGTTTTGTTATTGGGTAATGCAATTTCAATTAAACAGCACTCAAATGAGCTGTTCTATGCTATATCGCTGTACTGTAGTATATATTATGTTACAAAATATTACATTTCATGATTAAATCTCCCACTTTATTATGTTCAAAGTTTTAAATTCTTTGTTTTTCACACTACAAATCATGCAAATAAAATAATTCAGTAAGAAATGAAACGGTAAAATAGTAAAGTCAAAATCTAGGAATAAAATAATATTTCTATATTAATACACAACTATACCTTACTGACTTCTGTTCTCCAAGATGTTTCTAATCAAACCTCCGTCACTCCTTGTCTTGTAATTTCAACATACTGTAAATTGTTCTTTCTATTTTTTTTTAATCTCCATTCTTATTTTTTTATTTATAAGTCTCTTAATATTTATTTTTTACTTTCTCTTTAAATCCTTACTTATTTCTGTCCTTGTTATCCATCGATGTAATGCGTTTTCATATCCTGTGGAGGGCAATACTGAGCCCAGCACCATTTAAAGTACCTAAAACATTAGAAGAAGAAAAATGAAAAAGAGGAGGAGGTGACAAATCAATTCAAGAGTCGCCAGACGTTAGCGACAGAATGGTTCGCGGTGAGGAGCTCAGTGACTTCCAGCGGGGGACTGTCGTTGGATGTCACTTATGCAAGAAGTCGATCCGTGAGATTTCCGCTCTGTTAAACGTGCCGCGGTCCACCGTCAGCGCTGTCATTTTAAAGTGGAAACGCGGAGGGATAACGACGGCTCTGCCGCGGAGCGGCCGACCGCACAAGCTCAAAGAGGAGGACCGTCAACTGCTGGAGAAAGTCGCGCTGGAAAACTGTTCGCCCTCGGTGGAAGCTCTCACTGCAGAGTTTCAGACCGCCTCCGGGGCCAACGTGAGCCCCAGGACTGTCCGCCGGGAACTGCATGAGATGGGCTTCCGCGGCCGAGTATCCGCTTACAACAAGCCTAAAGGTGAGTTCAGGAAAGGAAACGTTCAACAATCCAATGATAGTGTTCCATGTGTTTGTGTTCACATGCTGTTGGCAACATTACACCTATATGCGATTGTGTGGACATTCGTGTTGACACCACCCCGCTCTCATCCTGCAGTTTGCTCTTATTAAAAGGCTTTCTACAGGATTTTGAGACCTGGCTGCAGACATTTCCCTTTATTCAGCCATAAGAAAACAAACTAAATATGTTAGGGACATTGTTTTCTGTTTTTGAATGTAATTCTAATGATATTTTTTTCTATGTAAACACTGTGAATTGTGTTGGAAATATAAAGCTGCCCATTTACTTAGTTTGTGGTAATAAGTTTAAACCCAACTTTAATTAAAGATCGTGTTTCCAGTAAAATGCCAAACGTTTACTGGTTCTACCTTCTCAAATGTGATAATGTGCTTCTTTCCTTTGTCTTATATGATGATATACAGAATATCTTTGGGTTTTGGACTTGTGATCGAAAAACAATTAGTCTGAATATGTCTGCTTGAGCTCTAAGAAGATCTACTGTATGTAAAATATATTGTCACAGGGCCTCTCTTCAAGGCAATACAATCTAGTCTTTGTTAAGACCTCTAATACTGAAATGATGCTAATCTCTTAACTGATGTCTAGTTATTAGATAACCAAAAACCCTGACATGCAGTGAACCTGGAACTTTTGATACAGTTTTCCTCTAGGTTTGGTCAGTAATCCAGACCTCTTCTTCCCTGTTGATTTGTGTTCCCTCTCATCAACCTGGACCAAGTCTGAGCACTAACCCCAAACCAATCATCTCTTTAATAGGGGTGTGAATCTTCATTGGTGTCACAATTCAAATCCATTGCGATTATCCTCTCAACGATTCATTACAATGCGCCACCTTCTCAAATGCATTATATATTCCCATGCATGGTTTTCATCAACATAATCAAGCAGTCAGTATACACTACCCGTCAAAGGTTTGGGGTCACTTAGAAATTTCCATTGCACTCCATTATAGACCAGCTGAGATCAGTTACATTGTTTTTTTAACCAGGGCAGCAGTTTTCAGATTACATTATGTGCTTACATAATTGCAAAACAGTTCTCCAATGTTTTCTCAGTTAGTTTTTTTTTTTTTTAAATGATAACGGATAAGTGAACAGAATGGGCCTCTGGAACATTGGATGAATGGTTGCTGATAATGGGCAATTTTAGATATTGCATTAAAGATCAGCCACCCACTCAGATCAGCTGGTATTCTGTCTAGAATGGAGTGGTTTGGAAATTTGTAAGTGACACTAAACCTTTGTCCAGTAGTGAATTATGAACTCATTTTTATTGCATCTGCTCTTGAAAAAGGCACTTCCTGAAAGAAGCGTAAAGAGTCTGAACACAGCACACAAAAGGCAAAAACAAAATAAGCAGCAAACGAAAAAGGAACATGTTCCATTAGTAGGCAATTATCGGTTATGGTCCATCACTGCATTGATGCAGAATTGTCCACATCTGCATCGCGATGCAATGAATAATTTTAACAGATATAGGTCCTAAACCCAGCTACAGAGGGCAATGCATGGGAAACACTATTCCAAAGAGGAACAGATTTCAACGCAAGCCGATAGAAGGCCTGGCTTCTGCTAAGCTTTTTTTTTTCTGCACAGAACCATCCCATTTTGGATTTGTGTGGGTTTCATGTCCCATAGACTGTAATTTCTCTTGAGTGGAAACAATATGTTTTGATTAGAAATGTATAAGAGGTTTTGAAGAGCAACGTGCACACATTTCTTAAATTCCAGCATAAATACTGAGCTTCATTAGGTGGGATCCCACCAGCAAATTGTCTGTAGTTGAAGCTATACAATGGGCTGTAGCGGGAGAAATGAGGGAATCTAGAAAAAAGACATTACACATGTCTTTCATGCCTTTAGTTTTCACTATATGTCCTTCAGAAAACTTGGTCCCACTCCAAAGACTATGGGCAATAAGATGCTGACTGCTCTCCTTAAAGGCTTTTCTCTTCGCTTTTCAAGCCACATAAGCATTAGTAAAGTCAGGCACTCATTTTGGGCGATGAGGACCGGCTCACAGTCTGCATTCCAGTTCCTCTCTCTCTTTAAGCCAAAGGTCGGGGCTCCATGCAGTTCATTCAAGTTTTTCCACAACAAAACCCCTTTTCTTTTTCAACGAAACCATTTCATTGTGGAATTAGCTTTGTGCATGGGGGGATTGTTACTGTATGTTGAAAAAAGGAAAGTGTCTTTCCCAAACTGTTGATACAAACTTGCAAGCACAATGAAATCTGCAGCATACTATAAAGTTTTTTGTCAAGTATTGTTTTCACTATAAATTTCTAATAGGAGTTACCAGTTGGCAGAATTGTTTAAGTGTTTTAACCAAAAAATGTTTCATCATACACATTTAGTTAAATAGCATACCGCTCTCTCAGATGTCTCTCTTATTTCAAACTTTCCTTAATACTTGATAAATATCAACTGTCTGACTTTCACACATTACCACAAATTTCCAGATTTCTACACACACAGAGCACATTATGTGTATTATGTGTGAAGTAGCATCAATAGAAAGAAAACTGTAGGGCCAAATCCATTGTCAGTTTTTGTGCATGGTTATTATAACTGAACTCATCTTTCATTGATACCAGGAGGGGAGAAAGCAGAGAAAAAGCAGGCTGCTCCATGCCAGGATAAAGCCAAGGTGGACGTGTCTCGTCTGGACCTGCGTGTTGGACGTATAATCCGAACTCTGCAGCCCTCGGAGACTAACAGTCTGTATGTGGAGCAGGTTGATGTTGGAGAGGCTTCTCCCAGGATGGTGGTCAGCAAGCCAACTGAACACATACCTACGGACCGGGTATAGAATTGCTCTTATACAATAATTTGTGTTTTTAAGGAATTTCTTGAATAACTTGTGATTTTTAGACGCAACCCAAAATCCAAAATTATTACATTTACAGTCATGTATAAAACAGAAAATGCAGAAAATACTCATTTTTAAGAAGCTGGTTTGTATGTGTGGTGTAGCCAGAGCTTACTCTACAGCAGGGTTCTTCGATGTTTTTCAGGCTAAAGACCCCTTAGCTGAAAAAAAGACATGCATATTAAACTGGGCCAGATGGATGAAAATGAATGGATATTATTATTATTACATAATTTTATATACACGGTTTTAATGTTAAATGTATATTTTGAAGGAACTTTTTTTTTCTTCTCAGAAATATGCCAATTTATCTTTGCTATTCATATGTTGAATTAATTTTATTGTACACTATCGGTCAAAGGTTTGGGGTCACTTAAAATTTCCATTGCACTCCATTGTAGACAGAATATCAGATCAGTAGCTGAGATCAGTTGCATTGTTTTTTTAACCAGGGCAGCAGTTTTCAGATTACATTATGTGCTTACATAATTGCAAAAAGGATCACCAATGTTTTCTCAGTTTTTTTTAAATGATGACAGATAAGTGAACAGAATGTGCCTTTGGAACATTGGATGAATGGTTGCCGATAACGGGCAATGTAGATTTTGCATTAAAGCTCAGCCACCCCCTCAGATCAGCTGGTATTCTGTCTATAATGGAGTGGTTTGGACTTTCAAACTATATTTTCAGACATATTCAAAGAATATCAAACACCATTTGGCAGGCCCCCCTGCACTAACTCTGTGGACCCACTAGGGGTCACGGACTGCTTGTTGAAGACCTCTGCTCTACAGTGCTGTGAAGAAAGGTCTGGCAATGCAAGACTCCATTAAAGGCAACTGCCGTCCAGTGTAAAAAGGGTGTACTGCACTAAAATAAACACACAGGCAAACGCATGGAAACATGACTCTTATAATTTGAGTTGTTTTCTATGATGTGGCATAAATCACTTCATAAAATACTGAATTTCTCTTCTCAGGCTTTGGCAAAGGTTTTCATAATAATAATAATAATAATAATACATTTTATTTGTTTTGCGCTTTACATTTTAGCAATCTCAAATTGCTACAGAGCATATAATAATGCATTTAATCAAAAAAAGTCAATTTAAGTAGATAATAAGATCAAGGTCAATATATAGTTTGGAGGAAAACCTATAAAATACATTTACTAAAAAGCTTTCTTGAAAAGATAAGTTTGAAACGATACTTCTTTATACTGTGGGGCCCGCAGGCATTTCCTGTTTGCTTCCTTTAATTTAAGAGCGAGATACACACACACACACACACACAATCCCTTCGGACACAGTTATTTCGAATTGGCATATTTGTATGACTATCATTTGCAGGTGTTTTGTTTTCATATGTAAATTGCACTAACATCTTTTTGTGATTATAATGTCCATAGGGGCTGTAAATACTTATTTAATCTTCTATCCCTCATGCAGATAGAGAACCGCATGGCAGTCCTGTTGTGTAACCTGAAGCCAGTGAAGACGAGAGGAGTGATGTCCCAGGCTATGCTTATGTGTGCTAGCTCACCAGACAAGGTTGAAATCCTTGAACCACCAAGTGGAGCAGCACCAGGGGACAGAGTTACTTTCCAGGGATTCCCAGGTACTATTACAGATTAGTCATTAGCATCAAACTTAAAGGCACAATATGCAATACTGACAGCTAGGGTTTAAAATAGTTACTGCAGTCCAAATTCAAAATACTGGAGAGAGTTGTTTCCCCCAGCCCCTCCTCCCCAGACTCGAAGTTCACGGAGGTTGCCAGGTTAAGATGGCAGCATCCAACAATGTTGCTAGACGCTAGTCTCACAAAGCCAGACATTACTCCACAGCACAGTAGCTAACGTTAGATGGTGCTTAAGTTGACATTAATAAAAGCCTGTGATGCCGAGCTCTGTACCCAATTGACAACCACCCTTTCTCAGCTTCAAATTACAGCAACAACTGGTGAAAGACTACTAACTCACTTTCCATTTTACCCAAATGACAGACACGCTTTCTGTACTTAAAATTACGGCAACAATTGCTAAGCACATTGCAAACTCACGGTCCTCTCTACCCAACTGACAGACCTTTTTGGCTTAAAATTACTCAGCGTTGGTTGGCTACGACCCCTGAACAGGCTATACTGTCTTTTTGCCTGAGTTAAATTGCATTTTGTTTCTATTATGAGGAAGTCAAACTTGCTGTTGCTGTCATTGGTCTGTCAAGGTGGTGGTAAACAGCCGTGGCCCTCTTGCCTGGTTCTCCGGTAACGTATACCGTTCGTCCGTTAGTTTGCTGCTTCCATGGCTGTACTACCGCTGTAATGCGCCAGGTTTGCGTTTTTAAAGGTATATCTGGCAATACGGCCAGCTGTCAAAATGAGTAGATGATGCCAAAACACAGACATTCCATCACAGAATGGAAATTTGAAAAGATAAAAATACTGGCTTTAGAATTTTTGTCAGAAAATATAGTATTACAACTTAGCATTTCTCAAAACATTCCATGACTCTGTGGTTGCGTGTGTTTTTTTGTTTGTTTTTTTCCCCTTCTGGCTCCAATGACAAACTCCCCCAATGAGCCTGCTCGGGAGCTGGAAGCACAGAGAGGGACAGGAAAAGGCTAAACTGGTGAAGAGGGCTAGCTCTGTTCTACTCTGCCCTCTTGACACCATAAAGGAGGTGGGCAAGAGGAGGATGTTAGCCAGGCTGGCATCAATCATGGGCAAAACCTCTCACCCCCTACATGAGACTGACTCTTTAATACCTAATATAGCAGTGCTAGCTTTTTCTGCAATATGAGCCCTGTTTATATACTGTCTGTTTATAGAAGGATGTTTGTGTAAATATGTTTAATTTATTACTATTATCATGACTAATTCAATTGTTTCTATGTCTTATACTTTATGTATATTTCTTTGCCTATGTCTACTTAATGTGTATTTGTGTTTTTCTGATGTGTGTGTAAAAAAAAAATAAAATAATAAAAGTCTTTTGCGCTGCTGTAGCACAGGAATTTCCCCAGTGCGGGATTAATAAAGTCTATCTTATCTTATCTTGGCATGTTTCCCTAATATCTGATGACATATTTAATATAGTAAATATATTACCCATTGCACCTTAAATTTAACCATTTTCAACCAAACAAACACTAGGAACATTATGATAATATACATTTTTACAAAATGTTTGTCTTTAGAAAATGAAAGAGGTTTTTTGTTGAACCCTCTTGCTGCAAAAACGATGGCAATATTTCAAAGAGCTGTGTGAAGTTTGGAAAATGCTCTTTCCTGTTTTAACATGTCCACCAAGTGAGGTTCATTAAAAATGGCTTCTTTTTTTTTCTTTTTTTTACCGAATCAACTCAGTCATCTATTGTGGTTGAATGGGAGCAAATCATTGCAGCCAGTTTCCAAATTCATTATGGAAAGTCATCCCAGGAGATTGGAGGCCGCATATTATTATCTATGGTTTGGCTGTTTTGAGTTGATTAATGCAATAATGTGTACAGTCTCAGTCCTGGACTCATAAATCCTGCGTTTATGATAAATGAATAGAGAACAAAGCAGATTCTTCTAATGTATCCAACTGACTTCTTGATTGCAGGTGAACCAGACAAAGAGCTGGACCCCAAAAAGAAGGTGTGGGAGCAGATTCAGCCAGACCTACGCACAGACGGCCAGTGTGTTGCAACCTACAAGGGAGCTGCCTTTGAAGTTGCCGGCAAGGGAGTGTGCAAAGCCCAAACCATGAGCAACTGTGAAATCAAATAAACTAACAGGACTGCTCAAAACAGCTCAGTGCAAATCCCTGCAGCCAGAATTTTGAGACAAGCCTTTCATGAAGATTGGAGGCTGTTGTAGCAGCATATGAATGCCCTTGGATTTGGAGTGACAAGTCCAACAAGGTCAACATGGGTGTTATGTTTGCGGGTTCACATACTTTTGTCCTGTAAAAGTGAAGAGTGTGTTGCACTCTGTTGGATGGACATGGACGTTACTGTTGGGATTTTATCATGAAAATCTGAAGTTCTGTATTTGGCCAAAGGGAGCACTTCAGTGCCTGTGATGATGTAGTTTGGTAAAATAGAAGAACATACAGCACACAGTCATAACCAACAAGGTGAAAAGAAAATGGAAGCTTTACAAATAATCCCTTTTGGTTGGGAAATCTTTCATAAAATATCAAATGTTTTCCCATGAACCCACAGTTGTCATTTCCAGTGAACAGTGGATGAAACTGTACAGTGCAGAAATCCCTATGACAAAGGGGACGCTGAACAGTTTTACTTTCTTATGACCTTAAGAAAATGAGTTGGAAATGAGTAAGGGAATGTTCTTATAACTGCATAAGGTCAGTTCTTTGAGCTCCTTAAGTTTAAGTCTGATGCTGACAAATCATTTAAATGAGTGTGTTATGCATCAGCATGTGGGAAGTTTTATTTGAATGATGTATCTTACATATTGCAATATTTAGTCTGAGATCTAAGTCATTGTGTTTATCTGTAGTTGAATCATGTGAAACTAAAAATTAACTTCTGGATCATTGAATGTAAATGCCGGTGTTGGTTAGATGTTTTATCCAGATTGTTACTCTGCTCTTTAGAAATTGTAATCGCTCAGTTAAACCTGTTATATGTCCTGCTTCATATGACATGTTTGTGTGAGCCTGTTTATCATTCCGAGGGCAAAAAATAAACCAACATATCTTGGTTCTAAAAGAAGCTATCATTATTTTCTTTTTTTTCTTTTATCCCAACCAAGTCCATAACTTGACACCAACTCAAACATGCAAAGTTCTTCTTCCCTTATTTTGAAGGAAGAACTGAAAAACAGCATGTAAATAATGGGGATGTGATTCAGGAACTAAAAAGTGGAACAGATGGTCCAAGTCACGTTGTTGCTGGTAGTTGTTTGACAGAACAGGGACAGTGAGAGGGAATGGTATCAACCTTTGCATACACAAAATATGTTATTTATTACCATTTTGTGAGATAGAAAAGGTAGCTATAAAACTTACTTCCCAGATGCCAGAAGAAACCCCAGCTTAATGTCTCAAAAATTGGAAGATGGATCCGTCTTAATGGGTAAATTCTTAATGGTACTAATCCTTGTTACGACCCTATAAATCAGAAAGAAACCATTGATGTAAACGTAACTGAAAGAAGGATGGAAGGCGCTTGTAACAAAATTCTCAATACAATTTATTAGCAAAACAAACAGAAATGTGCAACGCTGCTCCACAGCAGAAGCGGACAACAACAAAGCTGAGCTTGCCACGGTCTCAGGCAGAGGCCGATACATGCTCAGCACTGTCTGCTGCCAGCCAGCACAACTAAGACATTGAGAGTAGTGGAAACAGGGGCGATCGTAGGATAACCCCTTTAGGGGGGCTCAGCTCCTAATGAGAATGTGACACGGATACAGTGTCATTGCAGTCCGTCATTTCATTAGTCAATACTCGCTGAGCTAGCTACTAAACAACAACATCAGCAGCTAATGTTTTTGACAACATTAACACTATGATGGAACTAAACCTGACACTTCATAAATCACAGTGATAACAACAAATTGGACAATGTTCTAACATTCAGCAATTTTAGCTGCTTAAATTTAAATTCTGTCCTAATCTGCCCATGAAATTATCAACTTCTCCATGGACTATATGAAACTTCACAAACTGTCTCCTGCTGTCCCTCTGACAGATTAGATAGAGAGTCTGGCAAAACCCTCCTACAATTGGCTAAAACTGAGTTTCTGTTAACCCTTTTCTTGACTGGGTTACATATGCATAGCATCTGTGACAGCGAAACAGGATATTAAACCTGTTTCAAACCCTTTGGACCTGAAATTGTTCATCCTCTGTCACTAAAAAAAAAGTTTCAGGGGGGCTGAGATGAAATTTCTTGATCCCCCCTAAAGAGGGTCGAAAATCGCCCATGAGTGGATGGCCAAAGCGGTGGGGTTTCCTCTACATTGTCCCGGGATCTTTTGACAGGTGTGCTAACACAGCAATCACCAACCTGGGAAAGAGAGGGAGGAGACACACACACAAAGTCCAAAAAAAGTAGGCCAGAAAGACAGACCAAGGTGTTTTTCCTCTCATGCTTAAGTGTGTGGGGACTGTTGCTTCAGGCTGACTTTAATATTAAAAGGTCATGGAGTGTTGATATTAATGTCATGTCAGCCCCCACTGACCTCGATTACTTTCTCCTCTAGTTAGTCGAGGCACTGAAAAGGTTTACCACACTATAATGTCTGTCTCTGCATCTGCAATAAACTGGCGTGGAGGAGTCAGCCCTGTAAGTGTGCTGCAGCCTGTTGACTGCGTGGTTTACCGAGGGGAAAGTTTGTAAACATCCACCTGAAGCCACGTTTCGGTTAAGCTCAGGCAACCCATGAATTATGTGCCGCTCTTCCTGCATCCTGTTTTTGAAAGGCCACAAAGTGCAGCAAACCCAACAAAATACTCTTGTTACAGCTGTGGCTTGAATGTGTTTGTGTGGTATTTATTTGTCATGTACATGTTTACTTACTCCTAATTGTTCATATTATCACTTTAGTCTATTAAAACAATGAGATAAATAGGTCTACTTTTCTGAATGAATTTCTTAATTTTTATTGGTGTAATGCGAGACTGTTGTTCAAGTGTCCCAGCTGGGCCCAGGATGTCGATGTGGCAATAACTTTATGGAAATTTGATGAATTACATTAGCCTGGCTATATGTTCCAGTATAATTTCTAACTGACACAGTAAAAGCTGTAAAATAACTTCAGCATTTTTAATGCGTATATATGCAGAGTGGTGTTATAGGTTAGCAGGTTAATCTGGCACTGGTGTTCAAAATACTGAATGGAAACAAAGTAGAGGAAATGAATATGTTGCATGATTCACATCTCTGGAGTTTCCAACTGCCATGTTTATAGACTACAGTAGCCCACAACTCCATTATGTGAGTGGCATAGCCTAAGTGGAAAGACAGGGCAGATCTTTGATTACTATTCATCAATAATATATATTGTTCATAGTGTGGCTTTGTGATTCAGCATAAACAAGCAAACAGACAAATAGATTCACTGTTGTTAAGGCTCCACAGCTATTAGCAGTTGCACAAGATTAGTAGAACACCACTGTTGTGTTTACATTGTTGTAATGGTTGACATTTAATTTAATTTCTGTAAATATTATATTATTACATTCAATCAAATCGAAGATGTGTAGGCTATAACCTGAATTTAACGTTTTAACTAATTAATTCAATCATCACGTGCCTCCACCTCCCGCACGCTGACGTCGCGCGGTGGCCAGCTCGTGCTCGCTTTAATTTGCTTGCGGCAGCGGTGCAGCAGAGAGAAGGAGGCGGAGAAGAAAAAGCTGTTGCTTGACTGTTGAAGTGTCGTCTTTCTGCTTTACTACACGGACAGGTATCGCAGAGGAGAGCAGATAGACTGCTTACTCTTCATTTTGACCGAATATCACGACGTTTTTCGCTGCTAATCAACAAACCTCGAGACTGACGGGTTCGCACCTGCCGCGAAACATAAGGACAACAAAGCCTGATCCAGCACTGCGCTGTGCGGCGACAAACCGAGCCAGGCTGCCAGCAAAACCTTAAATAGATTAATTTCTTTAAGAGCCTGTGATGCACACGAGACTGGTGCTGCAAGAGAAGGTTTGTGTGCACGAAATTTGGTGTTGGACTTCCATATATTGAAGGCCAATCCGAGTCCTGCCTTGCTGGGTTAATTATAGCAACACTTGCATACGCGTCTTAATTTCTCCACGGACAGCCAACAGTGGAAGATATTTGAAGGCTCGACGAGGGGATTGTTAGGCCTACATCGGTGTTTTAACAATTAAATAGCCTAACCCTGCTTGTTTGAGGGTCGCCGTCAGCATCCCTCTGTGCTCAATGTTCCCTTGAAAACCAGGAGAAGAATGTGGGTCAGTCCCGAAGATGTGTTACTGGCGGGCGCATTATGGATCACCGAGAGAGCAAATCCATATTTCATCCTCCAGAAACGGAAGGGCCACGGGGATGGAGGCGGAGGTCTGGCGGGTGAGTCCTACTATTATTATTATTATTATTAAACTGTCATGGATCGTCAGCAAAAACGTGTTTTATTTAAATTCCGAGGACTGAAATTGAGTGACAGTAAAAACATGTAGGCCTGGCAGGTTCTCTAGTCAGTGCCCTTGATCAAGGCACTGGCTCAGAATTGGAGTTGGTTCCCTGGGGCTGTAGATGGCTGGAATTCGCTACATGTATGTGTATGTGACAACAAAGTTCCTTTTTACCTTGGTACAATATTTCAGGTGGAGTGTGTTGACGTTTGACAACGGGAAACACATGGTCAGGATAATGTAAAAAGGATCAAATGACCAACCAGCTGTCATGCGGGGCCTTTGTGTATGTTAGCAAAGGGGAGTTGACTACTTTTCTTTACTGATTGATTTATTCACACTATCGGCCTGCTTGAACCTAATGAAGGATACACCTTTTGACCAAGTATCAAGGGACAACATCCAGCACATCTACTCACAGATCATGTAAAACCTACCCCAAAAATTGGGTCACACTATCTTGTAATGTGGCAGACTATCCCTGCGTGCAAGACAAACTGAATTTCAACCATCACAGCAATGCAAACAATAGTAGTTGTCGTCCTTGTGCAGCTGCTAATAGCCGTGGAGCCTTAACAACAGTGACTCTATTTGTCTGTTTGCTTGTTCATGCTGAATCATTCCCCTTCTTCCTTCTTTCACTCCTCCACTCTGTTGCTTATTCTATCCAAAATGGGTCAAGCAGCAAGAGCAGGAGCATAAGGAGGAGGAAGAGGATGATAAGTTATGGAAATGACATTTGGAGGTTTGCAGTTGACAGCCCACTGTCCTGTTTTCTTTCTGAATTTCATCACAAAGGGTGGCACTTCCTCAAATTTAACAGAAGAGATGCTGTTTAACATCTTTGAGATGATCAAAAATATTTGGGTATGTGAAAACTTTAATAGATGAGACTGTTTGGGTCCTGATTTTGACATTTTATCCAAGACAGCCACAGATAACTTGGGGTTCAAATATGAGCTGCTGGGCCCCTATAAACCCCCCAATGCTTCCCCTATGTAGCATACTACAATAAACTATGATATGGCCCCATATGTGCTGTGTGGTAATTTAACAAAGGTTTTATATATTGGTTTAATTATGAAGGTTGTAATGCTAAATTTTGGCCCATTGCTCAAAGATCAGGAGATAAAGCAGGAGCAACTTCAGGGACCATGTGATGTCAGGTGATCTTTCCATATTCCAAAACAAACTTAGAGTACATTTTGTTATTGCAAACAAATTGGCACATAGTGAACCTTGGGCTTTTGAGGGCGCCTGATGGTCCCAGGGAAGTTTCCCCTCTTTGTGTTTATCAGCTCAGTTTATGTTACCTGCTGAGATTTTCTCACTCGGTCAGTGTCACTGCTCATGAGCCTCAACACCAGTTACTATAAGAGTAAAATCTGCCACAGAGGACGGACTCAGGACTGGGCGATTTAGTTAAAATCTAGCAATATTACACATACAAAAGATTAAAAACTATCAGAATTTAGTTTATTTTTTTATTTCTAACCCCTCTATTTATCTTGTTACCTCTTAGTTTAACTTTGCAACCCCATGTGGAGGTCCTGACCCGCAGGTTGGGAACCACTGAACCTTATAGGGACAAGATAACCCAATGGGAATGTCTGTTTTCGGTTAATCCAATCAATAAGATACATTACAAAAGGTACTTTATCATATTGATGCAAAACTCCTTTTTGAATAAGGTATTAGTATAAAGCAATGGTGGCAAAGAATCCCTAGATATATCATGGATGCAGGGGTTTGAACAGTTTGGCAAATTCTTGTCTTGAGGTATACGTTTACCAACCATAGTCGGACTAATAAAGGCTTAAGTGAGCAGTGAGTTTTGACTTATTTGACCCTCTTTAATGAGCATTCATCTTCTATGTTATTCTTTACAGCTTTTGGGAAGGGAAACTAAAATAGTTTACTATTTTGAGGGTTTCAAATGCTCCTTAATGATGATTCCTTTGTAAGATTAGTTATAAATGAGAACTGGAGTTAGGGAACTTGCATGTGCAACCAGATACCCATCTATTGTTTTTTTTGTGTCTCCATGTTTAAAACCTTAAAGACCCTTTTACCCTTAAAAGAGTTAATTATTTTTCATTTTTCTCTGAAGAAACTGCATAAATTTGGCAACTTTTATCGATCCCTGCTCATGCAGCTTCTGTACTGATGTTTCACAATGTTGCCACTCTGACAAATTATGTTTGAAAATTAGAGAACAGCGGTTTGGTGGAGCAAAGCAAATGTACTTTTTGCCTTTTTTCCCCCAAACCTCATTGGACATCAGAAGTCAAGCCCTGTTATGGCTGTGACACACCAACCCGATAATCAACCGTCTGACCGGTGAAGTCAGTCACTTAAGTCTGTTTAGTGTGTACCGTGTCGTCGTCCGGAGGAGCCGTCGGCCTTCATTTTGGCCAACTGACATGCTCAGTCGGAAGGCGACGTCTCGTCGCTTTTAGTGTGTTCCGAGGCACTTTTTTGACCAACTCGGGGAGACTGCTCAGTCCACCTGCCTTTTCTGCAAAGGGTCGGCCGTCTGGTGTGTGTGGAGCTTTAAGTTAAACAGAACAGCAGATTTGTGCCTTGCTCTGTGAAATGCTCCGTTCTGGTGCAGCTGATTGATTTACCCTCTCTCTGGAAGAAGTGCTTGTTGGCAGTGCCAGTGTGTCTGGGCGCCAAGCACACACTGGCACACAGTACAAGTCATCATGCTCAGCATTTACATAACATGACATCATCCTCTAGCACCACTTAGCACACTTTGTGTTGCCAAAACAAGAACTCACCAGAGCCTAAAAAAAGGAGGCTGCAAGTCTTTTCTTTATTTTAATATTATTGGTGTTCATACCATTATGCTTTCAGAGAATAGTATTGTGGTTATAAGTTGTGACTAAAGGTAACCTGTGGACTTCTGGAGCAGTAGTAATGCAATGGAACAATGTTTTTACTAAAGGTGAGTAGATCCCAGTTTTGTTTCTTCTTGAGTGCAGGCAACACAATACACATTATTATACTACTCCACTGATCAACTGGGGGTAGTGATGCACCAATAAAGGCAGCAGTGCCCCAGCAAAAGTACAACATTGAAAGCTAGCGAATGTGAACAATGCAGGTGTGAAACTTCATCAAAGAAAAATCATGTTTGCAGATGAATTTGTAGAAGGGAATACATTCAACACATTTCTTACAGAAGAATGTAAACATACTGTCTTAGTTGTTCACAATATAACTCTACAGGGAACGATAAAAAAAATGCATATACATACAATTAGAACTAAATAAAGCTAGTCTACACTAACTGCTCAGTTTTAGTAATTTGCAGGTTAACACATATAACCTGATAAACTACCAGCTTTTAACTTGCAGTCTTCTTATCTAATAACAGAGTTTGCATGCACCCAATGTTTTGTGGTACAGTGCAGAGCTGGAGGGACATTGAAAAGGACGTCTTGCATCCAAGAGTGCTTTGTTGTCTACATGTGGCCATGACCATTATTTGTCACTATGTTCTGCAAGGAAGCAAAAATACAGAACAAAACCTGCATTCATCTGTAAATAACTTCAGAATCAGGCCATCGTGTCGGCTGTTATGCAACTTGACACTTGAAGCATACCATTTCACAATAATTTGAGTCATTGTATAACACAATCTTGCTGGTTATAACTATATGTTTAACTGGAGGTGTGTCATGTCAGTATGGACATCAGACAGATACTGACCTGTCATTTTATAGGTCACACAGTTACTTTGAACTTTAGGACTAGTATTTGATGTTGATATAGATGTAGAGAAGGTGGAGAGGCTGTTAAATACATGTTATTGCATATGTGGAGGCAACGAGACTTGAATGTGATGATGATGATTATTCATGCATGTCTCCGGTTTCTGGTATCTGAAACAGTATTGATTTTAAGTCTCAGGCAGATTGTGTTCCTTTGTGTGCTCAATGCAAACATCTTAACCCAGCAACCACTCTTTCTCCCCCCCCCCCAAGATGTTTTAGCAGAAAGAGATGAAACAAAAGAAATGAAGCAGTTTTTTTTTTTTTTCACATTGTTGGTTTGGTCTGCTGCTCTTTCATTGAGGCATCACATGATTTTACAGATTGTTCTGCTCATTCCATAGACGGAACATGCAACCATCACAGCTTTGTGTTGTCTTTGTTTTTTTTACACCCACTCGTACAGCATGTGGAAGGAAATTATATCTGTAAGGCAGGTGTGTGAGATGGAACAAACAGTGTTGGTGTAATGAGTTAATGCTGTAGAGGCAAGTGTAGTTTGTGGTTCGGGTTGTAAATATTCAACAACTCATGTACAATCCACACTGGTTAATAAAAACCGCTGTCTTTCTGTCTGTTTTGGGTTTCACTCATCAGTCTTACTGGAGGAGTGGCGGGTGGATGTCAAGTGGTATCAAACCTTCAGTGGTCTCCTTTCTTGTGCATAACAACCAGGTTTCCGGCGTTAAACCTCAACTTGCATATCGTAGGCTGAACCATTCATTGCATGCTGTACAACAATGTACAAATTAGCTGCTTTTCATGAATTTTTAAACACAAGATGTCAAGAAAAAGCACTAGATACACTCATTTGCTGTATCTCTTTGTATGTATTTTGGGAATTGGGTTGCAATGATTAACAATGACCCTGAAAGGAATGAAAACAAAAGGAAAGGGATGTTTATTAGCTTGAACAAATGCTTTATAATAAATATTTTCTGTGTAAAAGATCTCCATTTTGAAAATATATAGGTATTTTTAATACTGTGGATACGAAAATGTACATTGACTGATAAATGTCAATTTTCATTTCCTGCAACCCTATTTTGAGAGGAAAAGCTAAGCAGGTAACACATCAAAAGCTTTCTGAGGTCATCATGTGAGCTTTTGTTGAACTTGAACCTTTTGGTTATATGACTGTTTTAAACCCCATGATTTTCTTTTGTCGAAGAGGAAGTCTTCACACTAACAACAGTTGTTTGTTTTTTATACCCTTTGTGAGAGAGTGCGAGACTGAAATAAGCTCATCAGTTTCAGTGTCGGACACCACTTTTGCTGATTGACTTCTTCAGCCCTGGGGAAACAGTTAAGTGGTTACAAGTGAAACACTACATTTGTAGTAGTTCTAATGACAGTGCTCAAAACATGACATTCAGCATGACATTCACCATCTTGCTGTCTGCCAGTTTACAGTAAGATGCCATGGTATGAAGCTCAAGTTGCTTTCTTGAGTGTTCATTGGGACAAAATGGTGAGAGGGACTGATGAGGACTTGTAATGGCGGATACGTGGAGGAAGGCAGAAAAGAATAGACATGAGAAGGATAGAAAGAAGACAAAGTGAAGGTTTGTAAGGTCTTTGAATGATGGAGGGTCAGTGAGTCTTAATCATGCAGATGTAATTTTGTCATTATTATTATTAAGATTATTTTCTGAAAATAAAACATTTCAGCTTTGTCGCTCGGCCTCTCTGTCTCTTTCTCTCTCTTTTCCTCCAACTCATCCTATCTCTGTGACTCATACTGTGTTTGGCCTGACGGACTGCTGAGCAAAAATAACCTGTCTCTTATGGCCATTGAAGGCATACTTACTCTAAACCAAAAAGAGCAGGTTTTTAAATTTCAAGTAAATGTGTAAATCACCTGCAAATAGAAATTTCAGCTAGTCATTAATAAAGGGTCCTTACAATATTCCATCAAATCTTCAGATGTACACTAACTGTTAATAAGTTACTAAAGGTATCCTGTGAAGTTTTATTTGATTACATTCAGTATTTGTCAATAGAAAACATTGTCTGAATCCTTGAAGTGTACAGAATGCAGTTTCTTCCTCCTCCAAACATTCACAAATGTATGTTTTTAATTTTTTTGAAAGCCTGCATTGTTTACACGTATCACTGTGTCACAAATCTATTCTACATACTAATCGCCATAGTATCCTGGTTGGGAGTTGGAAAACAAAAACATTGACAAACTTAAACACTTTAAATTGTCAGGATTACGTGCAAAGGCTTTTCTAAAGAGGGGCAGGGGGCAGTGTCCCTGTAATATAAAGTCTGGGCCCCCCTTTGAGCCCGCCCCTAACTAGACTGTCTTTAAGAGGCTGTAGCGTGCTACGTTTCTGTTTCACCACCATCCATCATTTATTAAAATCTTTCCAGCTCCTCCAATTCCTTTTTGTGTGTTGCATTGTGAGAGAATCAACATCACACTAAAAAATCCAACGTTAATAAGTATGCAAGCTGTGTGGTTGAGTATACTTATTTTGTCCACACTACACACTAAAATTCTTTATAATAGGCTTTTTATTAGCGCATTCATTATTTTGTCGGCTGACTTTTGTTTTCTCTCACTTAGTTCTGTCGTTATCTGCCTTCCTTCATCACCTGGCTTCAAACACCAAAATAACTATTAGTCATCATGTCTCAGAATTAGGCGTATGCGGATCAGTTTAACAAGTTACCAAATGCATACATTGTGAGGCATGGACATTCCAGTCACAGGAGGCTTTTCATATGCTCAAATGTCAAACAACCGGACCTCATGTGTTTCCCCTTTGCTCAAGCATAACAAAATATCTTGAAAGGATTAATGCACTTTCTTTTATTATTTGTTAGGCCTCTCACATGGTTTTGTTTCACAGCTGAACACATTTATTAAGTTTTATCAAGATTAATGGTTAATTTTAGAGTGTGAGGTTTTTATTGCTTTTGGACATTTTTTAATTTAGTCTCTGGGGAAAGATCTGAAGTGTTTTTTAGTATTTGTTTCTCAGTTTTTCATATTCATCCTGTAAAAGGTCCAGGAATTTTGCACCAAGATACATGATAACCATATGTTAGATTATTAGAGGGACCCAGGTTCTGTTCAGCCCAAAATTATACTGGAAAGATGGGTCAATCCTAAATGGAAGAGAAAAGCACATAAGAAGCTGGGTCCAGACTAGTTTAGTGATAACTATGGTGATGTGTTCATGTTGTATGTTTTGTATGTTAAAAAAATAGAACATTGTTAATCACAAAAAATAACAGTATTTTGTTCTCTAACAGGTTTGCTGGTTGGGACCTTGGATGTCGTCTTGGACTCCAGTGCTCGGATGGCTCCATATAGGATCCTTTACCAGACTCCTGACTGTTTAGTTTACTGGATAATTGCTCATGGTATGTGCACTTTCCCTTTTTAGCTCAAACACATGTAATAGAAAGAAAGCAAGCCCCTATCTCAAGTCTAATTTGAGAATTTACTTTGTGGATTTTTTTTCTGCACATTTTAGTTATACAGATATATTTCTCCAGTTTAGACCCCACTGTGTTTTCACCCCCTGCACATCCCTCCCAAAGCCAACACGCAAAACATCCTGCCTTTTTCACGTAGTTGCTGAATGCCAAGCATTACATCACGCCCCAGTGGTTTTGAAGGACAGGGTACAGGATCGGGCGCAGGGAGCAATGCTAAAAAATGAGTGGATGTTGTGTTTTTCTTCTAATTACTGGTTGGGGTTTTATTATGATTTCATGTCCATCTGCTGGTGTCTCACAACAATGTTGTCTGCAAATTCTATGTATGCAAAGCTTTACTTATCTCCAGTGAGACAGTGTGTAGTAGTAAATCATGCAAAGTAGCAGTCACAGTCCAGACTGATTAGAAGCAGCACTCTTCTTTTTTTAATCTTTTTTTTTTGTGTGTCTTGGAATATGAAATTATCTCCGCTATATTTTCAGAAAACTTTTAAACTTTTAAAACAAAACCAGGGCAGCAACTAAGTTATTTTCATTATCAATTAGTTTGCTGATTCATTTCTTAATTAATAAATGTGAAAAATATCAATTTCCTGTAGTAAGTTGACACACTCAAACTGCTTATTTTCTCTGACTGCTGTAAACTGCTGTAATTAGCTGTAGTTTCAAATTTAATGAAGATCGGACACTATGGAGACAATGGCAAAGCTGACTTTGTTTGGGTATATCTGCAACCAGGTATTTAATTAATCTGCTCCCTACTTAATGTGTTTATGAGATACTATATTCGTGCTCCCTATCTGAATTGGAGGCCTACAGAAGACTAGCCTAACTTTGACTTTGGCAATGACTCCCCACCTCCCCTCCCTCTCAGTTCTAAAATCCGCCAAGAGATAGGAGTGTGGAGCAGTCTGGCAGACGTTGCTAATTTAGTGAATGTGGACTCACATGAAGAATAATGGTCCACAGTGGCAGCCATTACTGCAAACGTTTTCTCCTGCAGCCCAAAAACATCAGTTTTGACCTTGCTGATAACAGAAACAAAATGGTCATAATAGTGTAGATGTGGATGATTTGCATTTTATTTTACTCTTGGCTCTAGCAATTGGACTCTCACTGATGATGTTGCCTCAAGGATCTCCCACCTTAATGTTTAAGAACACAATAGTCATTTCCCATAAATTCACGTGTGGCCCAGTACTAGATCGCGACTGTAATGCCAGTTAATTTTGAAACATTACACCATCATGTTCCTCCTGTTAACAGAGCGGCTGAGTGCACTGACCCTCCCTCCTCTCTTCTCTGCAGGAACCTCCCGCAAAGAGATTACAGAGCACTGGGAGTGGCTGGAACATAACCTGCTGCAGACTCTCTCCATCTTTGAGAATGAGAATGACATTACCACCTTTGTCAAAGGAAAAGTCCAGGTAACTACTCACTCTGTTCCATCAAAAATGCAGTTAATGTTTGAAGTTCAGATTCAAAGGTGTCCTCTGTGAAAGGGTGAGGTAATTGTTGTTTATTATAGATGGAAGTGACAAATATTGTTTTTTTTTAATTTAATTTTATGTGTTGGTCGCAAACATTCAGAGAGATCGAGCATTTACAGGTGGTCAAAAATAAATGTGTGGTGGGCATCTGATAGCATACCTGGTAGGGCATGCACCACATTTACAAAGGCTCAGTCCTTGTAGCAGCGGCCGTGGGTTCAACTCTGACCTGTGGCCCTTTGCTGCATGTCATTCCCCCTCTCTCCCCTTTTAAAATCTTCAGCTAGCCTATATAATAAATGCCTAAAATGTCCCAAAAAAACTTTGAAAAAAAATAATTTAATAATAATAATAATAAAAATAATATTAAATGATATTGTACTTTTTGAGGACATCCATTTTTAACAGAAAAAAGTTGGCAGATCTGAGCAAACATTCTGGTTTGAGTGGGATGCTTTAGTTAGGGCTGCACGATTATGGCCAAAATGATAATCACGATTATTTTGATCAATATTGAGATCAAGATTATTTGATTTTTACCAAAACAAATTTTATTGTCACATATTGTTTATAACCGCTTTCACATCCATGTTATGCTACATTTCACATACAGCTGCAACACATGTTAATGAAAATTAGCAA
This sequence comes from Etheostoma cragini, assembly GCF_013103735.1. Taxonomy (NCBI): domain Eukaryota; kingdom Metazoa; phylum Chordata; class Actinopteri; order Perciformes; family Percidae; genus Etheostoma; species Etheostoma cragini. Next base: position 12,076,149 of record NC_048408.1, read on the forward strand.
TCTGAAATAAATAGCATAGAATGTATTGAAAAAAAAAATATATATCTAAAGTGTTTCGCTGTGAAGGCTCCTTCACTTGTTTTCAACAATAATTGATTAAAGGAGCTAGAGAGAGAGGGGGAGTGCGATGGACTTATGCAACTCACAGAGTGACGGCTGATTCATTATTAATGGGTCCAGCATGCGTTGAATGGTGGGTGAGCAGAGTTGAACAAGTTGTTTGTATGAAATGTCTGTATCGTCTCTGCGCTGCATTTTTATGAACTGTGATATTCTGGCCATGGGTCACATCTCTGGCCCAAGTCCAGCAGGCTCTGTCTCACTTGCTATTACTCAACAAACTGAAGTTAGTTGCATTTATTAACTTTGTGTTTTTGCTGTGGCGGCCGCAATAGTAGAGTTACCAGCGGAATCACTGGTACAAATACAGGTTTGCCTCTCATTAGATTAGATAATACTTTATTCATCCCACAGCGGGGAAATTCCTTTTGTTACAGTAGCATTCTCTAGAATATAAGCAAAAAACAAACAATTAAACACGCAAGAAAAACAGGCAAACAGTAGACAATGAGCAGAAGGTAGACTGAAGTAAAGTGGCGTCAAATAAAGGTATTGTAAGGTGCGAGTGCCATAGTACAAAAAAAACATACAACTGTGTTTAGAACAATTAAAACTGTGGACAAATGTAGTGTGTGCCATCGCCTCTGTGTCTCTCCGTGTTGCTGGGAGCTGTGTGAGTGAATGGGGGGGGGATTGCGGGGAGTTAGAGGAGAGATCCAAACACAAGCACGGCTTTAAAGAAGAAATGGGTAATGTAATGCAACATTAAACCATATTGATATAAACAACATTGCTTCGTCTGTGGAGATGCAGCGGATGCGAGGACATTAGATGCACTGGTGCAACATAGAGAAAAAATGTTAGTCGTACCCTAGAGCCCTGTGAACTAACGTACACTAACTAGCACCGACTACCACTGGTCACTGCTGTTGCCTGAAAACCAACAGATGGGACAAAATGTTGCGTTTACTAGTAAACTGGTAAACCTTGTGACCGACATATAACCAACTGCTATCTGTTGTTGAATTTTCCTCACGTTACTCTGTCCTCTGTGACTGTCTCCATCTAGAAACTATGCTGCGCGGTGGAGGGAACCACTCTGATTGGCACATGATCAGACAGTGGTTTACAGAGCGGTAGATGGGCTTTGTAAAAAGAAAAAAACGGAGCGATTTATGAAATGACTCATTTAAAATATTGCTTGATCACGCAAACTTGATCAAAAATCAATGAGCCAAAATTGGGATCATGATTAAAAGTTGATTAGTTGTGCAGCCTTAGGTATGACTCCAGACAGTTTATGTGACTCGTGGTGCCGTCTTTTTTTATTTTTATTTGAAGAGAATCAAAGAATGTAGAGAATAAAAGTGTAGAGATGGCTACTGGTCAAGATAGGCTGCAAAACAAAATGTTTCATATAGAAAGACAAACTGGGACGATTAACAGTAGTAGCCCATTCTCTATGCATCCAACAATGTGGAATTGTAAATTTAACACCGCAATCCTAGACAGCTTCTGCTCCTCACTTTAAAATCCTATTGTTTCATGTCTCAGCTCATTTAGTTTTCCTGTCTCTGTCCTTTTTTGCCTCAGGGCATCATTGCGGAGTACAACAAGAACCATGACGTCAAAGAGGACGATGACACGGACAAGTTCAAGGAGGCCAGCACCAAGTTTCGTAAACTGTTTGGCATGCCGGAGGAGGAAAAGCTGGTCAACTATTACTCCTGCAGCTTCTGGAAGGGCAAGGTGCCACGACAGGGATGGCTATATCTCAGCATCAACCACCTCTGCTTCTACTCCTACTTACTAGGAAAAGAAGGTTGGTTTTAGACCCAACTCTACCTTTGTCAGTGTCTTTGAGCAAAATGGGTGGGGTGACGTGGAGTCACAAATTAAACAGTAGCTTGTCTTTTTCTGACGAATATTATTCCAATCTTCTTTCACTATCTCTTTGACCCTTCAGTCTGATGTGAACGTCAAATAGTTTTTGGAGTCTTGATTTGGAGTTTGTAGTCTTTTGACTATTTAACTACATCAACTATCCTCCATATGTTTTATTTCTTCATTAAAAGAATCTCACCTGGAGATATCTGGAGAAATTCTTTTTTTCAAGGCTAGATTATATATTTGAGACTCCAAACTATTATCAAAAGCAAAAAAACTATTTTAGCAGTCAGTTGATACACACCAACATCTACACCACACCACATATAAAATATAATTTTAGTATTCTCGCATGCTTCTAAAGGATCCATCATGCAAATCTTACACCATATCCTGAGAGCTGCCTTGGTCTGTTTTGTTTTATTGTGTCCATATATACTGATGTCTGTATCTTCATTTCTTTTGTAATTGTCAGCCAAACTGGTGGTGCGTTGGGCTGATATCACCCAGCTGGAGAAAAGTGCCACCCTTTTGCTGCCCGACGCAATCAAGGTGAGCACCCGTATGAACGAGCACGTTTTCTCTGTCTTCCTCAACATCAACGAGACCTTTAAGCTGGCGGAGCAGCTGGCCAACATTGCCATGCGTCAGCTCCTGGACAACAAAGGCTTCGAGCAGGACCGCTCGCTGCCCAAGCTCAAGAAGAAGTCACCCAAGAAGGTGTCTGCACTCAAGAGGTGAGAAAGATCTGATGTGGAGTGGGAAATACTTCTGCTCATCAATAATTAATGCCATTTAAACCTTTTTGTGACATTCAGTTGATTGAGCATTAATGTGTTGTGGTTGGCAGAGCAGTTGGTTACCCAGACACTTAACAACCAAAGAATGAATGGTGTTACTAGTTTAGGTTTCTCAGTTTAACTGCAAAAGCAACACATACATATGTTGCAAACCATCACCGCTCTTCCCCTTCCATTTCCATGCCAACCTGTAGCTGCTAAGAACTACTGTCAAGCTCTAGTAGTTGGGTCTCTGCAAGGCCGAAAGAATGGCCTCAAGATCCAATTTTTGCTTGATGAAAACATTTTATGTAAGCATTATTTGGTTATACTGCAGTCTGGGGTTATATGATTGTTACATTACACTTTACTCCATCTGCACAGACACATTATTGACTTTGTCCAAATTGTGTAACTTTAGGAAATGAAACTATATACTCACCACAAATTTAACTGGGTATACTTTACATGTAAAATTTTTCATAAGTATATATGATGTATCACCTTTTTGCCTTATCACTATGACTATATCAAACCAAGGTTTTAGTTTATATTATCTTATTACAAAAATGTGTCATCTAACATGATATTTTTCATCCTTCAGGGATTTGGATGCAAGAGCAAAAAGTGAGCGTTACCGGGCGCTCTTCCGTCTACCCAAAGATGAAAAACTGGACGGACACACAGACTGCACCTTGTGGACCCCCTTTAACAAGATGCACATCCTGGGACAGATGTTTGTTTCCACAAACTACATCTGCTTCACCAGCACGGAGGAGACGCTGTGCAGTCTCATTATCCCATTACGAGAGGCCAGTTGTTTGTCTTTGTCTAGTAGCTTTTGGGAATAGAAACAACACTGTAACTGAAATCTGTCTCTGTCTAAAGAGCAGTCATCATGAACATAAGTTGAAGTTAACTGCTAACATGTGAATGTATCTGATAACGTCTGTTTACTTTATTTACAGTAACAACCCTCTACCAAAGTTAATACTGTTTTCCATTTAACTCTAGTCAATTACTAAATTGCATAAAACCTTTGAAATGCATGGAATGTCTCAGCAAGTAAAGGTGTTAATCAGTTGGTAGGAATTTTGTGTTAACTGAGATTACATTTGTTCCTCCAGGTGACCATCGTGGAGAAGGCGGACAGCTCCAACGTGCTGCCCAGCCCGCTCTCCATCAGTACCAAGAATCGTATGACATTCCTGTTTGCTAACCTGAAGGACCGAGACTTCCTGGTCCAAAGGATTTCTGACTTCCTGCAGCAGACTAGCTCCAAGATCCACATAGAGAGGGAGCTTACCAGCAGCCTAAACAGCTCAGATGACGAGGTGAAACAAATTGTGGTAATGTTTATTATGTAAATACCTAGTTTACTTTGAGTAAATAGAAAATCTATAAAAGATTGTTGTGGTGTTTTCATTTCAAAGTGCCAAATCTGATGTCTGTCTCCTCCAGGTTTCCTCCCAGCATGGATCCCTGCTCTCCAGCAGCCCACAGCACAGTTTGAGCTCAGAAGGCGAGCGTACGTTCAACCTGAACGATAGCAGAGTGCCAACAGCCACACAAGCCCTCATGACCATGTACCGCCGCCGCTCACCTGAGGAGTTCAATCCCAAACTGGTGAGTTAAATGCACCTTTGTCGAGTACAATTAAAAGCATTTCATCTTTTCAAGCATGGTACGCCACGTAGTTAACCTACTTTAATATATTGTTAATTTCTGCTTCTGTTAAAAGCTATTTTTTAGCATTGGATTCTAAGTTAATCATTGTAATTTCTTTGCTTTTTTTCCTAATAGCCATTAGTCATTTTTCATATCACTACTCTGCATTGATATTAAAGCTGCATGGAGGATGCTGCTAACTGCCACCTAGCTGGATTATTTTTCCCGCAATGTATGAATAAAGCCAGACCTGTTTTTAAGCTCAATGCAATGGGACTGTGACTCTGCATTATAGAATGTTACAATATTTGCTTTGTGTATTGTCCAAGAAATCAATCTAACCACTGGTTTGGAATAGTTAAATTACAAATCTGACAGAAAAATCTTTGCTGTAATTGCACTTGAGCTGCTGCATCTCTGTGAAATACTTTTCGCTCTTTTCTACGGCAAAGGAGTTCCTAAAGGAGCAGGCGTGGAAGAACCACTTTGCTGAGTACGGACAGGGAGTGTGTATGTACCGCACCGAGAAGACGAAGGAGCTGGTCCTCAAGGGCATTCCTGAGAGCATGAGAGGAGAGCTCTGGCTGCTTTTCTCTGGTGAGCAAATGTTCAGGGAGGCCTGAAATGCTGTAAACAAACACTGTGCATACAGTACTGTCTTACACTGCACCTAATGAGACCACACCCTGCATACGACCTGCTCACACTTGATCATAACAGCACATGATACATATTTTGCACGGGTTAATCCACAGACTCAGTGTTGACAAATGCTCAATGTAAGAAGAAGATTTAAAAAAATAAAAATAAATGGAAAGCCAATACTACTGCCACAGCAAAAGATATTCTGGTGTTGCAGCCTACATAACACAATGTAAAGCTTAATTGACCACTTTATTTATGACACAATGTTCATAACCATTCAGATTATTCAAGACTGAAATTGTTTTCCAAACATTCAGTGCTGGCTCTAGCCTAGGTGGTCCGTGAGGCAAGATCTGGAAAAGAGTTAAATAATATTAAAGCCTTTTCCACTTTTCAGCCACTCAACTGAAAACTAATTGTTTTTTTTTTCTTTTTGAAAGATTTCTAGAGTTGACAGTATTCCAATAGAAAAAGCAATATGTTTTAATACTGAATATCAAATATATTCTATTGGACGGCATGTAAAAGCACAAAAGAGTACATTTAGGGGCTATGACTAAAAACGTGTTCCGATTTATTAATGTCTGCTGACCATACACACTTTAAATTATTGGTTTAATAAGTTGTATTCAGTTGTTCATATCAGATTACATTTGTATTTGTAGACTACTGTATACAGTGGCTTGAATAAGTTTACACACCCATGGTAAAGTCAATTTGAAATTGATCTTAATGCCTTAATTCAAAGAATTCTGGAAAATCCAACCTTTTTTTATGGACACCAATTTTCTTTGTGAATGAATAATGTATTGTAAATAAATAAATGTTCTTCCTTAAAATACCGGGGGCATAAGTATACACACCCCTATGTTAAATTTCAGTAGAGGGAGGCACATTTTTATTTTTAAAGGCCAGTTATTTCATAGATCCAGGATACTATGCATCCTGAAAAAGTTCCCTTATTCAAGCCACTGTATACTCAGAGAAAGGCAACCTGGTCATGCACTGACATATGATAAGGGAATTCAGTAATAATCCTGCTGACACGAGATACGTTTTGTTATTCATTATCTGGAGTAAATTGGCTTGAAGAAAAAAAAATAATAATCTGACTTGATTTTTTTGGAAACCCGTCATACACAAGCATATGTTAATTTCCATGACTAGTTGAACACAACATTTTTAAACTTTACCACCAAACATGGTGCTGCTAAATGAAATCTTTCCATTACCTGCAGACTCTTGTAGCTAGTGACTGTCCACACCACACTTCCCTGTGTACATGCACAGTCATGCAGCAGCTTGTTCATTACACATCCCCACCCTAGCAGTACTGGGTTATCTACAGCTCCTCTCACTTTCTTTCCAGTGACCCACTTAATGCTCACTTGGCTGTTGTCATAGCTACATAGTGTTCACCTTAGTCACCCTTACTACCTGCACCAAGAAAACGATTTACCCTGCTCATTTAAAACATTCAGTTTTTGTTTTTTTTAGAACAAAGGGTGTAATAACCAGTTTGAAGAGATTAATAGGCACACTGAGGTGTGTGGAAAACTGTGCTGATAACATGGACTTTCTCATTGTTTCACTGGAAAGTTATTTACCTTACTTAACTGAAGTCAAGTACAGTTAACCAGCAAACAGATCTCTAAGGCACGTAATTACCAGTACCACTGGTGTTACAGCACTCTTTTCTTTTTTTCTCATTTAAAAGTCCAACTTTGTGGTTCCAATGCTCTTTTTAAATCAGAAGATGCTCTGTTTAATAAACCGATATCAAAATAAGACACCTTTTGATGTGACAATAGGGATTGTAAAGTTGTGTTTTGACAGAGCTCATGGAGTCTATTTCTTCTTGTAGTTAACAGGCTGCTGACAATAGGCAGGGTACAAGAGTGTGATGTGCATATTGATAAGTGATTGAAAAACATAACTGAAACTCTGATAAAAATCAGTTAATGGTTTGGTGTTTACCATCATTGGTTTTGTAGTTTACTGTAGAAGCAGAGATCTCCTACATTGCTTGCTGTGTTCAGATGTTATCTGGAATAGTTACAGCAGTTGTTGTACAGCAGCACTAGCTGACTGATTTTAAATTTGCAAGAACTATAGACCAATACAACAACAAGCTAAAATGAACTGACAATATAAGTTAAATGACTTACAGTTCTCAAAGACGCACACACACAATCTCAATTAATTATCCTCCGGACAGCTAGTCTTTTTCTTTTCTCTCACTTTTTTCGCGCCCGCTTGCGGTGTGTCCGCGCTACTCTCCGACATGACGACCTCTTGCACAGTACAAAACAAAAGTAACAAGCCAATTTTGTAAAATGTAAGGAGTAGAACGTACAGATATTTGTGTTTTAAAATGTAAGGACCAAAAAGTTGCCATTAAAAAAAAAAAAGAAAAGAAAAAAAAAAAATCTGAAAAATCCACTTGAATACAGTAAGTATTTGAACTTCATTACTTCCCCTCTGTTATTTATCCATGAATGAATGGTGGTGGTGTTTTTTTTAACCTTTTTACAAATCTAGTTACAGGCTGTGGGTTTGACATCAAGAAGAAAACCTCTTTGAAGGAGTTAAAAAAAAACACTTCTTTTCTACATAAGTTTGCTCCTTTGCAGTAACAAGATTCAGCTTCAGAATCGCATCCCAGTATGGATGCCTTGAGGGTTATGTACTGTAGCCTGTTGGCATCTCACATTTAGTACCTTTAATTTTATTTTAGTTGTTTCATGCGTCAGTTGTATGTGATAAATGTATATAATAATTTTTTTTTTTCTTCAAAGTTACTGCAAATCTTTCTGCATTTTGCTGCTGTGGCACTTGAATTTTCCCTGCCTATCTTATCTTAGGATTTAAATATATAATGACAGCTTTGCATGTAATCAACCCTACTACAAAGACTGTTACCATAGCTCTTGTAGTTATCTCTGAGGAGTGACCTCGTGTTTTTTCCATAGGGACCATCAACGAGATGGCTACCCATCCCGGATACTACGAAGACCTGGTGGAAAAGTCGATGGGCAAATACAACCTGGCAACAGAGGAGATAGAGAGGGACCTGCACCGCTCTCTCCCTGAGCACCCAGCCTTTCAGAATGAGATGGGCATCGCTGCCCTCCGCAGGGTCCTTACAGCCTATGCATTCAGAAACCCCAACATTGGATACTGTCAGGTACACACACTCCCCTCGATTTTGACATGAACTGCCAGAAACCTTGCAGTCCTTGGCAATACTTGAAAATCTCCTTCTCCCTCGACACCATAGGCTATGAATATTGTGACATCTGTGTTGCTGCTCTACGCCAAAGAAGAGGAGGCTTTTTGGCTGCTTGTGGCGCTCTGTGAGAGGATGCTGCCTGACTACTACAACACTAGGGTTGTAGGTCAGTATGTGCATGTCCTTCTTTATTTTATGGTGTTTGATTTGACTGTTTTCTATTTGTTAAACATCTTGTTTCTTCCCCAGGTGCCCTAGTGGATCAGGGGGTGTTTGAGGAGCTTGCCCGTGAGTACATTCCTCAGCTGTACGACTGCATGCAGGACCTCGGGGTCATCTCCACTATCTCGCTCTCCTGGTTCCTCACCCTCTTCCTGTCGGTTATGCCGTTCGAGAGCGCTGTGGTGGTGGTGGACTGCTTCTTCTACGACGGCATTAAGGTCATCTTTCAGCTGGCGCTCTCTGTGCTGCACGCCAACATCCACCAGCTGCTGGGCTGCAAGGATGACGGCGAGGCCATGACCGTACTTGGCAGGTAAGGAGAGGCAAAAGGGACAATACTACATCCTTTATCCTTCTTCACTCACCCATCCTCTAAAACCAGTGGTGGTATGTAACAAAGTACAGTTGTGTTCAAAATAATAGTCCTCATAAATCAAATTTTTTGGTAGAAGTGATATTTCTACATGGCAAATAAATAATTTATTAGTTGTAGAGTTATAAAAACCATCAGACCCAATAGGGTCAAATGTTGTGCATGCTGGTTATAGTGAATTTCACACTGAAACACTCAGCAAAATAGGTTGTTCCAAACATTGCTCTGAGGAACAGCGGACTATGATTTAAAAAGTTGAATGGAGGAGGGAAAACGTATAAAGAAAGGAATGGGAGAAATGTGACCGTGCCGGTCGGCCAGTAGTTATCTGTCCATCAATCTGGAAGGCGGAGCCTATGAAGGGGGTGTTGTTTTTGTTTGAGTAAATAATAATCTTTGCACAGCATTGCTTACTACATCTTTTAAAAAGTACTGTTAATACTTTAAGTATTCTTTCCTCATGATACTTTTACTTAAGTAAAATTTTCAATGCAGGACTTTAACTTATATCATAAGGTATTTTCTTTACAGTGTGGTTTAAGTACATTTTCCTACGTAAAGGATTATGGATACTTTTTCCACCACTGTCAAAAACCCTAAAAACTATTTTAACATTTAACAGATATTTCTATCCCACAAGCCTGAAAGGTTTCTTGATCATCTTGGTAATTCGCTTGTTTTGTAGATACTTGGACAGTGTGACCAACAAGGACAGCACCCTCCCCCCCATCCCCCACCTGCACTCCTTATTGACAGACAATGGAGAACCGCATCCAGAGGTTGACATCTTCAAACTGGTCCGCAGCTCCTACGAGGTATTCAACCTGGATGATGATGATAATGGCCGTGTGTAAATCTGTGTCCTCCTCTGTTTTCTTAAACTTAAAGTTTTTCTAAATTTAAGTTTAACAGTATCTCACTGAAAAGCCCAGCCCAGCTGTCTCCTCACAATCAAGCAACTGTCTCCAGTCGCACTTGTTTCCACTGTGATAACAGACTTTCAGTTGTCATACTACATTTAAATTCACACTTTTTCTTATGGTTTGTCCTTATTCTTTTGTGTCAGAAATTTGGTTCAATCCGTGCAGATGTGATTGAACAGATGCGTTTCAAACAGAGACTGAGGGTGATCCAAACCATTGAAGATACAACTAAACGCAACGTGGTAAGGACCCACTGACTTACCCTTAACACTGGAATTAGACACGTTTGTGAAAGTGTAAAAGTACACTCTGTGTGTTTAACTATAATGTTCTTTCTCTACCCTGTCGTGCAGTTGCCACAACAGTAATCAGGCAACATGAAAGAACTTTAAAAAGTTTCCTCAAATTTAGATTTGATCCTTGAAACCCAGTAAACAACATTCTTGTCATAAGATCCTGTGCTCTCTTTTCACGCTTGACAATATTCTTGTGGTATTACTTACATTTAAATATGTCATAATATATTTCAGGTCAGGACTATTGTAACGGAGACTGCCTTCAGTATTGACGAGTTGGAGGAGCTCTATGTGCTATTCAAGGTGAGTTAAAGCTTTGTGTACCTCAGGCTCCCACTCACTGGTTTGCCATCAAGCTAAATAGGGCTGTAATGATACACCAAACCCAAGATTTGGTTCGTATCAAAATTTAGGACCCACGATTATTTTACAAACTTTGATTTTTTTTTTTTGGGGGGGGGGGTACAATAGTTGAGACACGTAGACCTTTAGTATACATAGAAAAAGTCTTTGAGTCCAACTCATGTAAAATGGGGGCAAAAACAAAGGTGTTGCGTTTAATTTTGTTCAGTGGATATTTACTTGCATGTTATATTTTACAGTTCTGCCCCCTCTTTTCCTCTCTTCAGGCAGAGCACCTGACTAGCTGTTACTGGGGCGGCAGCAGCAACCCCACAGAGCGCCACGACCCCAGTCTGCCCTACCTGGAGCAGTACCGCATTGACGAGGAACAGTTCAAAGGCTTGTTCAACCTGCTGTTCCCCTGGGCCAACGGAGCCCACTCAGACCCCCTGGCTTTGCGCATTTTTCATCTCCTTGACCAAAACGGAGATTCCCTCATCAATTTTCGGGAGTTCATCAGTGGCCTGGGTAAGTTGGTCCTTGTAAATATTCTTTGAAAGTAATGATTTGTAATACAGCGGGTCATTTGTCAAATTGGTGTTTGACGTTCAGATGTGTCCGATATCTAAAGCTTGTTGGTGTGTTTTAGGTATCCTGTGTCACGGGGACCTTACTGAGAAGCTGAAGCTCCTCTACAAGATGCATGTCATACCTGGTGAGTGTGCCTCCATGCAGTTCAGTGTCTTTAGGACACAGTGGAAAATATATTTTCTTTTTAGTGAAGCAGGATTATTAGCTGTACAGAAAAGAGGTGGCTCCATGGAAAATGTTGAGCTCTTTGTCTCACTTGCTGGGCAAATCTCTTTCACACCATTTACTTTTGCCAGCATGTTTCTTTTTTTTTGGGGGGGGGGGGATAACTAACAGAAAAAACTTTACTGTAGTTTAAATTCAGTAATCAATGTAGCTTTATTTTTCTAATTTGAAAATTTGGGATAAAAATGAAATTAATTAAAAAAAGGTTGACAGAATGTTTTCACAAGCCAAGTTGAATTCTCCTCCCAGGCAACACTCATGAACCAGAAGAGCCCGACTCTGCCTTTGAGGCCACTCAGTATTTCTTTGAAGACATTACTCCAGGAACGTCCATCGGTAAGAACCTAAGGTCAACTTTTATTGTGATCAAATTTGTGTTGCTTTGATTACATCCTTACCTATAAGCACATCATGCTTGTGCACAACAAGGAGTTAAGATAACAATTTGTCAACATAACATGTCCCCACGCCATACTGGGGGCCATCTTTTTTCAAAACCCCTTCCTGCCATGGTGACATTTCTTTGGTCTTTGGACCACACCACCACCCTCCAACCCTATAAACGCTGAGTTTGCAGATGTATAAAGAAATGAATTTAAAAAATAAATAGTTAATGAATAAAACCGTACATGAAAAACAAAGTACCAAAAGATGGCTTTGAACCCAATAGTCAAACAATTCAAAAAGCAAGGAAAAAAGGGTGAAAAGTTATAATTATAGCAGAAGAGATTTCCCCTGCGTCATTTGTTGTGCTGTAATTCCTGACAATGTTTCTTATTATAATATACAGGACTTGAGATGAATGATATTTGCATGAGTGGCATTGTTTTTTGTGGTTATTATGGGAATGCCTTGATTTTCTGTGGAAAATGTCCTTGTATTAACCTTGAAACTGCAGACATCGCATGCAGCCTGAATTGTGCACAATGACGGGCACAAAAACAAGTATATTCACATGTTAAATTTTGCTGGCACACTCATGCAGGTGTATCCTGAGTTGAATACACAGAAGCGAGAGAAACTGCCTCAAACACCGTTGCTGATGTTTAGACAACTAAACTTTCAGAAGTGTAGAGAAGTAGAGGCAGTATGTAGCTTGGAAGACAAGAAAAGAATATGTTTAAAAATAATATCCTTGTCTTGAAAATACAGAGGATGCTGCTAAATTATGGGCTTTAAAAGTTCAGTCTAGCTATTGGAATTAGATAATCCTACTATAATTCAATTGAAGAAATGCGGATGTTTGATCTTTTTGCTTCAGGTCATGACTCAAAGTGCAGAAGTGAGAGGGACGATGGCTTTGTTAGAGTTACATTCAAGACTGAAAAAGGTAAGCAGCAAACTGTAAAAGTAATATAAAATCCTGAATGTATAGATCTAATACAACCCACTACAAAGTCACATTTTATCTAAAATTAGCGTTTAGTCTTGTTTAAATAACATAACATTTAGTCTCAATTTGCAGCCAGTAAAAAACTTATATTTACACAAAATGTTATTGGGATTTTTCATTTACTGAACACAATTGATTGTATTTGTGAAGTCATCCATTCACTGAAAAAAAAATCTTATTTCCTCCAGCATGTGTATACAGGATATACCCCTTTTCCATGATGCAACAACATAAATTAGGTTCAGCTCTGCCCATATTTGTAGTCTTTAATCACAATACAGAAACAAGCAGATAATGGCACCCACATGTTTTTAACAACAACAAAATATAGTAAGAGTTAATGACATTATTTGTACATCTTACAGTGAAGAAACTCAACACTCCTGAATATCGCCATTACCTGAAACTGTGGAACCAGGAGACAAAATCTAAACTAGAAAACACAAAAGACCTCCCAAAGCTGAATCAGGTATGTCTTCACCCTCTATATCTGTTGTCATATACAGTATGTGCATAAGAAGCTAAGTAGTAGGGTGGGCTAAAACTGACCCCTGAACTGTTAATTCCTCCAGAGTCAGTTTATTGAGCTTTGCAAGACCCTCTACAGCATGTTCAGTGAGGATGTTGCAGAACAGGAGCTCTATCACGCCACAGCGACAGTCACCAGTCTGCTGCTGGAAATGGGAGAGGTGGGAAAGCTCTTCTCCTCCTCTGGCAGGAAGGACCGCGACATGGAGGGTGAATCGGGGCCGAGCACGTGTACGAGAGACTCCACAGATCCCAAAAGCATCCCGGAGGCCGTGCTGGATGGCATGTTCCAGCAGCGGGGCCAGGGGGACGGCTTTGCCCTTGCAGGTCTGGAGGACAAGCCTAGCCCCTGTGAGGTGGGGAAGGGGGACGAAGGGAGTGAGCAGCTGCCGTCTATGCAAGACATCAGGCTGGAGGACTCCTCTCCCAAAGACGCAGGCACTTCATCTGCCATGCTTATCTCTGATGATGAAACCAAAGATGACACGTCAATGTCGTCTTACTCTGTGCTCAGCGCTGGCTCCCACGAGCTGGACGAGAAGCTGCAGTGCGAGGACATTGCAGATGACACTGTGCTGGTTCGCAGCGACGACGGCGGCAGCGGTGAGAGAAGTAACCGGCCTCAAGGCGGCGGCGGACCCCACGACAGAGGGCTGCCTCACAGCACGAGCATTGATAAAGACTGGACCATCACGTTTGAGCAGTTCCTGGCATCTGTGCTCACCGAGCAGGCCCTGGTGCGTTATTTCGAGAAGCCAGTGGATGTTCCGGCTTGTATAACAAACGCCAAGAATGTGCAGAAAGTCGGCCGCCCCCTACTGTCAGCAAGTGACTATGAGATCTCGCTTTCTGGCTAAGATTTCATACACACATAGACTTTTTAAAAAGGGAATCATGATTATTAGTCGTCGGTCTCGGTGAGCTTCAGAGGACAATGAAGGTGGGTGTATGTGTATGATAGTTGAATGAATGTGACCAAAAACTGCTCTTAGTGATGGATTGTACCAAATGTGAAAGACTTTTATTATATCAATCACTAGATTCTGTCCTACTAAGAGGGAACAGGACATTAATATTAAGGTTTGCTCCAATGAAATCAGTGTGTACATGTAGTAGCCGTACTTTATAAACATAATACATAGGTATTAATATTGTAATCTCTAGTACTCTTAAGCTACGTAGATGTAAATGTCCATGATACTGTAAACTGGGATATTGATAGTCAGTGCACGATCACCTAACATTATATCTGGGTCAAACTATCGCTTCCTTACTTTACAATTCCATTTTCTGTTAAACATGAAATGTTTTTTAGTTTCTCTTGGAATGATAATACAGATAAATACAAAACAAAGCTGTGAAAATTCAATGATTAAGTGAATTTTCATGTGTCACTTCGGCTGTTGTTTTTAAATATTTTTCCCACACACACGAGTTCTGAACAATCACTCCCGAGGATAAGGTCTTATGACATTATTACACTAAAGGTGTTGAATGAGAATCTTGCACTTTCTTTATGTTTACAACATGATGTGGTCCACTAATATTATGGCCTTTTTTATATTTAAAAAAAAACTATTTTAACATTTTTTGCTCTGTACATTTTTACGTTTCTGTATTGAACTTGTTTTTATGTGAAATATTTTTTTATTTTCAATGTCCAGGTGTTTTACTCTGGATTCTGATGCATTGCATAGGCTATTACTCCATCTAATTAAAGTTACAGTATGATTGCTCCAATGCTGCAAAGAACAAAGTCTCAAGCCTTTTTCCTCACTGCCACTATATGACCAATAGAGTGTTACTGCCATCTGGTGGAAGATCATTTGTAATTTATATAATATTTTATACTTTCTGTTTGTTAGTAATCACTACACACAGGCCTGAAATACACACATGCTCAGGACCTAATCATGCATACATGGAGAGATGTCAGAGTGAGTGGGCTGCCAGCTGGACCAGCTCCCTGAGCGGTTGGGGGGGTGTGGTGCTTTGCTCAAGGGCACCTGGCAGTGCCCAGGAGGTGAAGTAACGTCTCTAGCTACTGATTCACACTCCATAATTTTGTGTGATTCCACAGGAATTGAGCTATCACGTGTTCTTTTTGAACGATTTAATGCGTTAGTCTCAAGTCTTGTGTGACTTTAGTACAGTTATGGAATGTAACGAAGTGCTTTACCTTACTTCACTTTTTTATTTTCATGTAACTTTATACATCTACTCCACTATATTTCAGGTTTGACAGCTAAAGTCATGTGTTACTTTGCAGATTGAGATATTATATGACATATTGTCATTCAGTGGTTAAAGAAGTATTTAAATCTTAAAAGTAGCAATACCATAGTGTTGAAATACTCTGGCACGAGTAAAGGTCCTGCATTCAAAATCTTTCTGAAGGTGTTAGCATCAAAAAAGTTAATTTCAGAATAATTTGTTTACATTACTTTCAGTATTCTCTCTCTCTGTCTGTCTGTCTGTCTGAACCAAACACCCTAGGGTTGTGGCTCAGGTTTAACCAATCACAGCAAGGGGAGCTCACTTAAAACTGGACTTTCTGAAGATTGAAAAGAGGCTTTTCCCTCCGATAAATGACAAAGCTATAAAAGATCTAGCAGAAATGATGCTTTGTTTGAACAGTGTAGATAAAGAATTGCTTCTCTTTCCCTCCTGTCTCACACTTTGCTTTCGAGGTATTATAAAATCCACAAATGAAAAGATCTCTTGAGTTTTCCTCATATATAACAAATATGGCTACACCATTTCAGTAGTGATTTATAATAGTTACTGATTACATCAATGGGGAGAAAGACATGATAATCTAATGGGAAAATAAGAACCTTGAGTCTAGTCTGGCCTGTTTAATTCTCTCAATCACAAAATCCCTCCTCCCCCACCCATGCTTATTATTATTATTATTATTATTATGGATTATCAATTTAGTGTATAATGACTTAAGTGTTAGGGAAATTCAGTCTAATGGGGCTGTTGAACTTTACTGCATTGTTTCTAATATTTTGTTTATCCTTATTAATATACAGTAAACAGGGTGGGCACCACAAACTACAGTTTCCAAAATTATCATTAAGTTGTATCAACATCTCTCTAAACTGTTTTAACAAAATCTGACCTTTATAACCTTCAGGAGGGTTGGATTTATTGCGGGGCTTTTGTATCAGACTGCATTAGTTTTACCTAGTTGTACCTGGCAACTGACTGTTGTGGGAATAAGATCACATTTTCTTACCTGTTTCTTCATACCAAAATCGGATTTTCACATAATTTCTATATTGTTAGAGAGGCTACATACAGGTTGGATTCAGGTTAAGGTATTGTGAAACGGCCATCTTCACTGCCAAACTGTTGGGAGGCAACATGTTGTGACGCAAAGTTCTTATCTGATCCATCATGAACTGCAAGTCAGTTGTTTATGTCACTACTCTTCACCCAAACGCTTAAAAAAAACAAAAAAAATGGGGCCCTCTTTTACAAAAATGTGAAACGTATTTTTTATTTAGAACCAGGGCATAATGGGGTTTGTAACCTGGAAATGGGTAAATGCTGTATGATAAAATGATGCTACTGATAGTGTTCAGTTCAGATCTGATAGTGCTTTATTATGTTAAGTGCACAGACACATGGTCCAATAAAGTGAATAATTAATATTAATGATAGATACAGTACAAAGAAAATTGACTTACAGTACTGAATGTGAACATAGCTACACTGTTGATTACATCTTAGGCAAGAAGACAGTTTTGGAAATATACAACAGCTGAAGAGGAAAAGATACTGACTATGCTGTCACAGAAAGGGGGAAGAAAATAGTTGTTTTTGTGAAATGTGCCTGCACAGTGGGGTAAATTGAACATTGACTTTCTGACAGACTGTGGTGTGGACTTTGATTTGACTCATGCGTACAGGAGTACACAGGAACGCCTCTTTGAAGATGTCGTAAAAAGACAGCTAGATCTATATAAATACAGAACCAAAGATGCAGCTTTCCTTTCTGCAGAGTGGCACTCTTTACGAAATATAATCTGGCCAATCAAATCCTGCCTGATAACACACTACTGAGGACCAAAAGGAACCTTACATTTTGGACAAACAACGTAAGTTTGTTTTGTGTTTTTATCATCAATCTACACTTTAATTGTTGGTTCGTAAAAATAAAAAAAATCATTAACCTTTCAATTGCAAAGATGAATGATTAGTAATATTAAACTAATGTTTATATGGTGGTTTTCTCCTTATGTGTCTGAGTGTTTGTGCATGCCTGTAACCCCAGGATTAGGAAATATGGTGGGACTTAAACCCTCAGATGTTCCCCCTCCACTTGGGGTGAAGATGGCGAGTGCTGGTGCTGCAGCCTGTGTAGCTGACCTTATCACATTTCCACTGGACACAGCCAAAGTCCGACTACAGGTATGTGTTGAGTGATACTTACAAAGAAAGAGAAACCTCTTTGTTCCATAAACCTTGTTTTCTTAAACATTTGCTGCAATGCATCTATTATATTGGGATCCTTAGCAAATAATGTTGCCAAATTTCATAACAGTGTAATGTTTGCTACTTCTGACTGAGCAGCTCGACTGTAGACTTTGTCTACCTCATTTTCCCCAAAAGTCAATTGCACTCATTAACACTTGTGTAGCAACATTGCAGCATTTAGGCTAAAGTTTTTTTTTTTTTTTTCTTCTGTAAATCTGGTTTTAGCCTTGTGTGTAATATGTGACCCCAGATTCAGGGAGAGATGAAGGGAGTGGAAGGCATCCGCTACAGAGGGGTGTTTGGGACTATCAGCACCATGATCCGCACAGAGGGGCCCAGGTCTCTGTACAACGGGCTGGTGGCGGGGCTGCAGAGGCAAGTGTGCTTCGCCTCCATCAGAATCGGCCTCTACGACAATGTCAAAGATTTCTACACCGGTGGCAAAGACAGTAAGTGGTTACTTTTGACGTACATGTCTTATATTCTAGTTTCTTCAAAGTAGCCACACTTTCCTTTTTTGATAGCGCTGCAAACCCTTGGTGTTCTCTCAATGAGCTTCACGAGGTAGTCACTTGAAATGGTTTTCACTTCACAGGTGTGCCATGTCAGGGTTAATTAGTGGAATTTCTTTCCTTATCAATGGAGTTGGGACCATCAGTTGTGTTGTGCAGAAGTCAGGTTGAAACACAGCCGACAGCCCTATTGGACAACTGTTAGAATGCATATTATGGCAAGCACCAATCAGCTAAGTAAAGAGAAACAAGTGGCCATCATTACTTTAAGAAATGAAGGTCACTCAGTCAGGAAAATTGCCAAAACTTTGAATGTGTCCCAAAGTGCAGTTGCTGAAAGCATCAAGCGCTACAATGAAACTGGCTCACAGCAGGACCGCCCCAGGCAAGGAAGACCAAGAGTCACCTCTGCTGCTGAGGAGAAGTTAATCTGAGTCACCAGCCTCAGAATTCGCAAGTTAAGAGCAGCTCAGATTAGAAACCAGATAAATACCACACAGAGTTCTAGCAGCAGACACATCTTTAGAACAACTGTTAAGAGGAGACTGTCAAATAGCAGCTAGGAAACCACTGCTAAGGAGAGGCAACCAGCAGAAGAGAAACACAAGGAATGGTCATTAGACCAGTGGAAATCTGGGCTTTCCAGGTTTAAGATCTTTGGTTCCAACCGCGGTGTCTTTGTGCAACAGAGAAAAGGTGACCGGATGGATTCTACATGCCTGGTTCCCAACGTGAAGCAGGGAAGAGGAGGTGTTATGGTGTGGGGGTGCTTTGCTCGTGAAACTGGATTTATTCCAAATTGAAGGCATACTGAACCAGCATGGCTACCACAGCATCCTGCAGTGGCATGCCATCCCATCCAGTTTGCGTTTAGTTGGACGCAAACACCTCCAGGCCGTGTAAGGGCTAGTTGACCAAGAAGGAGAATGATGGAGTGCTGCGCCCACCACAATAACCGGACCTGAACCCAATCAAGATGGTTTAGGGAGAGCTGGACCGCAGAGTGAAGGCAAAAGGGCCAACAAGTGCTGAGCATCTCTGAAAACTCCTTCAAGACTGTTGGGAAACCATTTCAGGTGACGACCTCTTGAAGCTCATCAAGAGAACGCCAAGAGTGTACAAAGCAGTAATCAGAGCAAAGGGTGGCTACTTTGAAGAAACTACAGCATAAGACCCGTTTTCAGTCATTTCACACTTTTTTGTTAAGGACATAAATCCACATGTGTTCATTCATAGTTTTGATGCCCTCAGTGATAATATACAATGTAAATAGTCATGAAAATAAAGGAAACACATTGTGTATGTGTGTGTGTGTGTGTGTGTGTGTGTGTATGTATATATATATGTATATATATATATATATTTACATTCCGCCACGGGTTGTTTCTGTCTATTTGTTTCCAGAGCCTGGTGTACTGGTACGTATTCTGGCTGGCTGCACAACAGGCGCCATGGCGGTGTCTTGTGCACAACCCACTGATGTGGTCAAGGTTCGATTCCAAGCTCAGATGAACCTGGATGGTGTGGCTCGTCGGTACACTGGTACAATGCAGGCCTACAAACACATCTTCCAGAATGAGGGCATACGTGGACTCTGGAAAGGTGCCGTTTAGGAAACATGCTTCAAAATATGTTACTCTTTATAAATCTTTATACGTTGTTTTATTGCCTGGCTTCTTCAGGCACACTACCAAACATCACAAGAAATGCGCTCGTCAACTGCACAGAGCTGGTTACATACGACCTGATCAAAGAGGGCATCCTTAGACACAACCTGATGTCAGGTGAGTGAGAGAGCTCAAGCATGAATGCCTGGGTTACAGTCACACACACACACACACACACACACACAAACACACACACACAGAGAAACACACACGCAGAGAAACACAGACAGCTGATTGGGTTAGAAATCCACACGCCCTCTCATCCCTTCAACTCCACCACAGCTGATAACAGCTGATAACAGCATGTGCTGGTACAGAACATGGTGTATCATCCCCTCAGTGCTGTTAGTAGAGTAGTTAATACAACATTTAATGACTTTTATTCATACCCTTCACTTGTTTTGTTCTCAATCATCTTCTCTCCACAGACAATCTGCCCTGCCACTTTGTATCTGCGTTTGGTGCCGGCTTTGTCACCACGGTGATCGCTTCCCCGGTAGATGTAGTGAAAACTAGATACATGAACTCACCACCGGGCCAATACAAGAGTGCTATCAACTGTGCCTGGACCATGTTGACTAAAGAGGGGCCGACGGCTTTCTACAAAGGGTGAGCGCCTCCTCTCTGACTCTGCACACGGTCTTGTTTAGGAAATTTAGCATGTGAGGTAATTTTGATAAAAATGTTTTAAGCAATGCTGCATTTGTGGCCCTGCTTTAGCTTTTCATTTTCTTTGTTTCATGTAGATTTGTTCCCTCATTTCTGAGGTTGGGATCGTGGAATGTTGTGATGTTTGTCTCATTCGAACAAATCAAGAGAGCCATGATGGTCACAAAGAAGAGGATTGAGGACAGAAATTGACATTCCCATTTCAAAATTTGGCGGAAGAATGTGAACCATTGGGTTGGAACATCGCTGAAGATATATCAATTCACCTTTTTAGTTTTATTCTTTTTTTTTTGCGGTGACAAAAGAAAATTTGTCAAAAAATGAATGTTGGAGTTACGTGTATCTTGTACTTGACGTTATGTTGAGCTGATGTCCAATGAAATTCAGTTCTATCTTTATTTATAATTTTTCATAATGAACCCATTTGAAATTTCATGGGTGGTAAGGGTGCAAACACTAGGTGGTTGTTAACTTCCCTTGTGAAGCAGAGTTTGCACTTTAAATCTAAATCGGCCATTTATACAGTTAAGATGTATAAATGGCAGTGCACCTTTTAATAATACTGGTGCCCATAAAATGTCACTATGCGACTTGTTCTAAAGACTGTGCTTTCTCATTAACGTGTGCTATCACATCCACCACAAGAAACACATGTAAAAACATTAAAATGTGTATTTATTAACTTTGAGTCAGATGTGTTAATCATTACATACCTTCCTCAGAAGCAATCCAAAGCATAAAAACAACCAGTACAAAAAAGGCAGTCTAGCGACATACAAAGGCAAACAACCATTTTGAGTTCCACATGACCTATATTACAGAATACAGACAGCATCAACAGGGACACATTAAACCGTGCACAAATGTAGCTATTGTCTTTGAACATAAAAATCAAGTCCTGAGCGGGAGAAATGACAACACATAGGTCTTAATAAACTACAAATATGGTAGTTAATCACCATTTTTAATAACTGTCTTTGAAATGCAACAGACCCATTATCTCTACAGTCATCTGCAGCAGCTCTCATTTCCCCTTTACAACGGTTAATTAAACATTGGAATGGACATTTGAGGTACAGGGTGTCAGATTTGTGCTCCATTTAAAAACCCTTAACTCCCACTGAAACCCGATGAACAGATTGTGACTAATGAATCACAGAACCAAATATAGGAGGATTTATTTGTCCAAATATTTGAGTTACGACCAGTTTACCAGATTGAACAACTTCAGGGACCACAGATGGGTGAGGGAATGTTTCTGAATAATATTAGTTTTTAGAACGGACAGTCAACGTTACATCAGGGTCCTGCAGGTGTGTCTTCACTATGTCATGGAATTTTTCTCTGTACTGATTGAATTGCATGATGCTTTCTGGTTCTTCTGCCACCCAGAATTTATCAAATTCATAAGCCAGATAACCTAGAAGAGAAGATACACACATTTTAGAAAAGTATATGTAATAAAAAAAAAACGGACAAAATTTAACTTTCTACAACAAAATTTAGTTTTGTATTTTTCTAGCAGATAGAAGGAATCAGAGATGTTGAAGAATAGAACTGTTTGATTTTTGCACTCACAGTATAGCTGATGAAAATGCCGCAGCTCAGGTGTGCCCACTACTGTATTGTAGAAATGGGGTTTCAAAGCACCACTCTTCAGTAGGCTGTATGCCATCTCTGTCAAGTTGATCCCAACGATCGCATATGAATATCTGAAATATGGGGCATACAAAATTAGTATAAAGTGCACACCAAAAGTGAATGGGGAACGTGAATGATTTTTAGGAAGATAAAACTTTTGACACAATACTGACACCTAGATGCTGATACTGGACATGTATGAATGTCTCTTACCCTAGTTTAGGATGGTTTGCATGAGACAACGCCTGGCGGGCTTCCTCTGTGTAGTTCTCACTGAAAAAACTAACAAAAACATTTGAATATATATTACTATTTACAGTGAAACAGTCCTATACTTTGCTTGTACTTGCTGGTTTAATCTACAAATGAGATCATGTTTACCAGTAATCTCGTACTCTCTGGCCAAAATGGTAACAATCCTAAAGGCTAACTCGATTTTACAACTCAGTCTGTTTTTAGCCTTTACAGAATTTTTCATACGCGAAAACTGTTGTATAAAGCCTTTTGTGGCTTCAAAAGGAGCTGCGTGAAGTCTGATGAATTGCGAGCGATGCATCAATTGGCAGCTCGAGGCTACATTAGTTGTTGCTAACATAACACTCCCGAATCTGTGACCGTACTGTTGTCGAGTTGCGTTGTGGGTATTGTAGGCACCAGGTTTTGACAAGGCAGAAAAATGCATGGAAGTAAAAAAAAAAAAAGATATCTCTGGTACTGCTGAAAAGATGCTTCTTTTAAGAAATACTGTCCATCGTGAATCCGACAGTGTTATAAGAGAGCAATACTAATTTGTGCAGCATGTTACAATATAGGCTACTACACTGCGAGGCGTTAACATACATGCATGACTCCACACAGATAAATCAACAACCGGGATCTGTAAAGCCTCACTGTATATGTGCCCGTATTTTCAGACAGGGCTCCAACAAGGCTGACAATGCCGCTTTTTCCAAGTGTATGGTTCTACATATGGCAAATAGAATATATAGACGGTGATTTAAATATATATTTGAATACATATTTCCACTTCAAGTTTTAACGTCCATTAATGTGTCACTGTTATTCATCGAGGACTTACACAAGGTTAATTAGGCCCAGCATGCCCATTCCTCTGAAGTCGGTCTTGGGGTCATCTCCTTGGAATCCAATGTCTCCCCACTGTTTGGTTATCCTCGACTCCAGTTTGACTGTTGGCATCAACAGGTCCCACAGCTGAGAGTACAAATACTTCTGGGGTTACACATTTTATTGTGCTGTCTAACTCAATTCATTTTAAGGAAAGAAAAAGAAAAACAAGCTGTTTCTCCTTCTAAGGCCTCAACTGCGTCTGTTAGTTAATGTGATTAAATTATTTAAAAGGTATGTGTCTGTCAATTAAATAACAAAAACCCACAAAGACTGATTCAGACATATACTTATTTGTTGTGCAGATAAGATTATTTTTTTAAAGATTTTTTGGGGCATTTTTAGGCCTTTGACAGCACAGCTAAACGCATGAAAGGGGAGAGAGACGAGAGAATGACACGCAACAAAGGGACGCAGGTTGGAGTCTAACCCAGGCCCGCTGCGTTGAGGAGTAGACCTCTATATATGGGCGCTTGATCTACCAACTGAGCTATCTGGGCGCCTATTGTGTGGATAAGTAACAATGTGGCTAAAACAAATAAACAACTGGATCCAAAAGCAGGAACACACACCTTTAACAGCATGGCCTCATGTTCTTGGTTCTCAGAATTGAAGACTTCCTTTCTCAAGTCTTCCACGGATATATACAGGCTGCTGTTTCCTGTTATCTGTAACAGACAGATGTGTAGGCTCTCTTTGAACCTACACAGGTAGGGAGAGATAAAACAAACAGTTAATACATTGATTCAAAAATTACCCTTACACTACACATTATATGATTTGGAAACTAAATCATCGATGGTGACAAGCAACCCCAAAATAACAGAAGTAATCTTACAGTGGATCTTTCTGGGGTTTGATGTTCTTCTCTTTCATAATTTGATCCACACATTGCTCTAATTTAACCGTGTTGGTTCCCAAAGCTTCTCTTAACACCTACAGAGGAGGAAAGCACAGCAGAGGAGGGACTAGACAAAGAGAAGTAATGATACAGCGAGCACCCAGAAAGAAAAACTGGCATAGTTGGTGCTATATAATCTATGATGTTGTCAGCAACAGGTTGCAAATACCTTTCAAAGTCAACCTCAGAAACAATGAAAAAGATGACAAAGCACTTCTGTTTCTACATTGAATGGACTGTTTGAAAATGCTTATCTAGCAATAAATGACCTGTAGAGTCAATTCCTCTGAGCTGGGCAAGTGTATTGGAAGATAAGCACTGATTAAGCTCGCAGGATATGTCTTTATTGGAGTTCTCACATACAACAGCCGAACAGATAATGAACAGTTCAGTAGTTCAGCAGTGTTGCCTATTTTTCAACATTTATGGTTAGGTTTGACAGGTTATGTCTATACAGCATGTGTAGCCTACAAATAGATTGTATTTCCTTTCCTCTATCTGTACTTGTGTTTTTCTTGTAATTTGTGATGGAAAATTCCCTTTGTGAATCTACAACTAATAACTACTTCCATTATGAATTAACTTATCTGGTTCTTTTCATAAGGCGAGTGGATTCCTCATCTAGTCAATGAAATGCAAACAATGAAAAATGTTTTTAACATTTTCAAATTCCTAGAGCCTAAACCGATATTTTAACAAAAAAATTATTAATTAAAAAAAACAACTGACAGTTAACATTTTCTTACCTTGTTCTTTGACGACCGGAGAGAATATTCTACAACAAGATACAAAAGGTAGATTGATATACTGTAAAATAAGCAGGAAAAAAAGTCACACCAGATTTGAGACGATTTAATTCACCTGCTTTTGTTGTCCTTGTTGCCCCAGGCTTGTAGTTGGAGCATATTCTCTGCAGCTCACATTTCCCTGTTGCCTGTCTGATGAACCACTTCAGCCAGTATCTCAGGAAGGATGTGTAGACATACTGCCAGATATACCCCAGCATCTTCTACAACATGGACAGAAGAAAGACTTTGACCAATGGGAAGTGAAGCAGAAAAATTTGACTCAAGCAGACAATTTCCACTCAGCTCGCCATCAGTGATGGTCTTTCCTGCATCAGGGTTAATTGACACCCTTTGATTTATATTCTAGGGTGCAAGAAATGTCCTGGCAGACTTTTGGTCAGCAAACTACTTGGCAGTTTAAACATGTGATCAGAACAAATGAAGAGTTAAACTGGCATGGGTGGAGGAAGTACTTAGTACAAGTACTACCACCACTGTGTACAAAAATGCTCAAGTAAAAGTCGTACCATCAAATTGTATTTAGTACTCAAATTTCAAAACACAAGTAGGCTTTTTTTAATGTTGTAGCTGGTCAAGCTGGAGCTGATTTTATTAGAGCTGCAACTACCAGTCATTTCCATTATCTAATAATCTGCTGATTTAAAAAAAAACAAATTTTTATTAAAACATTCAGTCTACTTCAGAAAACAGTAAAAAACAAAACAAAACAAAAATCACAATTTCTTAAAGGCCCAAGTCATCAG
Organism: Etheostoma cragini; assembly: GCF_013103735.1. Taxonomy (NCBI): domain Eukaryota; kingdom Metazoa; phylum Chordata; class Actinopteri; order Perciformes; family Percidae; genus Etheostoma; species Etheostoma cragini. Next base: position 12,101,868 of record NC_048408.1, read on the forward strand.
AGGTCTAGTTTTATCCAAACTACAGTCCAACACTCAAACATACTTACAGTAATGCGGGACAAGGTAACGGTAAAACAAATACAACAAAACCATGGACTGTTTGGCATGTTTACTTAAGTAATTACCTAAACATTTATTAATTATATTAGCCAGTTGCCAATAAACTTTCTGTAACTTAACTAATCGATTAATGTCTAATTGTCACAGCTCTAAATGGGATCTACTTTTTGTACAGATAGACATTTTGAAGGTATCACACTTAAACTGATAGGCCTATGTTTTGTATGACAAATATTAATTTGCAAAGTAACTTATAACAACGAATTTATTCTTTAAAATGTAGTCGAGTAGAAGTTGCCCGGGCCAAGACCTCTTTAATCCAGACAGTTGAATCTACCCACTCCAGCGAGTTGACAAATCTGATATCAGGCAGAGTAGAAGTACACAAAGCAGCATTCAATGTAAATAACGTTCTCAAGTAATGTACATCCACCACAAACTGTATTTTCGTAAATGTAGCTTCTTACTTTCCACCACTCATAACGATACTTATCACAATGTAATTATTATGAAAGAGACAGAAACACTATAGCTAGCGTTAACTCTAGTGTCTATGTCATATGACAATGGCCACTGTTCGGAGTTGTTGACAATATTCTGCTTTTTAAATGAGCTAATTCATTATTCCATATGAAATGATCAGCTGACGGTACGCCACCTTTAAAATACCAACATTTAAACTAAATTTAGACCAGATCATGTTAATGTGAAAGAAAGCTGACGTAACGGGAGAGGGCTGGTGAACATTTAAAACAATGGCATTGTGCTAGCATTATAGCATTAGCTGTAATGCGGCTAACGTTAACTTCAGACAAACGTGACCATTCGGTTAAAGTGCAAATATTCGGCGAGTTTAGTAGCACTTTGGCAAGCCGTCCGTCCGCATGTCAGCAATCTGGTAGCTAGTTACCTCAGTTTTTAATAAACTAACTAAGCTAACTAACTAGCTAGCTAGATGACAGGTTCAGACCAGATGGTTCAGACAACAGGTTGTCATTGTATTCGCCGAACTGTTAGCCAACGTTAGCTAAGATTCCCTACATTAGGTTGCCTCCGAGGCATCGGTGTACATAATATTATTTACGATGAGCAAGAAGATGAAGTTACTCTTACCCCACTGTCAAAGTCTACAGAGACAAAGATATGAACGTATCTTCACTCAGCTGTGTGATAAGTTAAGGTTAGCAACGTTTCTCTTGACAACGGTCTGGCACTGATGCGTTCAGGTTCTGACCAGACACAGTCGTTGACTTGCATGTAATAACACGCATATAGGAAAGTGAAGATTTTGGGATGGCATGTACATATATATTCAACTATTACTTTTGCATCATTTTAAACTTTCTGGGGAGTGTATGTTCAGCAATTTCTCTCAGAAATAGCGGGCACACTCCGAGAAACTTGGGTTGAATATTTTGAAGCTGCTAATGTACATGACGTTTGTGAATACAGCACACGCCATTCTTTCAGTCTTTGTTTTCAAACGCCATCTTCTGTCCAAATGGTATATTACTGCTGTCTGCACTGCATGGACTGTGCTTCACATGGCGTCACAGCTACAGAGGAATACAGAAAAACCTCTTGTTCGAATAATGTGTATTTTAAGCATTAGCTAGATAGCAGATCCAGACATAGCTCTAGAATTTGTATAGTCTGTAGATTAGGTTGGTTTCAACTCATGGCCAATTAGCTGCCTTTCCAATTTAACCACAAGATGGTGCCATATCCACAATAGGACCATGTTAGTTTAAACTGATCAGTCTGTTTTAAAACTGCACCAATCGATTGGCTCCATTGTTACATACAAATACCATCGTAGAGTTTTACACTTACTGTGTCATCATTTCTAGCCACTGTTGCAACAAACCATCCAGACAGGTTGCACAAACATTCTTATCCCAAAGCACAAGTCTAGTCTGTCAGCAATGAATCTGCTCACATTGGTACATGGTAATTAAGTCATGGTCTACCTTCTCACCTAATCAGTCCCTCTGGGCTTTTAAAGGCAGGAGATCCCTTACTGTATTCCAAGATGAGCTCTTTTCTCAGACGTATTTGAAAACTGAATCCCCGAAGTAGCCTACACTTAAGTCTATCCGAGTTAAGTAAAAAATAATCAAAGGTGTAATTTAAAAGAGACTTTGAATCCTGTGCTGTCTACTCTCTTGCACACATACAGGGGCACGTTCTTCGGGTGTTCAGGGTTGGCCAGGGACGATGTGATTGACAGGATGATCAAACCACCACAGTTTCTAAAGAAAAAAACAAAGGACAGGTCCTCCCAGGGTACAAGTAAGTGCAATATTTTTGACCAGTCCTGCAAATGAATGACAAAATAGTTTGTTTGATGGTACCCAAAACAACCCACAAGCCTCAACCGATCCATTGTCCCTTCTGGCAGGATGACATTATGTAAGAACCTTCCAAAAATCACATGTGTTTTACAAAAATGATAATTATTGTTTTCTGATGTCACTATGGTTTGAGGGCATTGTCAAGAAAAAAGATCCATATGCATGAGTAGACATGAGTGAATTTATTTAAAAAAAAGAGGTACACAAGCTTAATGTATCATATGACAGGGGTCCATCATAGAAACTCTGACAATCTGACAGGGAATGAGAGGAAATGAGCCTGTTAATATACTGTAGGGCAGACACAACAGGTGAGCGGGTGGATGAGAGAGTCTGGTGGGCAGGTGGAGAATGGCAATGAGCAGGTTTGGTCTGCTCAGTCTCAATCAAACACACTTTCTAAGACACATACTGTATGGTAGAGAGAGATGTCCCTCTAATGGTCTTTTATGATATGATAATATGCTATGTGTTGAAATGCCGTGCCAGTTTTGGAGCTACCAGTCCAGACATGCCACTGTCAACCACATATTAAAAACACATTTTCTTTGCTGTGGCAAAGCAGGAAATGCATATTACTACTCCACCACAGTAGTACAATTTCTGGAAATTACTTTTTCAAACCTTTTTCTCCTCATAACGTCTTTTTTTGTAGCAGCTGTTCTGTCATCCGGAATGATTCCAAATATTTGGATCAGATGGGCATATCACATGAAAGTCAACTGAACAAAAATAGCTGCATCTAATCAGGGTACATTCCCTTGCTTACAATAAATGTCCTGATTATAAAATAGATTTATTTAGCAGACCTAAAAAAATGTCTTCATTTTCAAAGTGCAGTTTGTAATCTGAAGGCAGGCCTATAGGCTACCTGATTCTACTCTACTCAGAAACATAACCTAATGTTACTTAATGCGCCCCTTCAAACAGACACACAGCATAAAGCAAAAAACACACATGCTATTCTTATAATACTCATAATTAAATGATGCAAACAGATGCACTAAAGTAAATGGAATATGACCTCATGGAATTTTAACTGTGCCTCGACACGCACATGATGCTGCTATTATCTACTTAATCAATTTCAAATGCAAGTGACTCTCCTGTGGATGACTACGGCTCATACAGCATTGCCTCCGTTCTCACCTTATCCCCCATTTCATCCATTCATTTATTGGTTGCTCCACGTTGCCTGCGCTGAGCCAGTTCAGTCTGATATGACAATACACACACACACACACACACACACACACACACACACACACACACACACACACACACACACACACACACACACACACACACACACATACACACCATGAGAGATCCATTGTGAACGGTCCACTTTTTCTAAGCATGAGGCAAAGCTAATAAAGAGCTCAGTGAGGCAGCATCCATCAGTCGGACCGCAGTGACTCATTGCGCACGGTCGGTCAGTCAGTCAGTCAGTCAGTCAGTTAATCAGTCAGTCAGGGGGCTTACATTTTGCACTTTGCTGTGGCGGATCAATACCTTTTTAAAGACCTATATTCTGGCGGAAGGCGTGTCTTGGTGTAACAGATAGGACTGGTTTGCTGTATTCATTATTAGGGTTAAGCCTCATCCGAATCATACGGACGCGTACGGCGCCTCAAGAAACGGGACATAAAGCGTGTCTCAAGGTAAGCCACCCTCTTCTTCTCATTAGACTCTGGTTTCCTTCGTGTCAGATGTTGAATTTGTCCGCAAGGTCATATCAAATAAGCAAATCTTAGTGGCCTCTTTGATATTGGGGTGGGACAAAGCTGCAAATGTAGGCTACATGGCATACATATCATAATTGGCTCGAATAGGTCGTGTGCATCAATTTAATGTTTGTAACGTTGTGCATGAATTCACATTCTGGACACACTGTCTGTCTCTCTAAACTGCTGCAGGCAAAAGACACCGGGGATTTTTAATTGTTGAATATCTAATTACAGATAGGGTTGTGCTTTCCATAAACAGTTGCACTTTAACAACAGACGGTAGATGCGTAGTGGAATAGCACAAACAAATGGGCTACACCTGTCCGTGACCCAAAACAGTAACCTACTATTCCATTTTATTCAAGTCACACTTGGCAGTGACTCTTTCAAATTAACAAGTGCATTAAGACATACATTATTCTACATTCTTCAGTAATACATTTAGACAATAACTGATCTGTAAAAAACAAAATCTATCATGTTTGTTCTAGTGATTCCTATTGCAGGGGAATAGCTGAAAAGAAATAGCATGGTTATAACCATTTATTCAGTGATATGTGCTGCATATTATGCAGAATGAATTCTCATCAGTAATGTCAGTAAAATGGAAATGCTCCCGGTGGACCACTGAATTATCAATCGGATGATCTTCCTCCTCTTTTGATGAAGCCTGTAGGCTGGTTTGTATGATTAAAGTCTCAATCACAGTGCAATTCATTTGTCTGACTGACACCAAACGATCAGATATCTCAGACATCTGCTGAGTACTGGCACTGTAGTACTACACATCACTTGCAGAATTGGCTCAAATGTTTTAACACTTAGGACACGTAAACGTAGCTTGACAGAAAAAGGGGGTTCCACTTGAGAATTGTTGGGAACACATGACTAATTTTTTTCTCGAAACCAGACAAGACTATTGGTTCCAGTGAATGTCCACTGAATGTGGGACATATACAGTTTTTAATCAGAAACATCATGTCCTTATCTGTTAGCACGTTTAGTCTACATTAGGTCAAAGTCTTATTTCTGCACTTGGCTTACTTTACTTGCAAGTTTCTAAACTTTCTTTTCTTTAGTGTGACACAGCATTTCCGCATGCTCTTTAGCGATTATGTTTTAAGTAACACTTACAGTAACTGTCATCAATCAACATCCCTGTTTAAAGAAACAAAGCTTGTTAGTTACATTTCACATCATTATGATTTGGACATAGTGTTGGTATTATAATTTTATTCTATGGTTAATTAGATCTGTAGGCTTGGTGTCACATTAATCTTAATTCAAAACAGTAGTTGAATTGGGCAAATATGGGTCATTGATTGTTCTGGTGATTTGCCTTTATTGTAACACTGATTATGTAAAAGCGTGTAAATGACTGACATCATTAAAAACAAACTAAGTATTTCTATTTTCCTCCTTAGGGAATCACACAAAGTGACTGATTTTGCACATCTGTTTCCATCTTTGGATTACGACAATATTTAAGGACTGGAACAGTAAATCCGGGATGGGAACTAACCCAAAAAGGACAGTGACCGTCCAGATGGTGCCTCAGGTGGCTGTGGTGGACACACTGGGCAATAAGGAGTCTAATGCCAACTGGGCTAAAGAGCCCAACCTCAAACTTTCTCATGTCTCTCCAAAACCCACCCACACATCTCCCGACCACAAACAGGATAACTCATCTCTGACTAATTCTCCCGCTAACACCACCCAAAAAACAGCTTCCAAGGGGGGTGAACCAGTAAACAGCACTGTGTCAGACAAACCAGGACCAACTAATGATAACCAGACAAAGTCTGAGCTTGGGACAGGTGGAGACCAACTGATGCAAGACCAGTCTCTGACAGGCCAAAGTGTGGGTGATGCAGGAGGTGATCAGAGGGATTCTAACGCTAATGTGAAAATGTTAAGCCTGGCTGCTGAAAAGGATATCTGTAAGGCCAATGAGTTGTCTGCTCTTTCAGCGTCTAAGGTCGACACGCAGACCAATGCCTGCAGAATAAAGGGGCCAAGTGCAGCAGAGGAGAAGTGTGCAAAGCTGACATCCTCAGCCAAAGCTGCAGCACGAGAGGACAGCAATAAAAATGTTTCTCCAAATAATAAAAATCTTAATGCCTGTGAAAAAAGGCATACGACATCTGAACCCCAACAGGATAATAAACGGATTATTTTATCTCCCAAAAACAAGGACACAGCTGAACCACAGAAATATCAAGAGCCTGATCATAGTCGTAGATGCTCACAAAGCTCTGTAAGTCTGCAAGAGACTCCCAAACCTCATCAAAGCAAGGAAACTACTACTCTCAGCGGCACTACACCTCCGTCTATGAGCAAAGATGCAGAGGCCGAGTCTACATATAAGATTTCATGTTCAACGCTTCCAGAGAAGGATTTGCTACCAGCAAAGAAACCTACATTCTCCTCAGATAAACATCAGCCAGTGTCCTCACAGAAGGATCCCTCCACTCTGCCCCAGGCTACACAAAACATGCCGGCAGATGGGAAGGTGTCTGAGGAAGCCAGCAAGACCGACACAGCTGTCCATGAAGAGCAGCAGCACTGCAAGCTGTTCAAGGAGGCTTCAACGATGACCTTATCTCCGTCATCTACTGCAGTCAGGCAGTGTCATGATATGGAGGTTCAGGCCGTAGCGAACATGTGCAGTAAGGCTGTGGCCACAAGTCCGAGCCTGCTGCCTTTCACCGGGCCTCGCAGGCCAAGCGATGGTGCAGTCCCCAGGGAGGCCACGCTGAGCCTGGCGCTAGTCTACCAGGAGGACAGGGGTGTGAGCACGAGTTCTACATCCGCCTCTACTGATCCGAGGTCAGAGAGACTCACTGTTGAGGCGGAGATGTGCACCAACCAAAATGCTGGCGTAGTTTCCCACTCAGAAACATTGTCCCAGCAGCAAGACAAAAGGCTCGGAGCAAAGGCTAAAGAACCCGGGTCAACTGTGTGCAAAACCCAGCCAGTTTATCAAATCAACATTGAACACAGCAACCCCAAGGAGACAGAAAAGACAGGCAACTTTCAGGTTAAAACCGGAGCTCAGAAATCTTCAGCCAAAACAGCCCCTGCTGAAGCTCCCTCTCTCCCATCAGTAACAGCCCCAGAGACAGCCGGTGCTACCAAGTCTGGATGTGTTGACAGTAAAGCTGCTGCGCTGTCTAAGGTTACTGTTACAAGCGGGCCCAGCAAGGCCCTGCCAACAACAACAGCAACAAACACCACATCAAAGCCAGCTGTAACTGCAAAAAAGGCTGAAAGTCCAAAACAGAAGGCTAAAGGAGGGGGTAAAGCCCCGAAGAAGGAGAAAAAGTCAGGCAAACAGAAGATAGAACCAGAGAGAAAGGATAAAGACGACAGCCAGAAGCAGAAAGAAAAGGGGGTCCATGATGTCGTCTGGGATGAACAAGGGATGACTTGGGAGGTCTACGGTGCTTCTGTGGACCCAGAATCCCTTGGTTTTGCCATTCAGAGCCACCTGCAGTGCAAGATCAAGGAGCAAGAGAGGAAACTGATTGTCCGGACCTCTTTTCGAAAATCAGTCTCTGGTGTCGACTCTCCGGGACACAGCAAGAAAAACAAAAGGAGGCAGCAGAACATTTTCAGGTCAATGCTGCAAAATGTCAGACGGCCCAATTGCTGCATGCGTCGACCTCCCTCCTCCGTCCTCGAGTAGCACAGCACAGAGGTAGCCAATGTCAAACTCCTACCTTTTCCTAGAGGGCAAAATGTTTGTCCCCACCCTCATCATGATTACAATGCCAAGTGAAAGCATTAATGAGACAATGATCCCTGTAAGTACGTAAGTAAGTATACTGGAATGTTGTAGCATAAAGAGTCAAACTATGTGTGATGTTTGTGATCAAAGAAGGTAGCAAATAGTACTATAAAATGAACAACCCAAGACTTATTTTCTAGAAATAGATATTATAAAAAGAGAGAAAACTTCAAACCGTTTTTAAATAACAGAGGCAATAGTAGTGAAACGCATGTTTGTTAGTTACAATGGCAGTCCAGACCTTCCCAGTAAAAGGCACTGATCACGGGGTAAACATATTTTTTACTGTCAGAATATTTGTGCAAGTATGTTAAACCAACAGCTCATTGCATTTGCTGCATTTATGTTACATGTTTTTGAGGTGTTTTGGGGCCCTATGTTTTTAAGATTGCTACATTTATTTTTTGTGAGTTTGATTACAGTAAGTTGTACTTTTGTGCAAAAAAGGGACTGTATGCATCCATGCACTGTTTAATCTCTATTCTTCTTTGTTGTTGTTTTTCCATTAAAACAACAAAAAACTAAATTGAGATTTATATATTCTTCATTTACCCTGTTTTGATGATATTTAAGCTTCTTTTTTAAGGTTATAAAAACAAATAAACTAGAAAAAAATTAAACCTGAACTATAAATAAATCAAGCACATCAATGGCTCAAAATGAGATGAATAAAGTAGAGCACTTCATTGCGTCTGAGCCAAGTGCACATGTCAGGGGATGTAAAAGCAGCAGAAAACATCAATGCAATCCACAGGTGAGTGTCAGACTTCAGCTGAGAGTAAAGGTACAGTGCGATAGGTTATAGACTGGGCTGGGTATGTTAGTGTCAGAGACAGTTTCTGATCCCTTACGGGTGCATGAGGTTTGTTGAGGCTAGTTAGCTCCCAACTCTTTCCTTTTGAGCCAGAAGAGATTAACATCCCAAGTCTGCAAGCGGGCCTAGATGCAAGCATTTACATGAATCCAACAGTTAGCATTGCTTGGTTCTGTGTGAACAGAATATCTACAGGGGTAGATATATCTATATCTATATATCTATATAGAACAGGGGTCAGTCAGCCAGAGAAAACACTTTCTGTAAAACAGTTTTATAGTCAGTGAAGGACAGCAGAGACCCAATCTTCGGGACATTTCTAAGAACAAGATGCACTGTTTTGGACATTGCTTTGTGGAGTAAGTCTGTATCAAAGATATTATTTTTGGCAGATCATTTGGAGTAAGTGCAGTGCAAGAGAAGACACACACCTCAGATATCCGTCATTCAATGCAGTTCAATCTTCATTTAGCGGCTATAGTGACATATTGTCGATGCACCCTCACATAAGCACCTCTTTAATCTTAAAGCTGTCATAACGATCCCATATTGTAGAAAGTAAGATTTCAATCTCTTTTTTTATTATAAAGCAGGTCAAGGTACTATACACTGTACTGTGAAAGCATCAAAATGCTCAATCCACAGAAAAAGGCACACAGCATGTCCTTTTTATTCTGTTTGGCAGTTGAAATCACCGGATGTATTTTGAAGCATGCAACATTTAGTCGTTGAATCAATTTATTGATTGACAGAAAATGAATCAGCTACCATTTCGGGCTGTGACTATGAAAAGTAATGCACTGAAATTTGTATGTATTCTATGGATTTATTGCTGCATGCACTATATTGACTGCTGCTGTATAGGAGCGCCGTGGTCCGCATGGGGAGGAGGTCAGGGTTGATGAGTTGTAAAAGACAGGGCTTTCAAGCGGGGGAGTGGAGTTTGTTTTCATTGTTTTCAAAAGGCTTAGCTTTAACTAAAACCTTTCATTCTCAGAGGAACATTTCCAGAAAACAATTATTTGATGGCGAACACTTCCTTTCAGTGTGGATGTACTGTCCTGACCAGTGAGACGCTGATTTCAGGGGACTGCTGTTATTGTCTTTACAAGCATGTCACTTCCTGTTAATATCAGGATGTGGTAGCAGGGAGAAAAAAGTCCTCTGTGTTCATACAGTTGTCTCTGTCACAACCTTTAAAGAGCAACACAGACTAAAAGGCCTAATCTTTAAGTCTTTTTTATTTGGATTCACTAGGATCAGAGGATCACATATATGAAGTTGCACTTATATGTCATATCTTTCCTATATCTTCTCAGATCTGTGTAACAAGAGCAGTGAAATGTTTCTGGAAGGAGCAATAACCACTGTGGCCCCTTTACCTACTCTTATTTAATACAAGTCTTACCCTACAAGCAAATGGAAGGGTGCCAAACTGACAGCACGAATACGTGGAGTCATAAATTCAGCCTCAGGTAGATTAACGTGCGTCTCCCTCCTCCTGTTCCAGTCGAGGTCAGTTTCTCCTTTACACATCAACTCTGTCCATCTTACTCACCGTGCCATCATGCCTGGTTTCCGTTCGGAAGTGCAGATGAGATTTGGCCACAGGTGGTGGTTAACACAGAGAGAGATTTATTCCAATGATAGAGAACATGGAGAGGGATTTCAAAGGCAAATGGACAGACGTGCACTGCCCATTGCTATAGTTAGTAGAGAACAGGATTCATCTCACTGGCTGTGTGCTCTGTGTCCTCGATGGGTATCTTAATGCATGCAGCAGGCACATAACTGCAGTCTATTTTATGATATGGGAAGAAATATCCAGCAATGGAGCATACTGTTAACCCAAGTGTCTACGGCACACAATATAAATTAGGGAGATGTACTGTTAGAATCTGGCCTGTCAACTGTCCAAAAAATTACAGGATAAGAATTATCAAATCCAATCAAAAGACCAAAACCCACATATGTTAGCTTTAAAAATAATAATCTTTTAAATGTTACCACTTACCAAGGATCTCCCTGTCAGAAGCTAAAATTAAAGACTGATAGTCCGTGAGAGGCAGCAGGAGCCCCCTGTTCCAGCTCAAGGGTCTCCCCTGACTCACACAGAGCAAGTGAAACTAATAATTCTATTATTCTGGACAAGGAGAGAAACTGTTGCCCACCCTTTATGTAAAAAACAGGGACTTTAGTGTGACGTCAGATATTTACTGGATTTTATTATTTACAAAAAGAGAACTCATGCATTATTTTTCTACATGCATTTACAAGGTTGAGGCATTGTGGGATTTGGTCTATTTGATTAAAATAAACTAAATCATCGATTGCTAAATCAGGTTTATAAGAGGCTATGTTTATCTACAGTTGAATGATTAATAATAATATAAACATCCGTGAGGGTGCTTTGAGATGCCAAATTAGGTATTCTGGTGTGGCAAAGATCAGATGCTATCTTCCCCTGACTCAGTCCTATTTGAATGTCACAGCAACATTTCAAAGGGTAAACGCCAAACATTGACTATGGGTAACTAAGCATTAGCATCCTCTGATTTTGCTGGGAATTCAGGGCAGCAGCATCATTTTTGATCTACAGTTAAAGTCCCTCAGATAAGTCGCTGTCCTGTTATTGGGATTTGAGATCTGCTTGCAGTTACCCAGTTAGCTCCATGAACACATTAGCTGTTCAGCTCTTATAGAAACCCTTATAGAAACCTTACAGATGCTAAAAGTCCTTACAGTTATCCAGACCATCATCAGGAGAACAACTATCCACTCATACATCATTTTTTGCAACATAAGATACAGTTGTATTATGAGTTTGAGAGTTAATTTCTATTTACAAGTCACATTTCTGAGATTGTGGAATATTTAGTAATTAGAGGTGGCTGGTGATTATAGTGTTGCCACTTCATTCTGCATAACCCCGGCTTTAAGACTGCTCTAATATATCTGACTGGTGGAGGCTTTCCATTTCTAAAGGCCCCATGGCATGAACATTTCACTTTATGAGTTTTTTTTTTAACATTAGTTCCCCCAGCCTGACTAGAAATAGCGGTAGGTGTAAACCGAGCCCTGGGTATCCTGCTCTGCCTTTGAGAAAATGAAAGCTCAGATGGGCCAATCTGGAATCTTGCCCCTTATGAGGTCATAAGCCTCCACTTTGCCCCCCCCCCCCCTCTCCTCCTCAAAAGCTACAGACTCAGAAATTGCACATACTAAGAAAAGCTCATTGTGGGACTGGCTCCAGTGGCTGTGATTCTGCACCAAGGCTGAATTTTGGGAAAGAGACTTCACATATGGTATTAGGGGAACACTAAGGTCTGTATAAAAGTATCCAAAGAGCACCATGTCCAGGGACCTTAAACCATTTTTGTTTTTCACATCTTTTTCTACTTCTCTCACTGTGCCTCGCCCTTTCAATATCGAGTCCCCATTTTCTTTCCAAGCCTCTGTTTCTCTGTGTCCCAGGCGCTACTTTCTCTCTTTGACAATGATATAACAACGGCGAGGTGATTTAAGCTTCTGCTGGCCTCTACTCTTAGAATATTTCCTAAAAATGGTGTGCAAATGCTCTTCTCTCCTTACTTGTCCTCGCATTGTATCATTCATTCTGAGCTGGAAGAGAGGCTCGTCCTCCTGATGGCCGCTCCGTTCCCACTGGAATATGTGGCCTACATTTGTTTGGTTGGCTCAGTGAGTGTCTTTCTTTGTCAAACATTTCCACTTTCTGCTACAAATCCCCTTTTGTTTCCTTAAACATTCACTGTTTTGTCTTTCCATCTGTCTTTTTGAATATGTTTCCCATTTCTCATGTCCTTTCCTTTTTTCTAGTGTCTTCTCATTAACGCTGTACCTAGATCCAGCATTTTAGAGCACATAATTGATGGCTTAGCATTCATCTCCCAAGCACATGCCCCCATAACATTTATACCAGAGCCTACACATACACAAGATGCATGTTTTTAAAAAAAAAAGAAACACGCAGACACACACACACAGACACACACAGACACACACATACACACACACACATACACACACACACACACACACACACACACACACACACATATATATATATACTGTATATACAAAGGTCACCTTCCATAACTTCATTAGAGACTGTTTTATTATGGCTGACAGATGTGCCCATAAATCATAGGTCCCCCAGTGATAACATCCAAAACAAACTGAACACTGATAAAGGTGAAACCCAGTGAGAAAGGGAAGCGATAGATAGAAAGTGACAGACACAAGAATACATGCACACATAAATCAATATACTGTAGCTATTGAAAATATCTTCCATAATAGGTTTTTTGGCCATCATACCCCCTAAAGAATGATTTCTTTCGTCATCTTCAGTGTCTCCATGGAGAGATATGGCAGCTTTTGTCCCGTCACAGCCTTATAGAGAGAAAATGGAAGTCTTTATGTTTAGAGGAAAATGAACTGTTAAAGGGGAAATACAGACAGATTGCTGATTCAGAATGTAATATACCCAAAGGTAGTCTGTTGAAACCCAATCAAGCGTCTTTGTATAGAGATTCAGCCCGAGATGAAGATCCTCCTTGTGAAACTCATCACCTCTAACCTCGGTGCTTTGGTTGTAAAATTGCCTGTGTTACTCTGCATTGTCTGCAAAACTGGAAAGGAAGTTAATCCTCCTTTTTTACTGGACTGGCAAAGAAATTAACTCGGTGAAAGGAATCCATTGGATAGACATATCCATAGTGTACCTATTTTTTTAATAGGCTAATTTCTGTAAATTGTATTTCCCCATTTGAACATCTAACTAGGGAATGTTTCAGAACTTTAGATTGCTGAAACAAACCAGAGGAGGAAAAAAAAATTTAAATTCTTACATTATTTGAAAACAATAAATAATGGATATAGTGTAATAATGTACATTATAGTGAGTTTTAGCTCATTGTTTAGCTGTAAAGCCCTCAACTTTACTGTTTTAGTTGATGGCCAGTTGTATGTTTAATTGATCAATAAATGGTGTTTTCTATGAACACAGCCATATTACCAAGGTTAAAGTTCTGGGGGATGAAACGATAAAACCTTATTAATGCATTGTTTTGTTTGCCAGAAAGTAGTCAAATTTAAACATTTAGTCTAAAATGACTGCAACACCAGGTTGCTTGAACCCACAAATTCCCAACAAACAAATACAAATCCAATGAGGACATCAACTCAGAATTCTCACAATCTCTGGTCAAGGCTGATTTAAATCTTTCTACTTTCTATCACTCATTAACTTGTAGTTATGATAATGTATGATTTATGGCTCTTCACATCCAGCCACTCTCAGGCTGCTATACCACATCTGAAAAGCTCAAGGTTCATCTGTGCTGTTCAGATAATTGTTGATAATAAGTTGGTGAATTGTTGGATAAGGCACAGTGCGGTGCATTTTCCTCTGCTGTGGGGAAAATGGATGTGGAGAAGGGTCGTAGTCGGTCCATGGGTATGAGCACCCTGGAAAGGTTTCTGATATTTCTGTTCGTGGCCATGACTGGCGTCTGCATCGGCCTTGTGGTCATCTACTTCACAGAGAAAGCTGTCTCTTCTACTCATGCAGAAGGTGAGTGTGTACCAACAGATACTTTATTTTAAAACAGGCTGCAATATTCTTGCTATCATGTATATATACATAATTAAATGACACTTTTCAACTTACTAACTATATGACACTAGTGGAATGATAATGTTTGTATTGTGTATAGAGGTGTCAGAGCATGCATTCACATCTCTGTATCATCTCTGTCAGCTGTTAGACAAGACAAGACAGTTAAGAGTCCAAAGTGAGAGCGCCCAGAGGCCACAACTGCATCAGTGACTGAGTAACGCTGAAAACACTGTTGTCAAATTGGACCTGAAGTTTTTTTTGATTGATGACAAATTTTACGATCAGTGTTTTTTCACTGTCAATTATATTGACTGCAGCAGGGTTTTTTTCATAATTTGACTGTGAAGCAAAGGATGATCTGCATGGAGATTTGGAAATGTTTAAAATGTGAACAGTTTAGGAAATTATACCAAAGGCACACATATCTTAAGTTTATTTTTTTTAAATACACTGAATAAGTAGCTCTTAAAACTCTTATAGTTAAATATATACCAACAAGTAAAAATCTACCTGTCGGTGATTTAAAAATGGAGCCAACAGAGAGTTATTAATTCTTGTGTGGTAAAAATGTGTCACCATGACATTTTCATGGTCCCCAGAGGATTAATTATGATGACTGTGGTGATCCACCGGTTTTCCTTCTAGCACACATTGTTCACCTGCATAAAGGTCTTTGAGTCACGTGTGTTAGGAGATAGAACGTGCAATGAGAAGTGAGGACTGACACACCGTTGTAACTTGGTCTGTGTTATTTATTTATTTATTCATTCACTGTTTGAGTCTAGCTTTATGACATGCATAAAATGGATCATTGCTCCCAAAATGAGATGGCTTGTTTTACAAAAAACGAACGACGTAATTATTTTGACGGTCATGTTCTGCCAAAATGCCAAAACATATTCCAGTTATTTGGTTGTTTTATACACAACAGGGCTCCAGTCTTCCAAACAAAAGCTGCTCCAGCCACAACAGAGAGCATATCTTTACTGCTGATGGCATACAGTATAATTAATGCTGTTACCAAGGCATCTCAATTGATTATAATTTGTCACTGCAGATACCATTAGGTGTTTTTTAGTTGTTAATTCTAACCTGTAGTGTTGTTGTTTGTATTTTAATAATTTAACATTAAAATGATGTTTTTAGCCAAGCTACATACTTTACTTTTCATATGGAGCCATCATCTGGTCAAAATGTTAATTTGTCCAATAAGTAAAATTGGAGACAGTAGTTTTCTGGAAAATACATAAAAGCCCGCCAGAATTTGTAAATACAGCTCTCCTCCTGCAACCCTCCCCTCTTTGTGCTAAGCCCCTCACACCACACAGGCACGGACATATGCACAAGCTTTATACAGTAACCTGTACAAGTACCAGTCATTCATTTCAATCCTTATAATTCTCATTGTGATCCCGATGTTGTCCTGTTTCCTTTGTATACTTGTGGGCCTGTAAAGCCCTTTCTGATGACATTCTGTGATTCAAGGCTCTACGTAATCATTAATTTCAATTAGCTGCGCCTTGAGCCTTTTGCAATGGAAAAACTTCTCTGAAAAACCTTTCTGATACTGACATATTTTTTTGCGTTTAACGTCAGACTTTCTTTTAGACTCTCTTTTTGAAAGGTCTGTCTTAATTTTTGGGGTTGCTTTGCAGTGTAGGCAGTTGTTGCCTATGCTGGAATTATAGCAACTTTTTCTGCAGGTTTTTCTGCCATAGAAGCTATCAACATCTAAAGAAACGTGGAACGCCCTCTCTCTGAAACGACCTGTGGTTGGCAAAAATCACCTGGCACAGGCTAGGTTTTCTCAAGCCTAAAAACAGAGAAAAGAGGAGGTGCAGAAGTCTAGCATTTTGTCAGACCACTTGAATAATAATATCCTGAAAGGTTATTTTAGAATTTCTGCCCAATGATGCCACAATGTCAGTATCTGGAGTTATGGTCAGGGTTATGTTTAGGTTAGGAAAAGGGTTAAGGTTCATTCCTCTCTCTCTCTCTCTCTCTCTCTCTCTCTCTCTCTCTCTCTCTCTCTCTCTCTCTCTCTCTCTCTCTCTCTCTCCTTCTCTTAACCTGACTGCAGTTTGTCGTCATGACCGACTTGAGAGATGCTCACCTTCGATAGCGTCTGGCACTTTGGAGACGTGTTCTCTTCACGGATGAACCCTATTTCTAACCCTAACACCAGATACTGACTGTTTTTCTGACTGTTTTTTGGATTTTTGCTACAATTTACAAGTACATAACACAGTAACAGTTGTCCTCCTCTGTCATTCATTTCCAGGGCAGGACTCCGGGTGTGGGGGTCCTCTGGAGCTGTCTGGAGACTCAGGCACCTTCACCAGCTTTAACTACCCTAGTAGCTACGACAATGGAAAGAGTTGCACCTGGCACATCACAGTGACACCTGAAAAGGTGACATGGCTCCCCATGGCTTGTGAAAATCTATAGTTACAGTTCCCTTTAAACTCTTCATGGAAAATTTTAAAAATGCTGAATAAATACTGACCGATTGACTAAATCAAAATGTTACTTAAGGAGAAGACTACCATTACTCTGGAATAGCCCAAAAATAATTTTCCCTTGAAAACCACTTCCAACACATTTTTTGTGTCTCTTCTTTTCAAGACAGAGCAGAACAAAACAATTCACCTATTCTCTATTTCAGACAGGGTATTTTATGGTGTTTTGGCCTGGTATTTAATCAGTAGAGTTTGTTACTGTTGGGGAAACGTCTTATGTTAGGCCAAGCAGTGGAGAACAGCTGGGATGAATGCAGTGGCAGCGTCACAGACAGATGGCTGCTTGCCTCCTTCATTCTACTCAGCTCTTCTCTCCACACCCACAGGGAAAACTAAATCCTTGATTTGGCTTTCTCTGTTTGCATGGCTGCCTCCTTGCAGTGGCTGCTGTTCTCTTTGGGCCTTTATGTCTCTATCTTCCTTTTGTTATTTTTAGACACGAGTGAATATACTTACAGAGGCCCACACTTGCATGTGCATACCTATGTGCACACAGACACAGTTTACATATAGTCTCTTATGTGTACACATGCATGCACTCACATCTCACACTGAGCATCTCTCCCCTTCCCTGTCAGCAGTCCGTCTCTCTTATCAACTTCTCAGATTTGAAAAAGACAAAACACCTCTGCATGTTTCTGTTGCAGGTGGTCCAACTGTGGTTTGAAGAGTTTGCTTTGGAGGAAAACCAGCTCTGCACGTCCGACTTCATCACACTGCGAGACTCTCTGGGAATCATTGGTAACAATCCTTCTTTAAGTCCAAACTAAGGGGGAAAAGGATGCATACTGTAGATAGATAGATAGATAGATAGATAGATAGATAGATAGATAGATAGATAGATAGATAGATAGATAGATAGATAGATAGATAGATAGATAGATAGATAGATAGATAGATAGATAGATAGATAGAGCACACAAACACACTGATATGGACATAAACACACCAGCTCTTTGAGCATGCAGTGGCATGTCCAAATCAGCCCATCCATCCATGGGCAGACTCAGCTAGTGAGCCACACAGTCCTGTTGGCCCACTGCAAATAAACAACTTTAAATATTCTATTATTAAATAATATTGATAAATAGCTGTTATTTGTAACTCTAATTATCCTACAGCCATGTAGGTCCTATGTCAGTTGTCCCTATGTCAGTCTTTCAGTGTCTCTGTAGTTGTTTGACTTTCCAACAAGTAATATTATCAGTCAATTCATGAAGAGGTTCTAATGCTAACAAGCCAACTACATGTCACTTCTTTTTAGATTAACGTTGCAGATGAATAAGCTGTGCACAATTGTATTGTCTCTTTCTACATAATTTGTAGGTAAATATTGTGGCTACACAAAACCAAAGCCGCTGGTGTCACTTACAAACCGCCTGACAGTTCACTTCGACACCAATGACAGAAAAACAGACCAAGGATTCAAGGCTCATTACAAAGCTGTTGCTCCAGAGCTTTCACCAGGTAAGATGATGAGTGGAAATCCATTTCAGCAACAAAATTGTCTTGGCTCTGACATTATGCTGGATGTCGGTTTTATAAGTATATGAATAACCTAAAGTAAATGTTATGGAAACAGATGCTGGATGAAGAGAGATGTAGGAGAAGGGAAAGGAAAAGGGGGTGGGTAGGTGGGGGTAGACTGGTGTATTGCGGGTATTGTTGAGATTTGTGGAACTGAAGTGTCCTCCATTACTGCTGACAGAAATAGCCGGAGCTGGTGGCTTCCTCCAAGGTGACCAGGGGGAACTGATGACCCCCAGCTTTCCAGAGCAGAACTACATGAATGGAGCACTCTACCAGGTACACACATGAGCAAGGTGACACAATCAAAGCAAATGTGACAGCTACATGGTAACATTTACATTTTTTTTCTGATCCTTATCTGAGAATGTTAGGTTGTAGTGTACAACTTTTATTTTATCTCAATTCACTTTTTATTTTAATCTAGTATTTTAACTTAGTATGTTTAATGCATTTTTCCTATTTTTCTGTGTCAACTTTTCTTGACCCTGGTCTCAAGACTAGGCTTTTTCCTGCTTAAGTGACATTTAGAACTATCCGGGAGTCAATCCAATTTACATCATGATGCACACAACAGACTGGAAATTAATATTTAAAGTGCTGTTCTTGAAATACTAAAAGTAGTGGTCTGTGATTGCCTCCACGGCTCTCAAAAACCATTCCCCAACTCGTCAAATACCGACGCTTTGTCACGGCCTTCGGCATCTGACGCACTCACATTCACGAGCTAAGCAAATTGCTAAGCTAACTCCTGCTTAAGACTTAATACACAGACATTAGTAGACATTGCTATCCTGTATCAGACTAAGAAAAATATGTTTTGCAGGTCTTTATTGCTCATGCAGCATTCATGTGTTGTTGGAATAATCTGAATAATTAGTTCATGATTGGGAAAATTCATGTGAACCTTAGGTCCCCTCAACAACAATCTGCAAAATTGTTAAAACATTTGGGTACACGACTTGCCCGGTTGACATCATATCAAAAACAAGCCGGAAAGAGGTACATGTTTGTTTGATGTTGGTTGTCAGAGGAGCATGTGAATGCACTATTTCTATGAATTTTATTAGTTTCAGATATGTGAGAAATATGTCTATTTCAGTTAACCAGGTGTTTTTCCTTGTTTAATTACATAAAAGCATTACATACAGTATCTAATTTAACTGTTACTCTTAGTCATTGGATTGAAGAATTCATCAATTAATTTCAGGGTGGTTGCAGATTGCAATGTTGTGCTTTTAATTTAACATAAGGGCTACCTTTTTTAACATTTATGGTTGTACCTTAACTAAAGTACACAGATGAGGTGAATTCAGGTTTAAACTTCTGTCAGTTATAAATCTATGCAAAAAAATCTACTGATCACAAAAGAAGATCAGTTTGAGAAAAACAAATGAGTTAAAGAGTTTTTTTCAGTTTTTTCTAGAGAATTGAGTTGTGAATTAACAGCAACTCAAAACAAAAAAGATGTCCTCAATACTATCATATTACATTTACTTTAATGTGGAACACAGTTTGTTATTATTGATTAGCATGTGGTCCTAAACAAACCTAAAGATTTCAGATTTCAGATTAGCATCTCAAAGTAAATCTATTAGCTATGCATATGTACCTCAAAACAAAGCTCAACACATTCAATCTTGACAGCATTTGTGATCTTGATCTGTGATTAATGCATCTAATTTAATCAGAGTATGTGTCAAGGTTTGCACGCTGGGTTTGGACTTGGAGTCATATGGTGTCATTTGGCTGTCATCATGATTTAATCTTGGTTTGGTTTAGCTTGACAGATCACCAGCTGTCCAAACAAGAGCAGATCAGTGATAAAAAAAAATAGTTATGAGTGAGAGTGTGTCAAATGCAATGCACAATGCAACCATGAGGATCCAAAATGATTTGGGGAAGTGTGTGTGTGTGTGTGTGTGTGTGTGTATTTGTGTGTGTGTGTATGTGTGTCTGTGTGTGTATGTGTGTCTGTGTGTGTGCATGTTTTATTTCTATGTTGGATCAGTGGAGAATCACGGTGCCTGAAGGCGAGAGGGTTCGACTGACATTTACTTCCTTTGACCTGGTCCCTGCGGTCTGTGGAGACTTTGTTCAGGTTTACGATGGACACACGGCCGGCTCGTCTTCATTCAGTAAGGGGTTTAGTTTATGTCAATGCTGGGTAAACCATCATAATGGTAAGGGATGGAATTTCAGAATAGACTGTGGCCTTTGTTCAACATTACCAATGAATAAAAGATGAGCTCAATTAAAAGTTTGAGAAATTGTACAATGAACAGAGGTTCTGGAGTCTATTTTAAATTTAATGAATATAAGTCTGTCTGCAGAGACTTCATTGTTAAAGCAGCACTGATTAATTGTCAACTATCTAAATTGAAATTTGGGGGTGTTACTGTTATTGCTCAATTCTCACGTATATACATATAACCCATGAAAGGTAAATTCTGTGGCGGGAAGGTGCCAAAGCCGGTGGAGTCTAGTCGCAACACAATGGTGGTCCGCTTCAAATCCGACAACAGTTTGACTTCCAAAGGATTCAGAGCAACTTACACCAAGGCCAGCCTTCCACCTGTTACTCCCTCCACAACAACATCAACCCCCACACCCAGACCCACCACACAAACCTCTCCACCTCCCACATCTTCTGGTAAGCATTTGCTCCAAACCTTTCTGTTTAATGTCCCTCTTGTACTCTTGAAATAAACCATCCATCTATATTTACAAATACTTCAATGACAGTTTGATTTTATTTACTTTTTTCAGCCGACCTACCCTCGCCTACGTGTTTCTATTTTAATTTAAAATATAGCAGGTATATTTGATTTCTTTTACTAGCAAATAACAGCATCAATATCAATGTAGCTGAACCAGTTTCCCAAGAAAGATTTCCATAACCACCCTCATTTTTTTCACTAAGAGCTATTTATCAGACTGCCAAATTAGTTATCTCTTGACAGTTAATATTGATGCACAATAATATTACATGTGTTCTCTAATGATCTATGAGGGTCGTTTCCTGGCCAATGAGAGCTTGTTGATACATCTAACATAACTGTCATGCCTCCCCATGCATCTTTTCTTCGAGTGACAGCCACCAAATAAGGATGAATACAACACTGCGTGTAGGAGTGGGGAGATCCCCCTGGAGGTTTATCTATTTATCACTTTACTAAAGCTATTGGCAGACAGACCAGTTCTCTCTGGTGGCCAAATAAGGCACTAGGCTATGTTATAAACCTGTTCAGGGTTCAGTATTCTATCAAAGCAAACTTGTGTCCATCAATTAAAAAAAGGAATAGAACAAACTAAATGGAGTGGGGGAAAAACAGAAAAAATAAATGGAGCTCCGACGAACAGAAAACACAGCTTTTGTTGTCTGTTATTGGGCAGGAGGTGGTGTTCCAATAATCCTTAATGGGCATAAAGGAGTGATCCAGTCCTTGGGATTCCCAAATCCATATCCTGCTCATCAACAAATCTCCTGGAAGATATCTGTGCCCAAAGGATTCCTGGTTAAACTGCAGATCACTGACATGGCCATCACAGGAGAGACTGGACAATGCAAGGAGGACAAACTGGTCATCTCAGATATTTACAGAACTTTAGGTGAATATTTTACTCTTTTACAATAATTCATGTTTTTGTTATCCTTTAATTAATTAATCTTGTCCAAGTTTTTCATTCTACATATCTGTGTGCCTTTAACTTAGTGTTTTGACTCCTAAATACATATGAGATCATCTTAGAAATTACCAGCTTTTTTGGGGCCATTACTGTATCTTGTGGAGCCGGAATAGCAGCCTCTATGAAGTAAAGGTTATGAACTCCCCATCTTCTTTGATTTTGAATTTTGGTCGTCAGAAACCAAGACATGCACAGCACACAAGCACAATAACAGGCAATTAATATGCTTCTGCTTAGACCATATAAGTTATTAAATATGAGGACTTAAATATTTGACTACTACAGTATAGCTCAATATCTGGCCCTGCTGCTGTTAATTAGGGTCTCCTTTGCAAAGAATCTAGCTAAAGCTAAACTTAAAATTACCTCCATTTATGTGTTGCTTAGTTAGCTTAGTAGCTCAAGAACTAACGCATTGAGGTACAAACACACAAATACAGTTGGTGAGGAGATTGGTACGTCCTGTTATTTCAGGGGGTTTGTATATATGCAAAATGCTGATAAATGAAAAGCAGCTAAACGTCTGTTTTAATAACCTGATAAGTCTTAACTTTAAAGATCCCTTAAAGTAGGATTTGTAATTTATAAAAGAAGAAAGAACACAGTATTCCTTTTGCCAATTAAAACTTAATATCATAAGAAAATAAATGCATCATAGATAATATTAACACACTCCTTATCCTTATTATGTCTGGCATGACCAGATGCTAATTGTGGCTAATGTTAGCTAAGGGGTTGATTACGCTGCACAAATTAGCCGAGTTTTAATAATTTTAATAGCATTAAATGTATGAAAGAAACAATACCGGTTTGTGCTATCTTATGGGTTCATAGGCTTTTGGGCTGAACACAGTGTGTTGATGAAGTCACGCTCACAGACAGTAAAGTCACCTTCAGTTGTTAGAGTTTTAGCATCCCCATCCATCAACAACTACCCACACCTGACGCACTCAGCCTCCCTCACACTCAATAGTCCTTACAGAAATTACCACTCTCTCCTCTCATCTGTCATTGAACCATCCCCCCTTCCTGACTCTGCTCTCTCCATTTACCATTTACCTAACATCTTTTACTTCCAACTTTCCTCTCCCTCTCCCTCAGGCACACACTGTGGCTACATCCTTCCCCCTGTGGTGGTCAGTGCCAGTGACACAATATTTGTCACCTTCCAGTCCGACAGTCGACTCACAGACAGAGGGTTCTCTGCCAGGTGGGAAGTTGTCTATCCTGAGGATATTGCAGGTATATCAAGGACACGCATGTGCACACAATACACACACAGAAACACACAGGAACACACTCACACCGGAGGCACTCAACACCTCATTAGGCTAATAATAAAACATCTCACTCCTCTGTCACATATTCACAAAAACAACACAGTCATTGCAGAAGCAGTGTGAACTCTCAACTCTGTAAAAAGCACAGGCCAGAGTACAATGTGAAACATAAAAAGCAAGATAAAAACGTCTTTATCTTTTTCTTTATCGTCATTATCACAAACAAAATTGACTTGAGACCCCATGTGCAGAGGTGAAGGAAGTCTATTAGAGATATACATGTTTATCAATCTATAAATCTATAAAGTAGCAATACAACAGTGCAGAAATTCTGTACTCAATTGCAAGAAAACCTCCTGCTTTTGACTTTTTATTGTGAATAAAATTCACAATAATTATCAGCATAATGTATGTGTATCAAAATTACTAATAACACAGAATGGAGTTTTGACATATATATTAAATGATACAGGCATTGTCATGTAGTTGATGGTCAATGTGCAGCTTTCAACTATCACACAGTTGTACAGTCTAATCTATAACAATATCAATCATTTTGTATTAGTTGAGTATTCTGTATATGAAACATTTTATCATAGAAAACATGTAAGGGAGTGCAGAGCCAATAAATGACCATACAAAACAATTAAAGTACAAATATCTAACAACTATATAAAGTCTATTAAGGACATGAGTACTTGAATAAATAGTAATAAGTAGTAGTATTAAGTTACCTTCACTGCCCATGTTAATGCCCAGAAATGCTTCTTTGTTACTTTTTATTCTGCATGTATATCAGCAACAACTAAATGAGTAAAAATGGAAACAAGCAGATACAGATTAGGCTGCTAGTATGTTTACATATTTTCATGATGAGATAAACTCCTCAAGACTCCCTCTTTCCACGGGCAGATACTGTAACTCGTCTACTCTTATCTAACTATGATCATGCATCAATCACTCCCTCTTCCTTTTTTAGAAATCCAGGGCTGTGGCATGTCTTCCACAGAGGAAACGGGAGTTATTACGTCCCAGAACTGGCCTATGAACTACAAAGCTAACAGCGAGTGCATGTGGAACATTGCTTTGCCTTTGGGGAAGAAGATCACACTGTATTTCACCCACTTTGACCTAGAAGCAAAAGACATCTTCACATCCAAATGCTATGATAACATAAAAGTGTACGAGATCAATAGTTTGACTAATGCACTGCTTCAAACGCACGGTAAGTTTCTTTGTGGAATTACTACATGATTCTTTAACCATTTATATTTTTCATGATAATCGATCACATTGGAAAAGCAGTCACATATCTATTATATTATTATATCTATTGACCCCATTATAATGTAAATTTAAAAAACAGTTTCTGTATCTGCACTAGTACATGCATAGCATCTATGTCACTTTATTTATTATGGACAACAAATTCTTTTAACACATCTTAGGTCCATTTTGTGGGACTAACCTGCCTCCTACCATCCAGACAAGAGGCAGTAGGCTGGTGCTAAACTTCCATACAGACTTGTTTACTGAGTCCAAAGGCTTCAGGGCCTACTGGACAACAAACCCCAGTTTGCCTGGTCCCACTGAGCCACCTGTTCAGCCCAACCCCTGGGACAGCATCCCCATAGGTGGAGTATCTATTTCATTTGAAACATTTGCAATAACAACTTTACAGGGCAATAATATATAAACAAGACATTGTGTTTTCAGCTTTTAAATTTCCCCCAAGTGGACACATTTTTATGAATGTAGCTTTAACATTAAGTGCTGACACAATTATTCAACCATTTCAGTATTTAATTCAACACTGTTATCAGGTGACAATGCAACACAAAAAATGCAAGTTTACTCTACTTCAATTTACTTTGACCCACAAATATCAACCTCATGGTGGTGCTATAGATACGGTCAGAGAAACAACAAAGTTGGAAGCATTCATCCTCACGAGACAATAAATGTCTTTACAAATGTAATGGTATTCCATCTACTAGACAATGTCTAGCCTGGACCAAAGTGGTAGTGGACCACCCAACCTTGCCATCCATGCTTTTTTATATCAATGTACACGTAATCCCTTTAAGGTTGGGCCTGTTGGTTAGACACAGCAGGTCATTTTAAGCAATGACCTGGGATTCTAGGAAATTGTAGTGTTCATTTTTCCTAACTGTTTGACATTAAATGGACTGAACTATTCATTTATATCTGATATCTTGGGTTTCTTGATCTCTTTAGCCACATCATGCAATTTCTTTAGGTTAGCAGAGCAATAAACGGTCCCAATGACAAACATTAGTTTCAGAAGCCAGCCTTCTATTCATCTGATTCATGCTTCCTTCCAACCTCACCCCTTCACACCCTAAATCTCATTTCCCCCTTGCTCTGCCTATGTGTGCAGTTAAACAAGGTGACATGATGTGCTGAGAACACAATGCAATGTGGCCAAGTGCTTCACTTTTCTTTCTTTGCTTGTCACCCGTTCCTCATTCTTTGCTCAGCGATGAGCCCCGGGTGCTTGCCAAGCCAATTGCTGAAATAGAGTTTTACAGATGAACTCTGCTGCCTCTGGGGTGTGTTTCCATCCAGCTTCTGACCAGCCCAGCCTTATGTGCTGAGCGAAGGAAGACAAAGAGAGAGTGAGATGTAAAGGGACAAAATGTGTCATGCTGTAAGACTGACTGGGACAATTTAATGTCAACTCCTCGGACGACCCCAAAAAATGTATGTCTTTAAGGTTTACTGATGTTGTCAAGGACTCTGGCCTGAAAAAAGAGATTTTTCTGTAAAGTCTGGTTGATGACCAATAGTTTTTTTGCGGCAGCAGTATGGTGCTATTTAAAAAATTATTAATGACAGCTTATAATGAAAGCATAAGTGCCAGTAATTCAAAGCCCTGCAACACCCGGGCCTATCTGTAAGCTGCAGATATGTACTGTATATTCAGGCTTTGTTTATACACAAACAAAACCCCAAACAAATGAATACATGCACAGACAACCAGACGCAGGATTGATTACAATGTTTATTTTCCCCTATTCCCTAGACTGGCCAAGTACATGTGGGAAACCAGCCATTCCTCCTGTTGTGTCGCGCATTGTGAACGGAGAGGCTGCCACGCCACACTCCTGGCCCTGGCAAGTGTCCATGCAAGTAAGAGACTACCACTAATTGTAGAGAATTCACATAAAGATTAATTTACAGCATAACATATAAGTGATAGCAAAAGGGCAAGTCATCTTTACTATCCTCATCTCTCCTTTCTATATCTCATATTAATAACTGACGTACGCTTTCAAAAACTGATCAGTACATTGTGTCTTCAATGATGCGTATGCAAATATCTCTAAGGACTTCTTCTCTGCTTCTCGGTGTGTGTTTGTTTCAGGTCTGGCCGGCCAGTCGTCCAGAACCAACATTCTTCCATACCTGTGGTGGTACTCTTATTCACAAGAACTGGGTACTTACAGCAGCCCACTGCTTCATAAAGTAAATATTCAGTTTGATCTTCCTCACATACAGTATGTATAAAATTAACATTTTTATTTTAGAAATGTTAGTTGCTTAAGTCATTTTTTTAACAACTTTGACAACAAAGAGCTTTGTACAATAAAGTAATTCTGGATTACTGCAACTTTTTTCTGCAAAGTTTTCTCAAAGTTTGCATATTCTCAGAAGGCAGTTGTTAGGGTCTGGGATTTTACCTCCATGGGCTTGTTCTAGTGCAAAAGCAATGCTTTGTTAGGGATGCCTCAGCGCCTCGGCTAATGGTCTACAGTGGAGAGAGATGCTGCTGCACGGAGGAGCCTGTGCACTATACTGTATTCTGCTGTGAGCAAATACGTATAAAGGTTGTGAACCACAGATAATTCAGAATAAGCTGTGTATGGTTATGGTATCAATGTAGTTTTTTTGGTCAAACTAGAGGTGTTTTATATTGCACAGTAACAGTGACATGCATGTCAATCAATCAATCAATCAATACATCACACAATTTTATTTGTCCATTGAAATGTTATCTCGAGGCGGCCTGTGTGTTAACTGTAAACTGAGGTATTATTACTGATTAATCTCCTGATTTCTTACCCAGCTATGCCGATGAGCTGCAGCGTTGGCGCATGTGCCTCGGCAAACACAACCTGACCTACACAGAGTCGAGTGAATACTGCTTTAATGTGTCTGGTATCTATCGCCATGAGGGCTTCAAGTATCCCACAGTGCCCACGGTGGAGTTTGACATTGCCCTGGTCAGATTGGACGGGGAGGTGATGCCCAGTGATGAGATTTTGTACGCCTGCCTTCCCTCTGAAGAGGAAGTCCTACCTGCAGGCAGGAAGTGCTACGCCACTGGCTGGGGAGATGAGACTGGTGCTGTTTCTGTTTAATGTTTAAAATTAAAATAATAAAATAATGCACCACCTCAGGAGACATTCACATAATAGGGTTGAAAATGAATTGTTGCATAGTTTGCATGCACCCTGCTGGACTTACTCTACAACTACCTCCTATGTTTATGCTCCTCTGTGTGTCAAGTTGATATTTTTGTAACAATCTAAATTGTTTTTATGATTGTCAGGTGATTCATTGAATGCTAAAGTTGCAGAGGCCCTTAACCAGGTCGCCCTGCCTGTTGTGCCGTATGATACCTGCAAGAGGATGGATTATTGGTGGTTCCAGGTCAAGACCTCCATGATCTGCTGTGGTTATACCCTGCCTGATGAGCTCAAGTCTGTCTGTCAGGTCAAACAAATCCTACCGTACTAATAGATGATAATAATATATTATAATATATATATATACATATAATAGATTTAAACCATTCTGGTTATTAATGAGATGAAGGTTTTTGCATCTTACTTTACACAGATGATATTTGACAAAATGCTAATGGTGTTTTGGATGTTGATTTGTGACTTTAACAGGGAGATTCAGGTGGTCCTCTGGTGTGTCAGGATAGCCCCAGTGGTCTTTGGGAAGTTCATGGTATAACCAGCTTTGGGCCTATTGGATGCATCATGAATAAGAAGCCCTCCGTATTCACCCGCTCCTCTGCCTACCTCCCCTGGATCAAAAATGTCATCCGCAGAGACATCTACAATGAGCACAGTATGAATCCAGCTGGTCTACTCTGACCCATCACAAACTAAATATGTAGTACTAATATCTATTGCTGGTTTCTCCTTCTTTCCTCCCCGTGTAGCATCAGGCTGCGGAGGGCCAAAGGACTTGACTGGCACAGGTGGCATTGTGTCCTCTATGGGTTACCCTGGCAGCTACAACAACAGAGCCCGCTGCCAGTGGAACATCCGGGCACCCCTTGGCAAACTGGTCCACCTCCGTTTCCACAATTTCTCCCTGGAGGAGAGTCAGCTGTGCATGAATGATAAAGTCCGGCTCACAGACAGAATAGGAAATCTAGGTATATGAATATCTGCCTCCTTTTTCTCTCAGCTGAATATGTATTTGCTCAATCACTGATGTGATTAGTTTGCTTTATGTTACATTGCAGTTACTGCAGTTTATTACTATGTGTAAATGACATACTGTTTTACTTTGAACCACAAATATCAACCTCATGGTGGTGCTATAGATACGGTCAGAGAAACAACAAAGTTGGAAGCATTCATCCTCACGAGACAATAATTGTCTTTACAAATGTAATGGTATTCCATCTGATAGACAATGTTTAGCCTGGACCAAAGTGGTGGTGGACCAACCAACCTTGCCATCCATGTAGCCATGCTGCTAAGATGGCTAAAACTTGTGTCTGTCGGCTTTGTCGTCTAAGTAAATATACATATTATTATTATATATTTTTTATTTTAGTTTTTATTTTAGTTTTTATTTTACCTTTTATTCAGGGAAGGTTTGCTGAGCGGAGGATTCTCTTTTGAAGGAACACCCTTATCACATTACATATTTAAATTACCTTTAGTCAACCACTGCAAAACATTATATATATATATACAGTTCATAAATTGCCTAAGTGGTTGAAATTAATAACACCATAGAGTTTACAGCTTTCCCATTCTCTTTTTTATGTTTGCCTGCACCTTGTTAGAAAAGATGTGTGTTTCCCCACAGATTTTTACAAAGCACTAAAGTGGCATAAAAACACGCTGGCAGGTGTAGCTCTGAGCCTACTGCTGTCTCACTTACAGTATATCCTATGTCTCAGCCGTACAGTAGCTCTATATATGCTGTGTGTGCATGTAAATTATACAAATAAAATAAAAGTAGAAAGTAGTCAAGTAGAAAAGTCCCCCTAAAAGTTCTTTTCGTGTTCTTTCTGCTCAGGCACACACTGCAGCCATGTACCCCCTAAAGACCTGGTGAGCGATGGAGACACTCTTCACATCAGCTTCTCCTCCAATGACAAGGTGGTGGACACAGGCTTTACTGCCACCTGGAGGGCAGTGGACTATGCAGAGGGTAAGACAGGAGGAAAGTGTTCCTAAAATAACATTGAAGAAACAGCTTTTAGGCAAATATAATAAATCTCATATTCTCCTCTCCTTTTTTTCTCTCTCTCTTCCCTATCCTAAACACACAGCTCCATGTGGAGGGAGCTTCAGCAGTGCTCAGGGTGAAATCACCTCTCCCAATTGGCCCAGTGACTACCAAGCCCAGTCTGTGTGTACATGGCGTATCACCATTCCTTTAGCAAAAAGTGTCCATGTAGGCTTCACTCACTTTGAGCTGCAAGCTGCAAACATGTTTGGAAACTGTGTGGACTACATTGAAATCTTAAATGGAGAAAGCATGACCACCCTAGGTTTGTTATTGTACAACAGATCCTCCTGTCCATTTAATGTTCTGTTTTTTTTAATTTAATTTTTTTATTATTATTATTTCCTGTGTTGTCATCAGTATCAATGCCTGCACAATGGTGAAAAAAACCTCTTTACTTCTTGTCTGTTGTGCAGGTCGATTCTGCGGCTTTGCCCCTCCACCCAACATTACCATTCCTAGCAACACAGTCGTCATTCGCTTCCTTAGTAATGGAGCCAATCAACAGACGGGTTTCCGTGGTTACTGGACCACTGATGCCAGTGTTCTCCCAACTTTACCTCCTCCACCTCCTAACCCATGGGACAAAGTGACTATCAGTGAGTGTAGCCTCACAGCAGCTCCTAACTCATAGCAGCCAGTCTCTAATGTGTGTGTGGTGATCTCATGGAGGTTCCCAGTTTCAAATTGGAGCTTGGTAAATAATTCAAAAAAACAATAACAAGTTGCTCTCCTTAGACTGAATAAACTATAATGGGATCGGAAACTGGATCACCTGATTTCTGATTTTAAAGTTTGAACGGATTCTCCCACTGAAGCTACCTGTATAAATACAGGTTGAATACATTTTAACAAATTATAGCTTATATAAAATATAATTATATTGCATTGTTTTCTCTTCCCAGACTGGCCAGTAAATTGTGGAAACCCAGCAGTGACACCCAGTACAGCCACCCCAAGGGTGGTTAATGGGGAGGAGGCAATCCCCCACTCCTGGCCCTGGCAAGTGTCCATGCAGGTAATGCCAGCTCCTGTTTCTATGTGTGCCTGATTAACAGTCATAGAGGAGAACTTTTATTTTGTACAAATGTATATTTCTCCTCCCCAGGCTTCACCAATGTTTCCCATACCTTACATGCACGGTTGTGGAGGTTCTTTGATCCACAAAGATTGGATTCTAACTGCTGCCCACTGTTTCATGTTGTAAGATATAACTACAAAAACACTTAGTATATGCCATTTTTAAAGCTCTCAGCTCTTGAAAGTAGCGATAATTATAATTTTACATAACAAGGATCCAAATGACGATGTACACACGCTTTTCTCATGCTTTCCAGCCCACTGAATAACCCCTCTTACTGGCGCATGTGTTTGGGGAAGCACCACATGAACTCCTCCATGGATGTTCCCTCAGCAGAGAAATGCTACAAGGTGGATGGTATCATCCGCCACGAGGGGTTTGTTTACGAGCAGGATCGCACTGACATCACCAATGACATAGCGTTGGTACATTTGGCCGAGCCTGTCAATATGACAAGGGAGATCAGCCCCATCTGCCTGCCCACACCTGGAGCTGTGATGGCTGCTGGGACACCCTGCTTTGTCACCGGATGGGGAGACGAGAAAGGTAGAAGTGATTGTGCATTTCAGTTTCATGTGAAAGAACTGTAGTTATAATGCTACTCTGGGAACTACAAGTAACTTTAATTGTATTAGTATCTTTATCTTTTGTTTGGTACTTTTACTGTTTTTCATTTTAATTGAAAAATGTAGCTTTTTTTTATTGTGCTTGGTGTTCTTCATGATGACTACTGTGACTTATGAAAATCTGACATCTGAAATTTCATTATCAAATTGATCTGGCATGTGCACAAAACTTGCTGAGGCCTTGGCTGGATTACTAAAGACGGTAATCAGGACAGTTAGGACAGTTGGATGATTAAATTGGTTTAAATGTGTATCTCTGTGTGTATGCCTCCTAAAACAAAATGAACTTTTACTTTTTACTCATCTCTATCTTAGGTAACCTGTTTCCCCAAGTCTCGAAGAAGCTAAATCAGGCAGCTCTTCCTATTGTTGACTTCCCGACCTGCAATAAGCCTGCTTACTGGTGGGACACACTCAAACACTCTATGATCTGTGCAGGCTATGAGTCCCCAGATGAGCTGAAGTCAGCCTGCCAGGTAAGAGACCACATTAAAAAAAAAAAAAAAAAACGGTTAGAATTGATTCTCTGGGATGTTTTAAGGCAAGGAGGGTACTTGGTTATTGACATTATCGTCAAGGTTTTCTCTCACACACTACGTTAGTGTCCTGGCCTTTCATGATTGGGTTGTCTTTTACGTAAACCGTTTTGTTTGTGATCAGTCAGCCTTGATCGCAAATGGCTGAGCGCTATTCAAGCGTACAGTAATTGGTTAAAGAACACAGGAACATCATTTGTTTGCCATAATGAGCGAATGTGCATGCAGGGACATGGGAAGATTAGAAATTTAGAAAAAACACTAACTTAGAACAACACTATAAGACTCTTTTGACATATAAAAATATGTCAGAAGAGCTTCATAAAACACAACAGTAACATTTGCCTCCCTGAAGAAAACTTTGTATCCTTTTTTGTAAAGATTGACCATTGCAAATTCCAGGGAACAGAGATTAATTTAAAGTGAATTATAGTGAGCTGTCAACATTAAATGTTCACCAATGCATCATCTTACCAGTGCAGTGAATCTTTGGTGATTTACTTATCATGCTCTCCCGTAGGGTGACTCTGGAGGTCCTTTCACCTGCGCGGCCTCTGGGATAAACACAACCTGGGAGGTACATGGGATCGTCAGCTTTGGACCGCAGGGCTGCATCAAAGACAAGAAACCTTCAGTGTTCACCCGCGTCTCTGCCTTCAGCGACTGGATCAATCACAACGTCAAGAAATTTAAATATGAAAGTGGCAAAACCAACTGAAGCTCATATCTTAAAAATAAATGTTTTGACAGTGATGGTTGTTGATTTCAGTTTAAAGGCATTGTAGCTTTTTATTTACGGTTCACCATTAAGTATTGCTAGCATGTTGACTGACACTGTTAAGCTGTAAGGCATCTTCTCTGGCAGAACTAGGGGTAAATATGAGTCCATTTCTGTCCTGTAGGGAAACTATGTATTCCTTTTTGAAAGCCCAAAATGAATATATATGTTCCCAAGCTAGTGTAAAGAGTTGTACCTTAGAGACTATTGCCCCATTAACAAGCCGTTGTACTCTAAACTTCCCGTCATTTCTGACAGTGAGAAAATGGTATCAGAACAACTTTTAATATTTTATTTAATATTTCATCAATCTTTACCAACAATTCTACATCTCTACAGTTAGAGAGCTGCATTTTTGCAAATGGAGCAATATTTTTCTATGCAATTCTTTTTCTCTGCTTTCCTATATTTCAGATTCAAGATTCATTCAAGTGTCTAATTATAATATAATTACAATTATGCTATTATGCAATTGCAATTGTTCAATTTACTAATTTATGGTAAGCATTACAGCCATGTTTTATTCTTTAAAATAAAAAATATATCCTTAAATTAATTTATATTTTAGCACTCCTTCAGTTTT
This sequence comes from Etheostoma cragini, assembly GCF_013103735.1. Classification (NCBI taxonomy): domain Eukaryota; kingdom Metazoa; phylum Chordata; class Actinopteri; order Perciformes; family Percidae; genus Etheostoma; species Etheostoma cragini. The sequence goes on from NC_048408.1 coordinate 12,135,387, forward strand.
GACAACATCATGCCTTTAAATTTCTGTTCAGGCAGACACCTCAGTGCTTACAAGCTCCCTCCTCTTTTCTTCCCTCTTTTGGATTTTAACCCCTTAATCACATGACCAGGCCTCTCAGCCAATGGGAGAGCTCAGCTCAGATTTCAGCCTAGGAGGAGAGAGGGGAATGAAGAGGGAGGAAGAGAAAGAGACAATCACTAATCTGTGCTCATGGGTTGGATAGTTACAGTCTGCCGGTATTGACAGCATGGTTTTATACTCTCTGCTGCCATGGATTATCTGTGTTGGGTTTTTGGAGCATTTGGATGGCTAATTTTAAGGTGAAAGGGATTCCCACCACTGGGCAAAGTCCAAGAGTGTGTCCTGGAACAGAGTGAGGAGAGGAGGAGGGAAGACAGCAGCAGTTTTCCTCTAAATCTTTGCCTCTGCAGGCGTTTCTTCTTTGAAAGAATGGGGGCAGGAGCTCTGACCATCTGTGTGAGTAAAAACTACAGAGCCTGAGTTGGCTCAAAGACTTCCCACTTAACCTGTGATTAAGGGCTAAAGAATGCATAACGGGGCTGTGTTGTTGTGCAGAGTCAGTATGCACACTCCTTTGTGATGGTGTTGAATGTTCTGGTGTTTTTTTTTTTAATGTCAAGCAGGAACAAGTCTCTTCTACCCGCAGTAAAACAAGCTTTCTCTCTCTTCGTTAAACTGCTCACTAAATACATGAAAAAAATACAAGAGAATAAATAGGGATAACACAGTGTGCGCTCTAGTTTCCTGTCCACAGCAGGCATTTTTTCCAAGCAATGATTCAAGACCTCAATAAGGTCACTTTCCAGTAAGGGAAATAGTATAATATATAATAATAAATAAAACATTTACATGAACTAAATCTCTTTAACAATCTACTTTCTTTGTACTTTTAAAAAATGTGTCTCTAGCAGTAATTTCCTTGACTTGAGCAGCTGTGGTGCTTTTGCTACCAGTTGCTTCAATGACCACCCACATAGAGAGTCAGAGACAAGGGGGAGGGAGAGGCTGGAGGGCCCTGAGAAGGAGGCCACATGCTTGGGCTTGCTATCCTTTTCGTGAGCAAGTTAATTTAAGTCAACTTAAACTGCACAACATGTTTCTGTAATGTCTTCTGACCTGATACTGGAAATGTTTGAAACACTTCTCATGGCGAGAAAGCAGACTTTCTCCAGTCATTAGCTCCTTTTATAGTCTCTTGACAATAGGTTTCTTTCTCACTGTAAGAAGTTGTAGTGTGAAAATATTTGAAGGCTGGGGGAGGGGTGGGGAGGGGATGAGCATTATTAGGCTAATAACAACAGACTGTCCTGGTAAACAATAGGGAAAAATAGGTACCAACAGGAAGTGTTTCTTTTTTTCTTGGCTTTTTGGGCTCAGACCGGCTCTCCAGCTGTTTGTATTGCCAAGAGACAACTTAACAAAACACTCAAAATTGACTGTAAAGACTTTTTCAATTCCAAATATTGATTACAGTGCTTTAAATAGGTGGAGTGATAGCACAGAGAGAAAAGTGTGATGTTTCTATATGCTTACTTTAAGGTTATGATCACACTTCCACAAAAAAGCAAAAGTTTATGTTTGTCAGGGCCCTTCTCACACCCAGGGTTTACATGTGGTCCAGAACTTCACCTCAGCTTCGTGGTGAAGGTGGGAACACAAATCACATATATGCTGTCTGCAAACTGGTCCCCTCTGATTTAAATGATTGTTTTCTCAATTGCAATTTACATACTTGCAGAATATCAGTTCCTACAAAAAGCACCATCTGTCATGTTAAATCACTGTCAGTCCTCCAGGAATAATTTTATATATGTGTGTGTGTGTGTGTGGTGTGTGTGTGTGAGAGTGTGTGTGTGTGTGTGTGTGTGTGTGAGTGTGTGTGTGTGTGTTTAGGGTTTGTCGAGGAGCCTTGTGGTTTGATTAGTCTTACACCAGAAGCATTTTCTATTTTCATACTTCGCATTTTCTATGTAAGTGATCATTGGGTAATTGGCGCCATTCTTAGAAATAATCTGTTCTCTAAATGTTTTCAAATACTGCTTTGTAAAGTTATTATTTTATATGCATGCTGTTTCCTATTTATTTTGCATATTGCAGTCAGAACTAACCACTTGTATGAATTGCCTGTTGGTTTTTGGATTTCTCTTTTTGAGGCTGTTGATCATATTTTGATCTTAGTTGGGTTTTGTTGACATAGTATTACCTTTTTAAATTGTTTTAGATATGCTATTGGCAATTTACCTGATTGGATCTTAAGTGACAACCAGGTCAGGGCAGAACAATTTTCTTGTGACAGATCACTGGATCACTGTCACAAAACTTAAGACACGCAGCAGTCTGAAGATCTGATGGCCACATTCTGCTTTATGATGAATCATGCACAAGGAGCTGATGGGATAACATTTCACTGTACTTATACCTTATTAGTATACCTCGATTTCTTGTGACATAAAACATTAATTTATTGATTGATTGACTGTTTTTAACGGCAAATGTAGGTGTTTATGGTGACTTAGTCAGACTGATAAAAAGCAAGAATTTAGGACAAATTTAGGGGACATCTGTTCCGCATGGCCTATCATAATCAGGCCTAGCTCAGACCGGCTTAACTCTTGAACACCTGCATGAGTAGTAGTAGTAGTAGTAGTGGAGCCAGTTTGCAGCACTAAAAGGTTCAGCTCCTTAAACTGTGCTGTGGTCTGTACAGTATACTAAAAACTGTGTAATCTGTTCATCTAAGTTATGTATTGATTTAAAAAAACACCGTTATAAAAGCTGTGTTATCAAACTTCTACATCATAAAGACAAATCAGTCTTAAAAAAGTAGATTTTATGTTACTTCTACCATACGGTTAAAAATATTCAAACAGTTAGACCAAGCCACTTTATTATTATTATTTAAATTAAACTACAGTGCCGTTTTGCTTATTAGGTAGTGCTACTTTAAGGCAGCCATCCAAGCATGAAGCAGTACAGAATCAAAATTCAGTACTTAATTACCATTTTACATTCATCAGGAAGGTGTAATGGCATATTTCTATGCACCTGTCAGAAAGGAGCGGATGACTGAGCACCATTAAAACATTGTCTGCACAAGCTTGTCTGATGCATGTTGTATTAACGCTGCCAGAGCATCTGCCATGGAAAAGATTTTGTCTCCTTAGCCGTCTTAGCACCATCTGTGAGGTGGGTTTTTGGTCGGATGATCTAAGTGGGCCACATGCTTTTATAGATTCTGTCTAAACAATTTGCCACATAGCTAACTTCAGTGGTGCTTGCTCTTCACAGACCACTTTTACCTCCCCAACACGGTTAACCCACTCTGTCACTGTGGACCTTATTGTGACAAAATCATGGGCCAAGGCCTCTCATTTCACTGTGTGGGTCAGTTCACCCATTTGAAGTAGTGAACTCTGGAACAACAATATGTCACGTGGTGCAGTTGTAGCTATGGATACAAGAGTAAAACTGTGTTGCTCTGATGTGCAGGAAGTTCTTTTCCTCCTGACCAAGTGTCTGAATCCTGCGTCTGGTTTGTGTGTTTTGACTTTCTTTTTCCTCGTTATGACTAAACAAAGGTAGAAATGCTTTATGCCGTAGATAAATGTGCCTGTCGAATCAGTAACTTACCCTGCTCCATCCAATGTTGGCTCATTAAATGACGGAGATTGTGTCTGCACTTAGTAATTACACTCAGTGTGTGTTGTACATTCTGTGCATCTACTGTACATGTGTATGTAGAGATACTGTTTGCTTTCATAAGTAAGAAGATGAGACATACTTAACAGCTGGTGAATTAACACCATTTATAAATGCACTGGCTCTGACTTAGGTTCTAGTTTACAAGGCTTGTCTACTGAAAAGAATGGGTCTTAGATTGGCAATAAACTAATACCTTCCAGGTCTCAGCAAACTATCCATTCAAATGTATTGATATAATTATTATTCATAGTGAAGACACCTGGCCATCACCTCACCTGAACATATATGTCTGCATGTGTGTACATATGTCCATTTGTACAGGTGTGTGTCACTCTGACAATGCCTTCAACCAAAGGTGTTGCGTGGTAACCTGATATTTGTTTTATTAACACATGAACGGTCAGCCCTTCCCTTCTCTCACACACACACACACACACACACACACACACACACACACACACACACACACACACACACACACACACACACACACACACACACACACACACACACACACACACACACACACACAGGTCTATTGAGCAGAGTGAGCCTCCCTCCTCCAGGACAGGTGTCTCTGGGGTGTCTAACCTGATGTTGGCTGCAGGACTTCCTTCTGTTCCCATAGTGCCGGTGCTGACTGTTGCTTTCTGCTCTTCTCCCTGCAGCACAACAAGACAGCAGTGCAGGTTAAAGAAGACATTAAGAAGATGGTCCAAATACCCATCCTGCAACCCAGGACAGTGACAGCCAAGCACACCAAGCTGTTTGGAGTGTCCTTGTTTGAGCTGAAGGAGAAGGGTCTGGTGGAGGATGGTGTGCCTCTGGTGTTGCGGAGAATGGTGGAGCATCTCCTCAAGCATGGTGAGGAAAAATACAACAGAATATAATAGAAAACATTTATTGTAATGCTTGATCATCTACTTTAAGATATATTATGGGTATATATTATATACAAAATTGGCTTTTTTGTAATTGTTGTCAGATATAATAATTAATGTAGATTTATAAGGAAATATCATTTTGAAAAGTAGTGACATCATAGATTCCTCCAAATGAGACAGAATATATGTCAAATTTAACTTTTCTAAACCTTGAACAGATGCCACAAGTACCCTGATATCATTGATATGAATACAGCGTATAAATTACAGCATCATTTTGAAATATTATGTGATTTGGTCTTAAGTAAATTAGCGGTTTCAGTTATGCAATAATAAGAGATATGACCCATCCCACCCAAACACAGAAAAATAAGTCAATTGAAAGTATAGAAAAAAATGCAAGACAATTTTACAAACAGAAACAATATGTGCAATACTAAAAAAAAGTATCAGTGTGCTGGATCACATTGGTCAATGGAATGGCAGCAAAATTGTATCCAAAATCTAAAAGTTCCTAGTAAAAAATGTAAAGTAGGCTTTCTAATTTGTGACTTAAAAAGTTAAGACTTAAAAACACCGTGGTACTTAAGTCTCGACCATGGTGTTGACCTCCTTTATTATATTCCGTAGTTTTTCTGTTTGTCCACTAGATGTCAGTACAAGAAAGTTGAGCTACCTACCTCGTCGTGATAGGCTACTGGACACACTACTAAAACTATCTTTCTTTCACTGTCTATGAAAACTACACGCCCCTTTTAGTATATTTTTCAGTCCTCAGCAGTGGATAAAGCTTTCTTATACACCCATAGGATGAAGACTATAATAAGGGTAAGTGCCCAGATATCAGGTTACCACGCAACACCTTTGAATAAAATAATAATACATCACCTTCCGAAAAAAAAGATCTCTTGTCCCTTAAATGTGGGTTTTCTTTTGGGAAATCCAACACTGATGTTGCTGCCTTCGCCATGTGGTTAAATGTAATTTGGTTTGTGCTGGTCCAAGCCCTGAAACATTAGATTTGAAGAAATTCAAAAGTAATAAAACATAAACAACACATAATAAATGGCACTGCTATAACAAGAGTGAGTTTGGCTCTTGTAATTTGGGTGAACCGTCATTTTAAAAAGTGTGGTTCTATCAGTAAAAGGATAATTTAACGTTAGCTAACTAGCTAGAACGGTAAGCTAACGTTAGTGGTATCCCGTGTCCACAGCCAACGAACTTATTTGCTAGCTAGGATGTAAATTACCTTTCAAGCCACTCTAACTTCAAGTTTACCACCAGTACTGTAAAGGTAAGGCTACCTAACTATGTTTACTAACGTTTATCTTCCCATTTCTAACGGTTTTTAAAAGAGACATTGCCAATTAAGGTAATGTTAACGTAAATAACTTAAGCAAAAGCGTGCCTTCTGTTCCAACTGTGCTCCTCACTGTTGTTTTGTTAGCTAACATTTTTACGTTACTCGTCAAAAACAGGTATAATATTAATGTAACCCTAACATTATTATTTAAAATTAATTGGTGCTTGAAAACCCCTCCAACTCTCACACTTAAACTTGGCCCAAGGTTAACACAAAACCAAGGGCAATGTTTATTAAATTTACACTCCCCAATTCAAAAGGGCAGAAGAAGTAAACTAAAGATATTGCCATTGTTAACTCGGGGAGTTAAAGTGGGGAGATAAAATGCTTACTTTATCCTGAAGACTGAGATTAAGTTAAAAGAATCACAATCTTGTCCTTTGACAGGGATCATTGCTCTACAAATGTAAAGATACTCAAATATCAAGTTTGTATTTTGATATAATTACTTTACAAGTAGAAACTTCGACCCAATGATTGTGCTAGATAGACAAACACACGTTGAGGGATAGAGAAAAAAAAGTCAAGCAATTAAACGTATGTAGAGGGGACTTAAAGAAAGAGGATGCACATCAAAGGCGAACCCAAATAAAGCCAGACAATCAGAAGACCAAATCCCTACAGAGAGAGAATGATATACGCTGTGCATAGACATAGAGACCAACTGCAGTGAACCAGCTTTGGGGGGGGGGGCTGGCGTGCGAAAAGGTTGAGAACCCCTGTGTTAGAATAAACATTGATGCTACAAGAAAACATCAAGGGATCAGAAAATCCCTACAAAATTATTGCCTGATAGTTTTAGGACCAATAGCAGGACAAAACAAAACCAGCCAAAGACTGATAGTAAACTTGTAGCCTTCTGTGAAGTGCATGATAATAAGACCAATTTTAGGGGGCCATCTTATTTAAATTCATGCCTAGTTAGCTCTCTTGTTGAAAAGTGATTGAATTAGCTGAATGTTACAGTTCACAATATCCCTGGGATTTTTCTCCAGCCTTGCACCAAGAGGGTCTGTTCAGAGTGAATGGAAATGTACGTGCTGTGGAGACTCTGAAACAGCGCATGGAGAGTGGAGAGGAAGTGGACCTTCTCTCAGAATCTGATTTGTGTACGGTTGCCAGCTTGCTTAAAAGGTACCTCAGGGACCTGCCAGTGGGTCTGGTGGACCCGACAGTCCAACGGGCACTGATACAGCACCACCAAGGTAAGAGAAAGTCTGTTTTTGCCAATGTTTACTTATATGTTTATTTCTATGTGTGCTTGTCTTCAATAATTTACCTACCAATTTAAGTAAGGCAGTTTTTTAACCATCATGCAATGCCTTTACTGAACAACTTTACAAATCCACAATTGGATATTTATACAAGTGTAGTGAATATCTGGGTTATGACTGTGATTGGATGATATGCCATGCTTCCTTTTGGTGCTAAAAAATGAGGCTACTCTTAGCACCGCAGTTACCAGACGGGGCATATAAAAGTGTTTGGGTGTGTGTTTGGGTGTGTGTTTGGGTGTGTGTTTGGGTGTTTGGGTGTGTGTGTGTGTGTGTGTGTGTGTGTGTGTGTGTGTGTGTGTGTGTGTGTGTGTGTGTGTGTGTGTGTGTGATTCAATCTGTGTAATGGAGAGGAGAGTTCACATTTTGGCTGCAGTATTAATTTTTCCCTCATAGACCCCACAAATATCAGCCTGTTTTTCCTGGCCTGTGGTCAAATGCTGCATTAACTAACAGCTCTATGGTATAAGACTTGACCATAACTACTGAGTAAAATAATTTTGGTCTACTTTGTAAAATTGGTTTGGCCTCCTATTAAAAACATCAAAGGTTTATGATGAATGGATGGTTAGGTAGATGAAGTTGCAGATTGATTAGCAGTATAATAAAACGCATATACATAGATTGTCCAGTATAGTGCAACGTGTCATGTAACAATGGCTGCACATCTCAATAAGAATAGTAAGATTAAAGTGAGACTGTGACCTCAATTACATAAGTAAACAAAGTAAAAAAATAAAATAAAATAAAACATTTGATCAAGCTTCATATCATTAACTACTATTTTTGTATTGCCAGGCTTTACTCTACACATCCTATTTATTTTGGGATAGTGGTAAAGGACGTTCTGGCTTTTTTTGGTTTCTTTTAACCAACACAATACTTGGGCGACGGTAAGCTCTGGAAGTTGCAATTGTGCCCTTGTGCCCCAAAATAGATAGCGGAGATAGCAGAAGGGGAGGGACATGTGCCTAAAACAGACTACTATTTTGGTAATCAATTAGTAGTTTTTTTAATCCAGTTAAAATCACAAACATTCCCTGGGTACAGGTTGAATGTGAGTATTACAATGTGATTAAAATTTGATATTTAATTTCGAATTTTAATGAATATAATATATATATATATAATATATAATATAAATGAACTACTTGTGAGGGTTCTTGCTGTTGTTAAAATCAGCCAGTTATAAACATTACATTGAGCAAAGTGGGAAAAGTGATGAATATTTGTCATTATTTTAGATCAATAAATTGATATACAAAAAGTAAAATAAATAACAGTGGTGTTATCTTTTTATTTTCTCTTTGGCAAACAAAAGCATTTAAACTAAAGTGTGCAGTGTTTAGTTTTTTCAACTTTAATTCAGGGAATTCTGCTGGTCTCTATGTATCCGCACAGCATTTGTCATTCTCTCTCTGTAATGATTTGGTCTTCTGATTGTCTCGCTTTATGTTGGTTTGTCTTTGATGTGCATCTTCTTTCTTAAAGTTGCATCTACATACGTGTAATTGCTTTAAGTTTTTTTTCTTCTCTATCTCTCAATGTGTGTTTGTCTAATGTACTATCCTGTTAAAAACGTCATCCGCTTTTGAAGAAAAAATAGTTTGCAAAGCCCCACCAATCCCAAACCACACATGTACTTTTACACACTTGAGTAGATGCAATCAGAACTTTACTCAGTGGCAGAACTGGCAACAAGAGCAGTTGTGATTGCTCTAAGCCATCATTCTCCCCCCACCCATCGCCCTCTACTTAGTCAGAAAGACATACACACAGATTCCCGCGTTCATATAGCCTACATGCACACACTCACGTAGGCGCACGCATGTTTGCGTCACTCATTCTATTAGGATCAGAAGCCATATCCGTTTATCCAACTCTGACCCAATAATGTGTCCGGAGTTATAGCATCAACATACTTTAAGGCTCTTTGCTCTAATGCTCACGTAGTTACCACAACTCAAGATTAGATATTACAGAGAGCAGGTGGATGAAGCTTTGGCTGCCTGCTGAAGACCAGCTGTATAACAATTTACTAAACGCAGGATTTAAACAAGTTTCACTAAAAGTCTATTAATGTTTTCAGTTGATCATGTCACTCATCATTTGATTTTTGTTTTTTTCATTGGGGATGAAAAGACTTTCTACTTTCCTACTAAAATGTTCATGCCAGTAGATTAAGTTCTTATGTAAAAAAATGAAAAGCATGATCCCAACCTTTGACCTGTTCTGATATCTCATTGTGTGTCTGTAGAGTGCGGTGATGATGTCTCCTGGTCAGACTTTAGACACCTGCTCCAGCAGCTTCCTGATGTCCACCACAGCCTCCTCCGCTACCTCTGCCACTTCCTCACCCTTGTGGAGTGCAACCACAAAGAAAACCGTATGACTGCCTTCAACCTCGCCACTGTGTTTGGACCCAGTGTCTTCCAGTGAGTTGAATCTTTATGCAGATGTGGTCAAGCTGTCAAAATAAACACCCAGCGACCAATCTCACCATCATTCCTGTTTTCTCTTTTTGGTTTGTATCCTTCATATTTACAATGTATACCCAAACCATATTGCAATCAAAAGTACCTACATCTATAGACAAATCTTTTTATTGAAACTTGAATACCTTTCAACCTGTATTCATTGATTTGATGGCCTCCTGGGTATAGCGTAAAGTAAACAGCACTGAGACCGCTTTCCCCTCTCGTTTAATATGATATCACAGCTAATGCTGTCTGCGTGAAGTTTTGAAATACTTTAATCAAGTTCAAGTTCAACTTTATTTATCCTTAAAAATAAATTTTAGTATGATGGAGGAACTAAAAAACTACAAACAGACACAAACCACTCTAGATGCCAACAACATTATAAACACAACAGAGGACACACATCAGCACATCAATGGAGACACTCCTTCCTGCAAAACCAATGACAGTTGACAATCAGACAGTACACAGGTCAGTATATCATAATGAATAATGACAGGAATAAATTCATAAATAAACATATTCTATATAAAATTTCATAAGATGTCACTCAAGTCTGGAGTCTTGGCAAAGTAGTTAACGTGGCAGTGCAGACAATATTAGGGTAACATCTATGTAGGTAAATAAAAAAAATTAAAAGATAATAACAATAAATATATATATATATATATATATAGGCAAATATATACTTAAAAACCCCAATTAGTCTAAAAGTATTAACAGAAAAGAGCTGTTAGAGTACACATTGGGAACATGACTGCTGTAAAAATAGAGACCAAGGTATGTACATGTCTCTCTCTTTCAAAATATTTGGCCAGCAGGTGGTGCTGTAGCTTATTTAGTGAAGATGAACAGTGATTATGACAGTATAAAAGTCTGCTAGAGAAACTTACATGACATTACATTGCTCATAAATGTACCATTAATACACTTCTTTACACTGTGTCAGACATGTATTTAAACTAATAAATCAGATCTTAGACTCTTCAAACATTATATTAATTGAAAGCCACAGTCAAGAACACTAGTGAACAGTTTTGAGGTAAGGTTGTGCTTTCAACGGTTCAACTGATGTTAATAAATAAATGATGCATCAGTGGCTTTACATCCCTCCATGCAGCTGCTGAACCATGTACCTCTGTTCTCACTGGTCTATTTATGTAGGGCTTACTGGACGAGTTTAAAAATCATACTTGTACATTTCGACCCACGGCTACTGTTCTCCTGACTGGTGTGCATCACCCATTAATAAACGGGGGTGTTAAGGCTTGGAAACCCTGCATGGTAAAAAAGATCAGGCCTTACTAGAAGTAATAGAGAAGAAGAAGAAACTGAACTGGATGCTCTTTCATAGTGTACAAGCTGTTCTCGAGGATGGTGTGTGTGTGTGTGTGTTCGTGTGTTCGTTCTATAATCAGGTCTTGCGTTAGTGCCTACAGCCCAGCGTACATCTCACACAGCTGTTCATTAGCATTTGACATTATACCTGCTAGGGCAGCTGAACTCTGAAGTAGACTAAATGATGACTAAATATCAGTATCAAAATCACTGTCAAATCAGGTCAAAGCTGCAAAGTGAAAGGAAGAAATTAAATGATTGACAAATGCTGAACCTTATTTTTACATCTTATGTCATATTTAAAGATTTACAGAATGTTTGCTTTGATTTTTTCCTCTTTTCCAGCGTGGCTCCTGGTTTCGAAGCAATGAAGGACCAGACTATCTGTAACAAGATCATGATCAAGTTCATTCAGAACTACAGCATTATATTTGAGAGTGCCAGAGATGAAGAAGGCTGCACTGATGACCTGTCAGCCCTTGTTATTGTAAAGGTGTTGTATATACTCATAGGAACACCCCATGCTAATGTTGTGCCCATGCACACTAACCTGTGTGAATTTCTCCCTGTGACCTCACCCACTTGCAGCAGTGATTTTATAAATACAGGCTTACATAAAAAACTATTGATTTTATATCACAGCCTCACAGAAACGACTCCTCCACAGGTGGCTGTTTTGAGTCTCCGATTGTTGATTTATATTTGCTGCTTCGATGGCTGATGTCTTTATTGACTAACGAGTTTGTCTGGTCTGCTGGTTTTCCTGGCAGCATCTTGCTGCTGCATCTGTAGCTTCTTGTGGTAGACAAAGCACAATAGCGCAAACTATCTGTTTAAGTCCTATGATACAGGTTAAGATTCAGATCATTATTTCTTTTCAATACAGGTTAACTTGTTGTATGAGTCAAAAATGCATATGAATGCATTGCTGTAGTCAGGATTCTGGAGTTCAAGTTACTGCTTCCTCACATTGGAAAAAAAATTACATGAAAACAAATAGTTAAATTACTTCGATTTTTTGAACATTTTGTTTTTATTTGAAATGTTACTTTATTCAAAACCGTGTATCTCCAAAAATACATTTCAAAAGTCCGGAATCCTAGTAGCAGTAGAATAAGATCTGTCATTTTTTGTGATAACATGTCCCGTCACACATGTCTGTGATGTGTTGTGAATACCTGTAAGAGCACAGCCACATGAGACCCCGCTGACCTATGGGGAAACCCTTCCGTCAGAATCAGACTGCCTTACACACAAACATGCACACATACACATATACACAGATAAGCATGGCCTGCTGAGGCCCTTCGCCTGCTGGCATTCCTGTTAATGTCTTTAACTTTAACTTTAGCACATATGATCACTGGTGCTGCCTTTTCCTTCAGACACAAAATGCTGATGAGCAGGAGGTTTACATGAGAGTGTTTATCCGTTTGTATGTGTGAGGATGCAGATTGTCAACCTCTTAAAATCTATTCTACACCCTGTTCTTAAGGCTCACAGAAGAAAAGCAAAAATAGAACACACATACCCAGGTGTTCTCTAAAATGACTCCCTGATATTTCATATATGAGGCTACAGTTACAACAATAAGAACTAGCGAAAAGAAGTGTTGTGGTCTCTGTTAAGCATGATCTGTAGCTCTTTTTTTTCACTATAGTGTATGATCTGTCAAAAGACGTGCTTTACAACTGTGTTTTCTTCTGTTCTCTTTCTGGTCTCAGGAGCCGCACGTGACGGATGCCGACAAAAAGAAGTCACACACCCACCTTAATGCAAACACACACACACCAGCTCCCAGAGCAAAGGTGTGTGATCAGCTTTACAGCAGCCTGCATGTGTGCGTCTTTTTTTATGCATTAATGCTCCTCAGTGTACTTCCCTTTGTCTGCAATCTTTCTGCTGTGAAATGCAGTATCATTGTTGCGTGACACTCCCAGATCAAACTTGCATGAACCCTTCAAATTGCTTACATAGTCATTTTGAACACCTGCCATGTGATCTGTGTGACCAAGTCTATATCCACGATGCTCCACTTCCGTGATTGTTCAGGTGCCGCTGGAATTTCTGGATATCTTTCATTTTGGCCAGATGTCTGTTATCATCCTCTTTCTTTGTGTTGGCATTTTAAAACTCCACTTTATGAGGACTATGGTTAACTGCTCCTCAGATCTCGGCAGCTTAAATGGAGACCGATAGCTGGACTATATGTCGTATCTGAGTTCTGTTAAAACGACTAAAACAACCTTTGAACGTACACACGTACCACTGAAACAAGTTCCTTCCCGAGGCACACCATCTTGTAGAGGTGCCATTGCACATAGCGCAGCCAAGATTGTGATTGGTTTAAAGAAATGCCAATAAACCAGAGCACGTTTTTTTTATATCTCGGAATGCTGTGTAAGCTTGCCAGACCCTCCTTTGCAGTGCTGTGGAGAAAGGTCTGGCAATGCGAGACTAGTGTGACTAGTCACATGCGATGATCATGTCATGCAACTGCTGAATTTGAGTACCGGCACCTTTGTGTAAAGGGATTAACAGAGCATTGGCATGTTTTGGAAAAGCTGTTTTCCAACACAAAAGCCAGTTCTGTGTGCGCCTGTGTAGGTTTCCATGAGCTTGTAAGATGTTATCATTGACAGCTGACTTGTGCATACTGCTTGCAATGGTAATTATGTTGCTTAGCATAAGGAGCTGGTGACCTTTTTTTAATTATTTGCAACTGACATTACTTATAAGTCAAGTTTGTTTTGGCATTTTCTCACACTAGCTGATCCTAGAATTAATTGGGAAAACATTACATGCACTGTAGGAGTATTTGTATTATAGTGTAGCATTTACTGTAGTATATCAGATGTTTTCGAAATAATCATACAAGAGAAAATGTAACAAAGTCATTGCTTTATCTTATATCAATTCATGATAATCATTACATTACATCCAAGAAATAATGTGTGTATGCATCTTGTGAAGGGATCATTGTAATGTGGTCTACAAAATATGAAATATATTTTAAATGACCCCTCTAATATTAACATTGCCATGTAAAATAAAGGCAAAATATAATTTTGCACAAACCTTACAGTGTGCCTTGGATTGTGAAATGGTTTTTGAGACCTTATGAACGAGCACTTTACAACAACCACTGCAATGAGCACTTCACAAGCTAGAATAAGCACAGTAGTCCACCTGTATGTGATCACAACAAAGACCCAGCAGCACTTTAACTCCATTGTCTTCAATGTTTCTATGCACTTCAAATTTTAATCTCTTTATTTTGCATTTTCTCTTCATGCATCTTCCCAGGTTGGACAAAAGAAAACACCACAAAATGCAGAACTTGTGAACAAATCCTCCACTAACACCTTAAAGGCGAGGCAGAGGAAAAAGAAGGTACGGAACACAACAGTTTGTTACTGTCCTTATTAAGATTTGTGATCAATTTTACTTGTTAAAGGGGTTAGGGTACTATCGTCTGTTTCTCATCCTTTCCAGTAAATACTTTCTGCTTTCTTATCTGCTGCATTGCCTTGGTGCTGATTAGCCTGAGGTCGTCGCTTAGGCAACCTCTGATGCATGTGGCCTTGCAGCTCGGTCACATGATGTGATTTGATAAAGGCAATCTGCTGCAGGAAACAACAACACACTTATTTGCAGTGAGAGACAATCAGGGGCTATGGTATCTTCTGGTATCAACTGTGTTGGGGTGTTGTCACAGCCGAATCCTGCCATAAAAGCGGTATTTGGCCATTACTTTGATTATAATTAAGGCTTAGAAATTTCCTCTTTTTGTACATGTAGTAGATATTTAGCTCTAGCTTAATTCCTTTTCACCAAGGTCAATATGAAAGCAGAAAAAATTAATTCTAAATTTTTAAAGTCAGTTACTTTGATCTTACATAGATCATATTTGTATTTGTGATAAAATTAGTATTTTCTGTAAGGTTGGCTTTAGTTTGACAATAAAGACCGACTCGTTGTGGTTGTTTTGAATTTAGTTTTAAACAAAGCCCTGATGCCATAAATGTGGTTAATCAGTCAAGACCAGTGTTGATGTAGAGGTAAAATAATTGCTGACTAACCGCAAGATAAGCTCAGGAAGATTTTTACCTCCCCAGTAGTCTGTAAAAAAACTTGAAATTTTAGCAGAGCTGGTATGTAACTGAAGCTTAAGAATGTTTTTAAATGTTGAAGTTACTTCAACCTTTAAGCTGAGAAGGTAACATTAGCTCATTTCCCCTCTCTGTGTGTAGGGGCACAGCTATGCAGCAAGTTAAAAACACTTCCAATAAAGGGTGATGACAGGAGATTGCCTTTGAGATTTTTAATAGAAACAAATCTGAAAACTGTACTGGACAAAACTTAAACAGGGTTTAGAATTAACACCATCCATCTACTAGCCAAATGTTAGTCAGTATTCAATTGGCTGGTAGATTGGCCTCACTCACCAGTCATAAAAACAAAGGTAATCTATTGAGTATCTGGTAAAACGTAACCTTTCACTAGCCATTTAGCTGGTGGATGAAAAAGGTAGTTTCCAATCCTGATTACAAATCAGAAAGCTATTATATTCAATAAACAAGATTTAGACCGAAGGTATTGTAAAAATGTTTAGGTACAGTAACAATGAAACTGGATTCACAATGACTCACGTTCCCCAGTCCCAATATCCCCATTTAGTCATCTATAAATACTAGTGTAAATATGTTAAATATATAAATAATGTCAAATGTATAAATAATAAATATACGTATGTATGTGTGTGTGTGTGTGTGTGTGTGTATATGTATGTATATATATATATATATATATATATATATATATATATATTCTGCCATATACAGTATATGGCAGAACATTTGCAGTCAGCAGTTATATCACAGTATCAAGAGTCTGTTGTGTAGGAGCTATTAAAACACTAAACACATTAACTTTTTTGTTAAATTACATTTTTATATATTTTTCCTTTCATTCGAAGACCACAACACTCACAGTTACAAATAACACACAGGGACATTGAAACGCATCCCAGGGCCACACAAAAACACAGAGGAAAAACAGTAGGGAGGGAGTCAAAACAACACATGCAGAAACAGACACACACAAACACATACATAAACAGACATAAGACAAGGGACCATCACATACGCAAACAAAAGTAAAGGCTGCAGCACACACTCACAGCATGGACTTTAGGGACTCAGCAAGGCTATGCCAAGTGTTAAACACATTAACTTTAAAGTATTATAGGCCATAGGTGTGTCAAAGAGAACAAAATGGAGAGCTTCAGGATTGTAACTTTAACATCCATTCATTTAGCTAAAGCTGGCACCAAAAGACTCTTTACTTCCTGTATGAATGAAAATAGCATTTACTGAAAAAGGCTTGAGTTCCTTAATGATTAATCAAGTGATTCAACTTAACTATACTACACTATAAATATTAACTTTTACAGCTGCATTTTGCAAACACTCATGTAGAACCTCTTCTATTTATCTTCTATTTATTTTTCTTCTATTTCTATTTAACAGTCACTTCTAGGCCAGACTTAACAAAGATTTGGCCATGATGCTTACTACCACAAAAGATATAGTTAAAAATCTACATTTGGGACTGATAACCACTCACACATGACTACCAAAGCTGCACTATATGGTTGGTACTGCTAGGCAAAAGTGAAATAAGTTTAAAAGTTATACAGTATTTATTAGCTTCGGGCTACCCAAAGAAACGCACGCACGCACACACGCACGTAAAAACTGCAGATGAGATGTACATGGTTTGCCTAAATTAAGGACACCTACGCTTGTTATTTTTTAAATTTATTTTTAATTTAACCTTTATTTAACCAGGAAAGTCCCGTTGAGGTTAAAACACTCTTTTTCAAGGGAGTCCTGGCCAAGAGGCAGGCAATTGCAACGATAAGGTTATTGCAATGATAAGTTAAAGTCCAATAAAACCGTATGAATGTGTGTCCCAGCAAGCCACTGAGAAAGAAAGATATGTTCATATTTGATTCATTCAATAAACTATTTTTTTGTCTTAAATCCATCAGCCATTTTCATATTATACCAGCATTTGCAGCATTCTGAGCCTTTTTTGTAAGGTTCCTAGGAAATCTCAGCCCAGAGTAATTAATTAATAGTATTTATTATTATTCTTCCCTTTTTTGCAACTTTCACTGTAATTAGCAACATCATTGTAACAAACATACATAAGACATTGCAACTTTTTATTGAAATCTTTTACAAAAGCTCCTGCAAAATCAAAAAGGCATTTTGGGCCACAACAATCTCAAAAAAAGGCCGCAAAATCCTGGAGGGGCTGCCCTCGTGTTTTTTTTTTTTTTTCATGTGTTATGGTGTGCATTCACCGTCTTTTGTTGTTGTTGTGGTGCGCGTAGGCTACTCCTGATTTTGTCAGTCATCTCATCTCATATGCTGTGTCTCTATGATCCTATCCTGTCCTATTCATGGTAGCCTACTCGTGGACATTGTGCCGTCATCACATGCTGTAGAAGGGGGTCCGCCTTTATAATCCTGCTTAAGGGCCCAATGTTGGCTTGTTAGGCCACTGGCACTAAGCAGTGATTTATGATGGGAATTGTGTTTTGTTGAACACATAGATATGTTTATGTCAATACACAAGCTTTAGACTACAAAAGGCACACAGTTATTACTGGCAGAGTATCATTAAGTTCTCATTGAATGAGCACAGCATTGCAAAAAAGTCTTCCGTTGCTATGGTAGGATCACAAAAGCATTTTTAGAACTTTTTCAAAATGTTAGCTTTTCTCTCTTTGAGCAAAACTGCTTGCACAAACAAATAATTTTGAAAAGTCTAGTGAAAGTAGTTGTGGTTGTGCAAGAAGGAAAAGGTATGGATCATATTGCAAAGACATTTTTGAACAGTAGATGTCCTAGAAATGAGCTTTGTTCAGGGAATAGATGTCTGTTAACAGTGGTGCATGTTGTTTTAAGGCCAGCTAAGCTACATCGGCTTTTTCATTGTAGCAGATTATTAAAGAGAAAGTAAAATGTTTGCAGTCTTTTGCGATTTTAGTTACAAACCTTCAAAGTATTAGTTAATCCATGATTTAGAAATCAGGTCATATCCTCATTTTGGTCTGTCAGGCGTCTTTGCCATCTGGCCTATTTAGCTCCCACTTGTTGTGGCTCAGTTGAAGCTCTTTTTTATGCATAGGCAGAAACTGAGAGCCACCAATGGAGGCAGCGTGATGGTTCAGTGGTTAACACTATTGAAACTGACCTGCAGTTTGATTCTTAGCTCTTTTTGGAGTTTCCATGACCGTGTCTGAAATCATTAACTGTTCAGTATGTTGCCATATGTCATTGTGTTATTTGAAATTGTTAGTGTTTTAGTGATTAATATTATACCCTATACAATGGTTTTCAAATAATCTACTTTCTAACTCACCATAACTACCGTCATACATTGCACAGACATTAAGAAAAAAATTCAACAACATAGACCAACCAAGATGAAAGCACCATCTTACCAAAACTGCTGAAGTTCATTATCACAACATTTTAGGATGGAGGCACCATGGGCCTCCATCCTTCATATTCATATGGGCTCCCCCTTCATATTCCCCATTTTTTCTCTTTTTTCAATGTTCATTTAAGGTTAATTTGTTGTCATTCTACAACACAGGGGTAAACGATGAATTTGAAAGTTGTAGTCCTTTTATGTTACACAAGAAAAGAAAAACATTTTTATGTCGAAGTACAGAGGTTGAGATGAGGAGTCTTACACCCTGAGGAAGGAAGCAGCTCCGTAGTCTGGTGGTACGACAGCGGATATTTTCTGTGTTTTTTGCCGGACGGCAGTAGCAGTTTTTTGTTACTTTGGTTTTCTGTGAATAACAAATTTAGCTTAATCAATAACAAAGCCCTGAGGAGGAAAATCCATTTCAGGTCTAGCTAAAGAAGCTTGTGCAGCTAATCATGTCCCAAAGATCTGCCCATTAAGTGCACCAATGACTAAATGGAGGCAACATCCATAGCTTTTAGAACAACCCATTAAGAATAAACCCCAAATGGAAATGTTCTGCTGATAATTGGCATAAAGCAAAAAAAGAAGTAGGGCTTTTTATTCAGACCGACCGATATTTATCCAGCCTCATTTAGCAGAGGGTGTTTTTGACCATTGTCAATACTTAAGCCAATGCATACTCTGTTTACCACAGCCAGCCTGCTATCTGGCCTTAGTGTTCATTAGCAGGCATTAGTGTCCTCTCCATATATACTAAGAGAAAGCTCTGGGAGACAAATTATTTAACACTTATCTCAGGCTTCCTTTGTTAGAAATGCAGAAGGGTACTCACAATGTGGCTGTAATTAGGCTAAGATTCTTCTCCTACACTACAGTCGGTGGTTCATGTTGTTTATACCCAATCAGGGTCAGCACGGTAAGACAAACATCACTCTATCTTTACAGTTTTACAAGCTAACTCTTTTTTCCCTTCTTGCCTCTTATGTTGTTTTTTAATTGCTCTTTGCTGTACCTCAGTTGTTTCGCGAATGCATGTTTTATAGTAACATGAACAACGGCTGAAAGCTCCTCTGATTATCTGTACGTGCGGTTTTTATATGTGCTTGATTGTGCAGAAATGTTTGCAGGTGAGTATCAATTACCTCTCATGCCGTCTCATATTTCCTGTCAACTGTTGTTGGCATTTCTCTCTATCTTGCTCTTTGTAAAATAGGTGAAGAAAGGAAAGAGCGACTGCATGATTCACCCCCCTCAGCCCTGCCGCTCTTCTGGCTTGCCCCATGCAAGGTCTCTCTCCATACCAATAATTTTGCCCCTGGCCTCAGAGCTGAGAAGCCCCTGTCCAGAGCCAATGGACCCAGCTTGCCAAGACACCCCAGACACTTCCTCGCCACTCTGCCACCTTGATGTCAGCCCCTCTGGGATTATGGAGGCAGTCAGCAGGTCAGTGTGTCGGTCAAAAAGCATGTACCTGTGTCTTGCAAATTTCAGAATTGGGATAATAATTGTATGGAAATTATTTTACAAATCGTTATTTTTTAAATTTATTTTTTACAAATAGTGCTCAGAGCTGTAGTAATGGTATATGTGCATAAATATACAGTGACAACTGAAATAAAATATTCTGTATTAAGTATTGTCAGAGATTAATATATCATATTTTTAGAATCTTTATGTGCACGTAAGGCAAGACAAGTCAAGGCAGCTTCATTTGTATAGCACATTTCAGCAACAGGGCAATTCAAAGTGCTTTACTTAAAAACAGATAAAACACAAGAATAAAAGTTACAGTGCAGTATAAGAAATTAAAAATTATAAAAAAAACACAAAAACAGTTTTTTTAGGATTGGGGTCCTTGGCAGCTCGGGTTCAAATCCGACTTGTGTCTTTGCCGTTGTCATCCCTTCTCTCTCCCCCCTATCCTGTCTATCTGCATATCTAATAAAATTTTTTAAATATGATTTTCTTTGGATCACATATTTATCTGTAAGTGTGATCCTTTATGACCGCTGTTAAATAAAACGTACTGCTACATACATAACTTTAAACTATTAAACAACTTCTACTTTCGTTTTTTTATGTCCAGTGGGGGATTCTAGCAGTGGTAAATGGGTCATGACTATTGTTTGCATAGGTGATGTGCTATCAGGGTGAGGGTTGACGGCGATCAGGGATCTAAAGCCTAAGCCACGAAGCAATGTGCCTTTGGCACGCAAACAAGCCTATTATAAGAAGCTGAAACTGGAACCACTTGGTGTCGGGTGTCCTCAGTCTTATAGCAAGGCTACAGCTATGTCTGTTGTTGGGGCTCTTGCTGCTTTGATCGGAGGTTTAAACTAGCACTACCATTGGCTGGGATCACACCTGCACTGTTTGGCTGAAAATGTCACTACTACACCACTAAATCTCATGGTGGATTTTCCCCACACTGCTTAAAACATCTTCTCACACACTCCAAATCCAGTTTATCCATGGTGTATGATTTCATTTGAGTGATTTTGCTTCCTCAATAATAAATATTGCCATTAGTGACACTGAGTGTCACCACTTTACTGATGAAGGCGCTTGTCTCAGTGGAAAAACTATAAAATATAATGTGGAGCAAAGCGAGTGTGTGATGTTGAAGCACTAAGATGAGAAATGATGACGCGGTTTTGGCCTCTACGATGAATTGGCGGGCGCACGGCTGACCTTTTAGTATGACATTAATCCGAGTTTGAAACCTTGTCAGCACCAGATCCATTAACACATTACAGTCTAAAATTTGGTATGAAACACAAAGTGGTGTGTTCTCAAACATACCTGTATACATAATTACAAATCTTACTAAAATCTCATATATAATAATTATAAATATTAAAATATGATTTGTAAATTTTAACCTTAGAATATAGTGCACTGTTTCACTGGCAGTAATAATCACTTTTATTATCTAAACAACTTCAAGTAGTATTAAACAGGTTAACAGGTTTAAAATACCTATCATAAATCAAATATCAAGTCAACCTCATTAGGTTTTTCTTGCTAGGTATTTATCCCCAAGATAATTAACCTTTGTGTAATTAATTGTGTTAACTCAACAAGGCCAACCATCGCCTCTTAATGAAACAGATGTTCCTGTCTACATGAAGTAGCAAATAGAATACTTTCAATGTGGCAACAGCTTTCCTCACAATGTCAGGATACCACTAAATCTCATGGTGGATTTTCCCCACATCCTAAAATGCTTTTTTTCAGGTTGCTTAGGGGGACTGATGTCTGGTCCCCAGTAAAGTGTGTCAGCGCTCTGAACTCTTTAGTATTTACAAATAGATACGGGCAGTTTGCAAAAAAAACGTATTTGACCATCTTTAATTCAAGAAGACTTTTGATACGCGCTAGTAGTGTTTGACAAATTAAAGACAATAGAGCTTTCAAACGATTAAAGAAAAGCATGTCTGTGAATACAGTGTTAACATTAGTAAGGTGTCTGGGGTCTGTAAAAAACGGTTTCCATATTAAGTAACTGTGATTTTTGACGCATAATGCCATATCAAATATATAATAATTTTCCATATGTGAACTCACTTTGTTTTCATTTCTGTGGCTGTCTCTGTAGCTACTATCCTGCCTATTTGTCAGCTTGCTCTCAATTCCCCCAGGTATGTGTCAGGCAAAGCTGTGTGAGCATAGTGCAGCATATACATGCAGCTCAACCACCTGGGCCACATCTGATGACACGTGTATTAGATATGTCACGCTGTATCCTTCTTTCCAGGAGCTTCCCCCTTCCTGAGTTGGTCCGTGCTTAGGTCTGATTCAGCACCCGCTGGAAATCAAATCATCATTCTCAGACATTCCTATTATTAGCTACACTTACAGATCTTCTCATGTATCCACATTTTAACCACTGGACTATATCAGTGCATGAGTCCTAAAACTGACTGTGTTAAGCATGTCAAAACTTGTCCTTCTCTTTATCAAATACAATAATCCAACAATTCTGTATGCCCCAATGCTTTCACCTGTACCTAAAATATGACGCCAGTCTTGTTATCCACACAGATCACACAGCGTCATGTGAACTCATTCTGTTCTCAGCATTGCAGTGGTGCATTTAGGGGATCCATACTGGCTTTTGTGTTGAGTTGCCATGGTTCACTAAATCTTGTGATGTAACCATAGGGTTTCTTAGAAGCCCAATGGAAATAGGTGGGGGGGGAAGAACCTTGCAGTGTGGTGTGAGGGCAGGTTCCCTGTGGGTAACAGCATTGTTGGCCGTCTGTCAGGAAATCTCGTCCATCAGCCTAAAAGCCTGACAGCTCATATTTAAAACAGGAACCTGCTGGCTGGTTTAAACTGGTTTTCCTGCACTTTTGATGTAAGTGCCTTTTTTTCTAAATATCTTACAGAACTATGACCCGTAATTAGGGCTGCACAACTTTGTTTTTTAATCATGTTTACTATGTCAACAAGCGTGATAAACACATTGCAAAAGACTGTGATATTGCACTCAGGGATGTTTTAAGTTAGTTGAAAGAGAGTATTAGTAGACTTTAAAATGAAACTTATCATTCTGTTTTCGCTGGTGCCTTTTTTGTCCAGATTAATGTCCATTTTAATTCAACAAACAATACCTGGTTTGAAAGTTGGGGAAAGGATAACTGCTAGGTGCCACAAAGTCAGTCGTCAAAATCATCTAGGCTATATATTTTAGCTAGTGCTGAAAAGACCATCAAAAAATCAATTGATAACCATTTGGATAATGTTAATTAATAATATTTTTTAAGCATGAATGCCAAAATATCACTGGTTCTAGCTTCTCAAATGTTAGAAGGGTACTTTTCAAAATGTTATGACAAACCATTAATGAAAATAAAATAACGATATAATACATACAATTAAATACGTTATTTGACACTAAGTTGTATTAAGTATGTGGAATTATTTCAGCCACTGCTAAGGTCGGGGTGATGCTACCGTTTTCATGCAAAACTATGGTAGGTGAGTTGACATCAGGTCCACATTCAACCTTAAAACGCTGTGCACCATGTTGTTATGGTTTTCTGGTTGAACGACATGTTTCCTCAGAACAGTGTGAAGCGGTGTGCATGGCTTTGAGTTATGTTTTCTCTCGTTTGCTGGGTGTATCTCTGTAAACTTGTGGTTTACAACAAGGTGTTCAACGCACCCCCGTTTCAGTTTAAAAAGCGCGTTTCTACATTTTGTCGGGGCTGAACGTGGCCCAGATATTTTGGTTTAAGACACACTGCTATGTCAAATTTATTTATTATCATAATTTTTGGAAATCTCTGATAGAATGAGCATACACCAAGCACAGCTTAGCCAGGCATATCCAACAAATAATTTAGGTCTTGACCACTACATAGTTTGTGCTCTGAGGTATTCTAAGAATGTACAGTTTAGTAAATTGGAGTTTGTGCATTTTGGATCAGCCTTTTTTGTAGTCTTTTCTAGCTACACATTTTTATTCACTTTTTTCTTTGCAGCACTAACTCAAAGAATAGCTTCGCCTAAACTATTTTTGAGCAAAGTGTAAAAATAGTGTAAACATTGATTAACGTACAACTAATTACAACTGTAATTGTCAATAGACATAGTAAATGGCACCTCCAAAATTGTTGAAATGTCTGAGAGAGATCTTTAATTAGACATCAGCGAGTGCCTGTTTTTTTTTTGGAAAAGGTACAGCATGGCAGAGGGAGCAAGTGACCAGCATCCACTAAGCCAGACTACCTTTGTCTACATTTTTCTTTTCTTTTTGAAGGTGTCCAGAATGACCACATTGTCATTGGTAGTTTTCCGTTTGCCCCAGAGGGATCAGGCCTTTTTCTGAGTGCCCCTACAAAGCTTTTTGTTATCCCCTTAGTAAGGTAGTGGGTAAGCAGGATTTCCGCTTTTGCAATTCACGACGTCAGTGACAGCCCATATTATTTTAATACGCTTGCCAGACTGTGTAACACCAGTTAAGAACATGCGGTGGGAAGAAAAAACATTCACCTCTGAGGCTCTAAAAGAATGTGCAGATGCTTGTGGTGAACCACACTTGCCTCTAAAACAAGCACATTTCCTGAACATTGTGTCATTTGAGAAAGTTCAACTTTGGCCCATTTTGATTCCCGTCTGACTTGAAACCTAAATCCTTTGTTTTGAACTTGTTGAGTTGCTGCCCAAATGGCCAAAATGGTTTCCCCACCCCTTGACACGCCTGCGCCCATAGCCACATGATGGCACGTCACGTACCAAAACACAACAGGGAACCAAACATTCTCTTCACTTAATAACTCCACTCAATAACAACTATCATAAGATCTGAGACTCAACATGTTTACAACCTAAGATCAAGCTGTTGTAACAGTCGGCTTAGTTATCTCTTAAAGGAAAATGTTTCAGTTTGATGTTGTCTACTCTTTTAAACATTAAAACTAAACCAGCAAAACAAAATATTCTGGCTGCTCTATTGGATATCAACAACATTGTGTGCCTACTCCTTTTTGGCTTCTGCTGAGCTGTATATAGTACAAAGGACAGGAAACTTTTTGTTTACAGTAGGGGCAAAAACAAAAAATTATCTTACCGTTAGTCATGATGCCATTATTTAGAAGATTGGACATAAATGACTGTCAAATCACAAATTGTATTAATTATTAATCTTATTTTTTGATTCATCTTCTCTTTTTTTTTTTAAAGAGAAAGCTGTAAAAGCTGTGACAAATGGCCATCATAATTTTCTTAAACCCAACGTGATGCCATCACATTCCTTGTTTTGTAAGAAAAGCAGCAAATTATCACAATGAGAAGAAGGAACAATGGTATTTTGCTTAAAATAGTCTAATTAATCATATATCCAAATAGCTGCTTATTATTTTTCTGTCAGTGGACTTGTTGAGTGAAATGATAGATAGATGATAGATAGATTATAGATATTCATTGATCCCAAAAAAATGGGAACTTATGGTGTTACAGCAGCACACGTACATCAGTCACACAGCACAGATTATGAATATAAATGAAATACTAAGATAAAATATACATACATACAATATAAAAATGCAAATCAGAAAAAAACTTAGTTGACTAGTTAAACGGAAGAAAAGGTGTTGTACCCTGTTGTACATGGTGTGTCCCGACATTTGTTTCGCTTTTCAAACTTTACTTCACTTTATCTAAATAAAGTCCCAATAGAAGTTTAAAGTGATGAATAGTGACATTGTTGTGTCTTCTATAGAGATAGTATGGGTCCTTTTACATAAGACATTTTGACTTGTCAGTGTTGGGAAAGCACAGGTGTTACTAATAACATAAACCATGGCTCTGCTGCTCTATTTAAGTGTCCCAGTAAGCCATGGGAGTGCGACAGTGAGCCGGCATTCACAATATTACAACACTAAAACTGAAGCAGCTAAATGGATTTCATATATCATTCTTTTTTTTTTTTTACACCCGTGCTTTTCCTTCTGTGACATGTTGAACAATGCAATGTGATTCATGTCTGATTTGGTTAAAATGCTTAAAACAAAACTCAAACCTGGTTGATTTTAAGTTTTAAAATATATTTAACATAAAGTTAGGTGGTCACATAGTGTCACTGTAATAAACCTTTAATTAATTTCACAGTAAATAAATAGCTCACAGTGAATTAAATAAAAAATTAATTGCTTTGGTTGCAGTGGTTTTCTTATTGCTTTGACTATAGAGAAAATAATAAAAGTATTCAACTCTGCTTAGGCCAACAAGACTTGGTGATTAGCTTGTAAGTGCCAGGATATTTAATTGTTGAGCAACCTTAACATTCAGTACAAACACTGAGTTCCTCTTATCGTTGCATAATTTCATCATGTGTTGTTGGCATACATCCAATGGCAGCAGCCAGCCTATATTCTAGAGCAGCACCCATTTCTCTTTTGGTTCACAATAATTACCAGAGACAAGCTACACAAAAGCACTGATCTTTTGCTCTGCATGGCTATTATTCTGCTGACAAAAGCCAGCCTTATGCTCCTATTTTCAGCCCCAGTGACATGTAGTGATGTGGGGTGGGGGGGGAGGGTGCTTAATGTTTTTCGTTTTTCTGCCGTAGACCTTCATAGCCACACCCTGCAATCTCATTAATTTTGTTTTTGTTTTTCATATTTCAGCCAAGAAGAAGACAGGCCAATATCTCCTTTCTACTTAAGGTAGGCCTCCACACTGTGCATTAGAAAGATGACAGAACAGGATGGGAATATGTTGTTTTGGGCTGGAGGAATGTGGGAAGTGGCCATGTGCTGCCTAAGTGCATTATCATCAGAAACAATGGAAACTGCATTTAGAGGGAAAGCCAGGCACATGCAGCAGTATGCTCACCACTGTTTTGGTTATTGTGGTGGAAGCAGCCATAGCACATGTTTCAGACACACCAAGCAAAAGACTTCTCTGGGCAAAGTCCCAGAATTATGTGATGGTTGAAGGTGCTAACACACCATGCAGCTGGCCAAGAACTAGTGGTAGCGAAGGCCAACTGTTGTGTCTTTGCCAAAAAAAGTGCACTTGAACACAATGCAAAGACCAAAGTCGACGGCCTAGCGGAAATAGAGAAAATAGTTCTCCATGCCAGCAGGCGGAGGTAATTTATCCGCCATTCAAAAAGAAAAAACAGTCTATACTGGTCAGTGGTTACAGAAAATGTATTATATACTTATATATTCTGTTTTTTCCAATGGCCATCTTTGAGTGTTTTTTTTGCCATTTTATAATATATGTTTTATATATTTAATATATTGCCATTAGAGCCAAAGTGGAAGTAAAAATGAACCCATTACAGGTGAATGACAATACATTTATACAACATGCTGTAATGTGCAAGTGATAACGATCCAGTACAACAAGACCACACCTACATGATAATCAGCTGTTAATCATCAATGACCCTACCATCATCGTTTCTCATTTAGCTCCCCAATGTATGCTGACCTAAAGCCCTTAAAAGCTCAGCAGCTTGTCCACTGAGTGTTAACGGCTGGTTCTTCAGTTTGTCATTTGGAGTTGGCACATTTTGACTGGAGTGTTTTTTGCCGACCAGAGACCTGATATGGCTCCAGGGCGGCTGTTTGTGTGATCAAGCCTTTTTAATGCTTTTTCCAACAAACAAACAAACAAAAAGCGTTGTTAGGCCTGGGCGTCCCCAGCTACAGCCCCAGATGTTTTATGAATAGCCCGAGATCTCTAGCCCTCTCTTTTATTTTATTATTTTTTACAAAAATAAGTATACGAGAATAAAAAAGCCAACATGACCAACATGTTTGTTGCAATAACCTAGCAACTGTCTCTTAGTGAGGAAAGCTGTGATAAGTGTAATTTTTGGAGGAATCATAGCCAAATAAGTCTAACAAATGGATGCCATTAACACAAACTTGAGGAGCGCAATAGGGCTGCAGTTAATAATCGAGTATTCTACCGATTTCTCCATCGAGTAATCCGTGAGATTTAAATAAGTAAATACTTTTGTTTTATGGAAGAGCAACAATATACAATAGGTAGGTTTAATTTTATCGGAAAAAGCTACATTTGTATTGTCTACATTACTTACAATATCATCTCTTAAAAACTAAACATATTAAGTGCATTTAAGTGCCATATTACATTGTTTTTAGAGAAAACATTTTCTGAAATGCAATAACAACCTAAATCTAAGGCATACATAAAGCATACTGTACATAAACATTACCTTAAGTTGTGCAACTTGACTTTCAGAACTACAAGTTTCAACATAAGACTGATCTGTATATAGGCTTATAGCTATAAGTATACTTAACCTGTTTTTATTTATGCATTTGATTACAATGTCACACAGCTCTGTTACGCGTATGCTAGTAGGTTGTTGATCAGCTGTGAAGAGAAGGAGTGAGAGAAAATGGTGTGCAACAACCAGCACTTTTTCCAAAGGGATAGTCAACAAATCGGCTCTTTAGATCAAACTGTGGTCACCACTACATATTTTCTTGGTTTTTGGTAGTTGTTGTGTTTGGTGTAGTTTCATTGTCCATACAACTGATTTACGTTTGTTGCGTCCGCTTCGTGGAATGGATGACTAAGTTAGACTCAATGTTTTCTGTTGAGATGCTGAAGCATTGACGCCGTGCTATTATTGTGGTAAGCTAGTTCGATTTTGCACTAGACACACTGTACAAAGTTTTGGTTTTAATTACGTCATTACGTATTACGTTTATTACTTTTCTCTTAAATTGAAAATTATATTTAACTCCCGCCCATACACCCCCCGATCAAGGAGTCAATCACAGCTGTCAATCATCACGTTTCACCCGTTTTATAGCGTCAGAAGTGTAAAAAAAAAAAAAAAGAATTCAGAAAAATGAACACTTAAACAAACAAACAAGCGTGATAAGAACTATCTAAAATGACAGAAACCATCTTTAGAAAAAAACATTTTGACGTGTACTTGATTTTTTTTGTTTGGCCCATGTCTCAATCATTAACATGAAGGAGGCGGGATCTATGACTTATACTGCAGCCAGCCACCAGGGTGTAGTCAAGATGTTTTGGCTTCAGTTATATAGTCCAATGCATCCACTAGATTGCTCACATTTACCATTTTCATCGATTTAGTTTATCTTGGTCCGTTCTAACTGATGTAATTCACATTGCTGACATGAAGACTGACATCTAGTATGTGATGTCTCCCTCCACTTCTGCTATCTCCGTTATCTGTTTTTGCAAGGACTACCATTGCTGCATCCTGCGCTTAGAGCAATTAATCCTCGAGGGGGGAGCATAAATGTCTACAAAATTCCATGGCAATACATCCAGTAGTCATGACGATATTTCACTAAAGAAAAAATGTCTCACCATTTTGTCACTTGAGGAAAAGCCAGGATATCTTCAAAGTCAGTAGGCTTTATCCACTGGGGACCATGACTATCTGTACAAAATCCAATAGATAAGTATTTGAGACTGAACCAAGGTGGCGGATTGACCAACATTGCCATCCGTAGAGCAGTGCTGCTAACATGGCTAAATATTTGCTTTTTTTCACGTTCTAAAATTTGACGATTTGTGAGCATTTCTTTGTTTTATGTAATTGTAAACTTAATTTTTGTGAGTTTCGGACGGGTGGGTGGGAAATCTAAGCTCTTTGAAGATTTTGTCTCAGGCTCTTTTGTACACAAATAAGGTAAATTCATTAACAGGAAAAAATATTTACAAAGTAATTGCTACTAAAAACATTAATTGCAGCGCTAGCCTGTCATCTCTGAGTGACGAGTGACTAAGACTGTCTGTTGACATTTTCTATCTACCTTTACCACTCTGCCTCCACTAACTTTTACATTTTTTGCTCATGTTCATCAATGACTAACTCTAAGGCCTTTGTGTACTATGTCACATATGCACACACATGTCATAAAGACTTTCTCTCTCTCTCTGCTGAGGTCTACTTGCATTCCATCACATACAAAGACTCTCAGGCTGCCACATGGGAGCTTAACCTTAGCCCAGTCAAAATGGATAATAAGCATGCCTTTCTTCTGTGTGTGTTGACCAAAGACTGTAAAGTTCCTGGCTAATATCTGACAATATGGGATCTGTGGTGTAATACTGGATTATCTGAATGGACGCCCCTGGGTACACAGGATTTAACTGGTAAAAGCTTCTGCTTTAGAAGCTTTGGAGTTGTTTCCTCCTTGCTTTTTATGCTGTAAGGACCACTTGACTTTAAACCCCCAACACAGACACTACAAAAAAGATGTTATTTAGTTCTTTCTGTTATTTGCCTAGCAGTTTTCTTAGTTAGAAGGTCCTCAATAATGCAATTATATGAAGCAAACTTTAAGCTTTTGTAAAACAAAGACTTGCACTGCTGGCGTTTTAAAATCACACACAGTGTAACAAAAAAAGCACAATCATACTACCAGACCTATCATTTCATTACAGACCTATCATTTCATTACAGACCTGACTTAACAGTTATATATGGTAAATATTACAGACACCAGTGAACTGAAAACAAAGAAAAGCTGCTGATTAGTTCATTTTCACAAACTGACTTCCTGAAGTCTTCAATGTTTTTTTGAAAACCTATGACAAGACTGGTGAGTTTTGCTGGTGAGTTTATCAGAATTCAACTCAACATGATTGAATTGGAAACCTATTTCTAAATGAGAGCATAACTTTCCCAGGACTCACTGTAATGAAACTAATGGAGTCATGTTCTGTGAATGGCAATTCTACCTGCTGAGATAATCTGGCTGCCAAACCTAAAGATATTTGCAAGAATGTATAGAGGGCAAAATGTATGGATACAGTGAGAGGTGGACATAAACACAGACCCCGTTAAACCCTGACATTACAACTGGAAAACAGGTTGAACTATTAAAAGGTCAATGAGACAGAAGTGGAGATGAAGAGTGCCAGCCAACAGAAGTCTCAATTTAAGCAAAAGGGGAAAAAACAGCTATAGAGGCGATTAAACTTGTAACTGGTTGTCAAAGAAGGCTCGTAAGACCATTAAAACATACTGCTTCTTAGATACTGTGGTCTGTGACACAAAAAAAAAACATTCCTCAACTGGTAAAAACCTCAAAATGTATCAAATTATTATTCATATGGGAGACAGTGACATTTGCAAAGAGCAGGATGAAGTGCTACAGCAGGATTTCATTGAGATTTTGGCAAACATCCTGCCAAACCTGCAGTCTGAAAGCGATCAACTACATCTTCAATCTGTTCTGAGGAAGGTATCTGTTCAGGACAGATGGCCTTCACTCGAGCAGATCTAGAGTAAATACACTGATGGACCATTTTTTATTCAGTCTACAACACCCATCAGCCAAGCCTAAGGTTGCGCACCTGGAGACACAACAGCTCAGTGCCTCGAAGACAAAATATCCCAGCATCTCCTTATTCCTCCTGCCTACACTCCCCCCTTCTTCACCCCTTTTGGTAATTACTGACACATTTGAAGTCCTGGTCAGCACTGGCATTAAAATTCACCCCCTGGTCACTGTCACGCCATCTGCCTCCCAACCAAGTTTCATTATATCTTTAACAACTAAAACCTTATACAAACGCCCCAGTAAAAGTAAAGAAAACATTGCATTGGAAACATTGGAAACAGCTATATTTTTTTTCTTTCCCTTCGTTTCATTCTGTTTGTTACACAGTTCTTCAGTTTAGTACAGTTTACAGTCTTTAGCACAGTTTAAAGAATCTACACACTGAAAACAAGCACACAACTGCATACCCACATTTTGACACCAGTTGGTTAACAAGGCTTTAAACTCACAGTTTCACAATTGTCAGGCACGCTACTCAGCTCCCACCACATTAAGGTAGTTGACCATTGATTTTAATAAACAAACATAGAAAAAATAAAAAAGGAAACAGAGAGAAGAAGTAGAATAGAAAATAAAAAGATGTCAATCAACGGACAGGGCTTCATTTGAATTTTTATGACTTCAGATAAAGTTTGAAAAAAAACAGACCAATATTGATTTAGACAGGCGCAAAACTAAAATGTGTGTTAAATCAGCTAGAGAGAGGGAGCATCTATTACAACTCCCATCCATTCCTGGATATATATCTGCTAACCTAGCCCTACTGAAATGGGCAATATGCACTACTTTAAACTGAATGAGCCCCAAGCGTGCATAGGATGAGTTAATCATTGTCTGTCCGACAACTCAGCCATCAACTTGCCTTCCCACCTCCTCAAAGGATTTAAATATGTCACGGATCTACCAGTATATACTTTATAGTCTTGAGAATAAATGTAGTTAAGAAAGAATTGGCTTACTCATATTCTGGTTGTCATATTCCTCTTTCTGATTCAGTGACTCATCCCTTTTGCCTTATGTTTCCTTTTGCCAGTAGTTCATAACCCAGACTTTGCACACAAGGCAACAATACTGTCTCATACCAGAGTGGTTTCACACTGTTACATGTTTAGTTTAAACTAAATCGGTGGTTTATTCCAAGCAGTGATGTCCCTTCCTTTGTCTACACTGAGCCAAGTCTGCCAACCCGCAGACTATTTGGGACTATGATGGCTGCACAGAGATATTTAATTACCAAATGTTTCACATTTGACACTAACAGCTGTCACACTCAGCTGATTATTTCATTAACATCCTAAATGCAGGCCAAGCAGATGTATAAGAAACCTCTTTCACATAACGGACCAACATGGACAGTAGACTTGTGCCTGAACAGTTATGAAAATGATCTGCAGTCCAGAACACCATATCAAGTGACTTCAGTCTTCATTTCTGTGAACTTTTCACCACAAATCTAGTTTCCATACAGTGTTTTTGGAGGAATTGGTTCAAACACACAAAAATGATCCATAGAGTCCTGTTCACTTTTTTTAATCATAATCAAACGTTATGGGTACGCTAGTGTGTCTAGATTTCTAGGCTAGTTTTAAACTCCAACAACCCCAAACGTTCCCAACAAAAGGCCTGTTCTTCTAGGGCCCTAAGATAAATCTGAATTGTATGTAGAAATTGTCTGTATTTCTTTTACTAGACTCATGAAATGTGGCTATATTAACAACACTCTAAAAAGGTAAAAATCAACATAAAAGGCTGTAACCTGGGACAAGTCAACGTGGTTGCATTCATTCTCTTATCACTTTTATATCAGGAGCAGATTGCAGCATGGAGGACGGTTCTCAAAAGACGCACCTAATGTGTCCACTGCTTTTGCACCCTGACCATGCTTCTGACATTTAAAATCATTAAGGTCTAAGGTCAAGTCAGCATTAGTAAGTCAATAAATCATTTTTGTTGCTTTAACCTGTTGCCAGTGCCAAGTCTATTATTAGGTAGTGGGTTTATATTGTTCCTGCTGTTCCAGAGATAATCAAGTGGCTTAGTCTGCTGCCTCTGGAGTAACTGTGAGCTAACTTTCACTCTTCTGTCTACCTCCTTACTTTCCAACTGTCCTAATAAATGAAAATTAACTAAAAGTGAAGAATCTTTCAAGTCATGAACACCGATGTTAAAACTGCCAATAAAAAGTAGCAGAGATTTACAGCCCTATGTTTATGATTTGAATTTGTTAAGCTCATCAAACTGATCTTGTTATCACACAGTTGAGGTCTGCCATTTTTTTTCTGATTCTCTATCCCTGCTTACAGTTCTGATAACGTCATTGCATGTACGTGTCATATAACACAGGTTCACCACAGTCACCTTCACAGTTACCATCAATAAGTTATTAAATCTCCCTTTATCAGTGCATGATCAGTGAAAGCTGTTATTACTGTCACTGTCACAGGTTCACCCAAGTCATCTTCACAGTTACCATCAATAAGTTATTATCTCTCATTTTATCAGTGCATGATCACTGAAAGCTGTGTTATTACTGTCAACACCACTGTTTATGGAAGATTTCTTCAGGTCACCCCTATACATTCTCCATGTACTCCATAAAAAGCTGACATGATGTCAAATTTTTTAGAAATTCTGATAAATAACTTTCTCTGATGCAAAGGAAATTGGCTCTTTGAGTCTTTGTTTGTTGTTGTAACAGAAGCACAGTTGCATCTTCAGTAACAACAAATTGTTTAGTTAACGTGTAACTACTTGTTTGACACTGCCATCTGACTCTAAATGTAATACCAATTAAATATCTTTATATCTAGAAATAAATATTGAGTTACATGAAACCACACCTCTGCACACATAGTATAACCATCAATAATTTGCTTATTGCTGTTTTACTGTTGATTAGATGTCTGTGTGTTTTGAGAAAAGTAGAGAGGGAGAGCTAGATATAGATATAGCCAGACATCAGTATAGAGAGTTCTGACTATATACTGTAAGACTTACTGGTAGTCATAGAAGCTGGCCGTTTTGCTCTCAGAGGACCTACTTAGGCTCTGAACACAGCTGAAGTTAACACTCACTCATTCGCGTTATATTCCTTGATCACCTAGGCCCAAATCCAGAGCCTGGGGGACTTTCAGCGTTGCTCAGGGACCTGTTGTGACCACCTAATAATGCAGCTCTAACTCATCTTCCCCCCTTGTTTTTCTTTCAGTAACCTCCTCTCACCTGTCCACTGCAGACCAGATGTGGTAGAGTAAGTTGACTTAATTACTGTTGTTAACTTGTTATTAATTTATTTATTTAGAGATGAATCTTATATTCTACTTATTATGAACCTGTTATTGAACCGTTAAGTCACAAACTTCTTAATCAACTTCTCTCTTTTTTCTTGGTTCTTCAGTTTTCTGGACCGGACAATTCGTTCAGCAGTGGAGCAGCACCTCTTTGATGTAAACCCTATAAGGGATCAAAGTTCAGAGGACTCTGAGTTAACCCCACGGCCATCATCTCCGGGGGCCACGCCAACTGCCCGACAGAGACGTCGACACCAGAGAGAGCAACAGAAGGAAAGACTGAGACACAAAGAAAGAAACAGGTACAATGAGTTCCTTGTCATTATGCTATTTGATGGTACCAGCATGAGATTAGTGGTGGTTTGTATTTTGTAGCAACACTGAGGAGCACTGCGAAAATCTTTTTCTTATCACTTACTAGTACACTCATTAGTACAGTGGGAATAGTTCAACGTTTTTGTGAAATCAAAGTTTCCTTTTTCTTGATTCTATTGCAGAAAGTTATCTTTATTTAAACATAAAGACACTAGATTTTTTTTAATATAATAGACCGTAGTATGCTATTGGATAGATGTATATTGAAAACCAATTATTTTCATTCAGAATTCATTTTTATCACCCATCCACTCAAAACAAAAGAACCATTCAACCCACCCGTCACCCGCTGAACCATTACATTAAACTGCATGACTGGTGACTTCTACATCACAAGATAAAAAGATACACAGAGACAATCAGAAGAATGCTTGACACCAAAAATAGGATAGTTATTTTAACAATTAGATTGAGTTCATGGAGGTAAGTGACTCAGCATAAGAAATAATAGAATGCCGTCTATTGTAGAAATTATCAGTGGAACCTCTCAGGGTGTATTTCCTTAAAAAGAGATCACATCCTCTGACAAATTAAAAGGAAGAAAATGTGTAATGCAAGCTATTTTCTATGGAAAAAAAGGTTGAAATATTGGTGGTAGATTTTTTTTGGCTTATAGACTGAAACCTTTTTGATATTTATGTGCTGGTAAAGCACAATAAGATGCCATTCATTACTAAAGCTTCAACTTAAATTTTTTGTTTTTGGTAACAAATTTCGTAAGGTTTTGTTTTGTGTGGTGGCTTTGTCCACTGATACCTAGTGAAGTCATAACATAATCCCTGTTTACTGAGATGTACTATAGTCTGAGAGATCAGAAAGACATGGATAAGAAGGAGTGTGTTACTCCAAAAGCAGCAGAAAATGTCAATAATAGTGTGGATAGTAAATAGAATTAGTACTTAAACTAAAAAGCACATGTAAATCAGTTATCAGGATGACCTTGGCATTAGATTCCTGAAGAATTTCCCCCAATGTCAAGCTGATAAAGACAAAGTGTGCAACAGAGGGAGCGAGATGGAAGGCGGAGGTCTCATTTCCTTACTGTCTCCTCTTCGATTTGGGAACAGAGCTGCGTTCGTCCGAGCAGACACCGACAAGGAGAACATCCCATCGAGCAGTTTGGGCAACGTGGGGGACACGTACAGCAGCGTGAAGTTACAGGGAGGCCAGAGTGGTCACGCTGAACGAACCCCTCAACCCTCGAAACACAGCCCGACACTGGAACAGCTCACAGACAACCAGGACGCCCACACAGTGAGTCATCACACTTTTTCTCCTCATCTCTTTCTATCTTTGTGATTTGCCACCATCTTTCTCTCACTGTGACCAGTCAATCTTAAGTGTTGGTCAGTTGATAACCTTAAGAAAGCATGTTTCTTTCTTTCGTTTGTAGCAATATCATGGCTCCTTAAAATTGTAGTGAATTCTAAAATCGTTCAATTTTCCACACCAACCACAGTAAACAGTATCAGTTTACACCATCACCACAGAGGTTCTGTTCAGATGCACCTGTGATGCAGATGGTTGTTAAAGCACTCAGCTCAACCTCCCTGTCATCCATTTTTGGGACTTACTGTAAATAATTGTCAGTTACAGTAAATAAGAATCACTAAATGCGGGACAGAGGAGATTTTGAAGATGACAGGAAGCAAGATGCAGCTGCCTAATGGTTCCTTGCCATTGTCATTGTACAGCAGCTTGTAATATGCAGCACACCACACTAATTGTAAACCACTTTTTTCAGAAGCAGTGCAGATGTAAGGGCCACTTATGAGTGCACAATTAGTTGCAGCTTTTATCCACCCCAAAAGAAGATGCACAAATGAGCAGCTTGTGAACTGTTTCCAGGCTAATATTTGACACATGACACCTTGACGTGGAGTGCTCAGTATTTGTATCATGTAGAAATGAAAGTACTCCTTTCATGTAAAACGTTAACTTGGATTTATTAAACTCTGAAAGCTCTGAAGGTTTTATTGCATTCAGTGTCCATACTGAAGAAGCCTCTGCTGTGTCAACAGGTAGAGATTTTGCTCTAAAGTTGCAAAGAAACTCCAGCATACTGTCTAACTTGCAAAGATACATTTATTGGTAATGTTTTAGTACTAGACCTTACCAAAACGCTGCTTTTAATTTTATCTCTGCAAGTTAGACAGTGTGCCTGAGTTTCTTTGCAACTTTTAACCTATTCACCCCTCTCCCACACGCCAAACTCATGTAATAGATGTGCAAAGTATTTTTCTGTTAAGAGAACTCTACCATTTCTACCAAGGAATATTATATCTCAGGTTGTGTTAGATTATTTTAGGCACTGTTACAATTCAGTAAGCACAATTGTATATGGAATTGCAAAAAGTTATGCATCAATTTGTTGAACACCTTGATTTTTTTAAGGTCTTTCAGTACCAGGTTTTGGCAAAAACAAAGAAAATACCTTCTGGATATTTTGGTCATAAACTGTATTTAAATTGAACTTCCACATATTTGTCAAATATTGATATGACAATTTGTCTGTTTATTATTTTACATAATATGTCATGTGCTGTATGTGTTATATATATTGGGATTTAAAATGCGTTGAACTTTATTTTTGGTCCCAACTGAAACTTCATAGGCAGGGCAGCTTTATTTGTACACATTTCACATTTCACATTTCATTTTGTAGCACATTTCAGCAACAGGGCAATTCAAAGTGCTTCACATAAAAACAATAAAAAATAAAAATAAAAACAGATGAAACACAAGAATAAAATTTACAGTGAAGTATAAAAAATTAATCATTAAAGAAATCTACAACCATTTAAAGAAAGGCAACATAAAAAAGCTGTCACCGAAAACTGACATTAGATTTGTAACCTTATTTACCTTGTCTTTGATCAGAAAGTTGAAGTTTTAAATCAAAATGTTTTTCATTTTATTTTGGCAAAGTTTTTGTATGGCTTTTTAGAAAACATTAACTTGATGACCTAATACATAATTACATAAAAAAGGGTATTTGTAGAAAAACACTATTATTAACAATATTCCTTGTTTTTAGTTTGGGTACCAAAACTTAGACATCGTTATTGATACATGCTAGAGCTGAAATGATTAGTTTGATTAATCAATTAGTCTATGGGCAAATAATAAAATGTCAAAAACTTTGATAAGTGACCCATTGTTAAAGTCAGTTTTCAATTCAAACATTGAAAACTGACTAATAAAAATAATTATTAATAATTAATTTAAATAATTGTTGGGGAGGAGTGAGGATTGGACCCAAATGCAGAGATGAGGACAGCAGGCAGGCAGGCGGGTGGTAACCA
>NC_048408.1:12173866-12205423 GCF_013103735.1 Etheostoma cragini
AAACAGACAAAAACACAAGGAGGCCAATGAAAAAGGGAAAATGAACCCAACTAAAAACCCCAAACCACAACAAATAATCACGGGTTCCATATTCTCAAATGGGAGTGTCTTTGATTGATTGTCAAAACTAGTCATTTGAAGACATCACTTTTCCGACATTTTATAGAGCAATAAAAAATGAGCAACACTCAGTGAAATAATAATAATAACGATCCTTCTTGTAGCCCTAGTATATACATGTAGCTATCGCCTGCTGTATCTCAGCATCCAGGTTAAAAGTACCAGTATGATCACATGCTAAAACAATGTGTCCTAGGTCATACCCAACAGTGTTATGGTATCGTCTACATGAGGAGTGTATGAAGGCAGGCAAAGTCATGGTTGATCATGATACTGAAGCTGCATAGTTAACACTATGTAGCTTGAGTAACATGATCCATTCTCCACAGACTCTTCTCACACTGTAGCTGCATGAAAGCAAGTCAGATTATTATTCACACCTGGCTCATAAATTAAGTGTGCTAATGTACAGTTCAGCTGAGTAACTGATAGATTAATTCAGTTTACATTCTGTCACTCAAGGAATTGACTTCTCATGTCAAACCTTCATGTGACAGTACAGATGACACTTGATGCCTTTACACATTAGGGTCCATATGCGATGACTGGCAGAGTCGTGATTGGCCAAGGGAGTGGCTGGCGGCAGAGGTTGGATGTTAGTGAGGGTCTGTGTCTTGCTTGGTCTGAACGGGTGTCTCTGTGAATGTCAGCTTGTTATGTCAATAGCCACTGAGGGTAATTAGGAGCTTTGAAAGCCTCTTGGGGGCTGTTAATGGTGTTACTGTTTATTGTACAGGAACACAGCATGATGCAATCCAAACAGTATTAGCTATTCCATGTGATTTTTGTTTTGATAAACCAATTACATGTTGTGTTGTTTAGACAGATACAGTATATCAAAGTTATTAAATGTAATGGTCAAATTACACCATCCCCCACTAGTTTTCAGCTTAAACAGGCGCTTTCCAACCGGAGGGATTTTTGCAGGTTCTAGAACTTAACATTCCTAGAACCCTTTTTCTCTTGTGATCCGACTGGACCAGTTTAGGGATTTTAAAGTTTGTCTGACCGCAGTTCCAGTAACTCTTTCAGCTCCTACTTCAGGGCAGGGTCTTTTCAATGTTCCCTTTTCCACATAGGAACCTAGGTCAACAAGAGTCCCGTTTCCGGTACAGACAGACCAACAACGGGACAATTTTAACAATTTTCTTATTTTCTAATCTTATTCATCACTTAATTCACTTCTGAGATTGTTTTAGACAAGAAATGAACTTTTAGATTTTAAATAAAGGCAGCATTGCAAAAATCGTTGCCAAATTGACAATTTGCTTCCAAGTTTTTGGAGTTGACAAGCTCCACAAAGTCATGCAACGGACAGCTAGCGCCTGCCGGGGCCGCTAGCTCATCGCTCCGCCAGTCACGCTCAGAGACCCCGCCGGTCTCGTAAATAAGCGGCTTTTATTTTACCGTTGACAGATTGTTTGGTTAAATAACACATGTTCATCGTAAGATCAACGGGAACCTTTGGTTAACTGTCTTTTTGGACTTAAACTCCGCAAGCTGGCCGTCCGTCTCTTTCAAACACACACACGCACACACCCACACACACACACACACACACACACACACACACACACACACACACACACACAAACACACACACACACAGCGCAGCAGGCAGAGGCGTTCCTAGGTTCCTATAAATACCTATTTGGAAAGCGGTTTATGTCTTTGGCCATGCAATGCTGTGTGGAAGTTAGGCCTCATTTAGTTCGGTTGGATCTCAATAGAGTTTGTTTTACCCCTTGGAGCAGTTTGTCTGGGCAGGTATGAACGCAGCAATCGCACGCGGATGCACAAGAAATCTTTATGGTTCAGCATCCAGAAAGGTTCATAAAAGAAAACATGGTTCTTCAATACATAATATTTAAATAATATAAAAATAACAGTTTATTAAGTACTTTGTAAGCCTCTTTTTTTAAGAGGTGCTCTACAAATGTAGATTATTTTAATTTACAATATACTGTCAAGAATCGTCTATTGATGTATAGCTTCACTAACTTCTAATAGCTCACCTATGAAAGGTTTAAAGATGATAATCCAAAAAGATTCAGAAAAGCAATCATGGTTTTTCATTGGATGTGTTATTAATACAACATAACTTGTTCCATTCTGATGTAAAAACCAGTCATAAAATCAGCTAGGTAGATAATTAATGTTTTCATTTTTTCCAGTTCAAAGAATGTGTTGGTGAAAGACCCGGAGGGAACCACATGGAGACATTTCAGAAAGGGTATGCTCTTCAAAACTTTTTAGAATTTAAGAATTTAAAAGTAAAAGTTAATAAAAGGGGTGAATTGCTTGTCTCACCCCTTTTTTTCTTTAACAATGTTGTAGCACGTATTTATAAGCTTGATAAGATACTGGCTGCCACCTGAAGCTCTGACTGTTATCTTTAAGGATTTGTTCGGGATACTGCAATGTTTATAGCATAATCATGATAAAGTGATATCTGATAAAGATGTGTGGGGTTTCATGATGTCTATGACTGAAGATAAACTATTTTGGGTTGAGTCATCAATAAGCTGGTTTGATCAGTCAAAGCTTCTTTAGCCAAAGTGTTTTTTCTTTTATTATTTTTCAGGAATGACATTTCAAGAAAAGATGGCCTTTCTCCTCCAAAGGTAAGTTCAAGTTCAAAATTCCTATCATGTATCAGCAGCTTTAGGTAAAAAGAAAAACTGTCAAGTGTCAAACGCACCAAATGTTTGCTCAGATTTTTATTTTTATTTTTTAACAGTTCCTGATATAAATTATCATTTCGCAAGTTTTAAACTACATTATTTGGGCAAAGTTCTGCCTTTTTTTGGTCAATATTTAACTTTTCAAAGGTTAAGCTTCTTTTATAAAGAAAAAATGTTTATGCTCCTTTGAATGAAGTATAGAAAAGTATTGATTTGGTATCTGCACTGCAATAAGGTATGTGCTAATAAAACAGGTACCATAGCTGCAAATTCAAATCATACCCTGTAGGGTAAATGTCAAAAAGACATTTAGAAACACAAAAATGACAAAAGAAATAATTAATTATTATATTATACCGTTTATTGATTTAAAATAAAACTAACAAATCAACATAGAAACAATAAATAAGCTAAATTAAAGAAGCAGAAGACTAGAACAATGCAGCACAGTTGTAGGGCAAGATATAAATTAAATACCCCCAGATGTAAAAAGAAAAGCAGTAGCAACCAGAGAGGTAAAAGTACTTGGAGACGCTCCAACCACTGTTGTTTGGTTTGACCAATGGGATACTAACCTACACAATCTCATGTTGCTCTCTAACTCATCAGTGTTTTGTGAGATTTAGTGTCCTTTTCAAGCAAATTTGTTGCCACTGTCTTAACAAAACCTAATATAAAGACATACTTTTACGTTTTATGTGAAGTGAGCACTGCGCCAGACTCCAGACTTAAAAAATAGACTTTTAAATGCTACATTACAAGGAAATGACGGGAGTTATTGGCAAAAAAGCTTAAAAAGTGACAAGTTATTTTGATTTTAAATAAGTGCTTTGTAGAAACGTATACAACTAAATATAATTTGATTGAGTATGCTGGTGCAGTATGTAGCCTACTTATTTATAGAGGTGCTGGGGAGGGGGATTCTTGATGTGAAAAACAGTGACGGTAAGAGCTACTATGACTGTCACTGTATGTTCTCTGGTTACTAATACCACTTTGTATCCTCCATGATTTCCAAAGTTATTTCTCCTGTAACAGCTGAGGAGGTGTGATTACTTTCTGTTTTTGGCCTAGCTTCAGCACAAGAACACACACACTCACTTGAGACTAATTACATTGTTGCACCGTTATCTTGCATGAACCTGCCAACAACTTACTATCATGAACATAAAAACACAACAGGGGCTGTTGTAACCAGATTCAAGTGCACTCCTTCCTGTAAGCCGTCTGTGGCATTTATGAGGTGTAGTAGCAGTGTGTCTTGATCTGTTTTTTCTAAAAATAGCTTGGTCCCACGCCCAGAGAGAGGAAATGGGACTCCATGGGCTTAGTGCTAAGTGATCCATGGACACGTTCTAAATACATGACTCGCTGAGTATGTTGTTTCCCCAAAATATTAACATTACACTAGAATGTGATTGAACTGCTTTGTTTGAGGAGTGGAGTTTGGGAAAGTTTACGATAGGAGAGAGAAGAGACTGGTGGCTGATGGGTAAACCGTGGGAGAAAAGAATAAGTAATGAAGTGGTGGAGGAGAAGGCTTGCATGTAATATGTCTGGTTTGAGCTGGATGTTTGTCCGCAGAGAGACACAGATAGGCAGAGGAAAAAAAACTCACCCAGTCAGCCTACGTGTGCTAGCTCACAATCTGTTTGCTTTTTTGTCCTCACCTCCCTCCCCCTCTTTCTCTCTACCACCCATCCGCCCCTCCCTTCTGCTCTTGCCGCTGTGAAACAAACAAATCCAGAGGAGTGCTAGGGTGGGGAATATATGCATGTCAGGCAAAAGAGAAAGCAAGTAGGACTACTGTTAAGAGAGAAAATAAGGGAGAGAGAAAGGGAGGGGGAAAAAGGGAGCGGTGAAGGATTCCAGTGGGTGAAAGACAAGGCGGAGCCAATCCACTCTTGCTCTCTCTCTCACAGCCAAAGACAGATGGGCGGATGTTTTGGCCGCAGAAGCAGCCAATCCGAAGCAGGGAGCAGCCCCTTCTCTTAGGGCTGGGCCATTCTGTGGGAGTGTGGCTCAACTTAAAGACTGTGTTCCTAGGCTGGTCATCGTTGAGCACTCTTTTCTTTTCTCTCATGGTTGTGCAGACATTAAGGATGAAGATCCAGGAGTCACCCGTCACTTGCGACACAGGCAGGGTCGGCGGCGGAGAGGTGCGAGGCTCGGACTCAGACTGCGATAGCTGTGAGGACGTGCCCCAGCTGGACCTGACAGCACTTACTGAGGAAAACAACTGGGGAGGTAAAGCGTTAGGCCGTCCAATGGTTGTTTTCATGCTTAGATTGTTCTATTCCAGCAATACTTTATTGCTAAATGGGTCCAATACTATCTGGAATACACACCTTTTCACACAAGCGTGCCCTAACAACCTACTCGCTGCCTTCGCCCCAGCTCTGCACATGGGTGTCTGGGTAGCAGCTGCACACCTTCTGCTGCCTCTCCTCCTCCTGCTGATGCAGCTTCTTCTGCCTCTCTTGTTGGATTTAATTTTAAATGTAATTGTTGATACTCTTACGTTCTCTAGCCATCTACTGTAGATCTGGCAGAGAAACACACATTGGAGATATGCTTGTTTGCCTGGCAAGCAAGATAAGGCAGCACTGCAGACCGTTTGTTGTTTTGTTGCTGTGGAATTGGGCCACATGGGAACCTTCCGTCTTGAAATCACCTCTCAAGAGAAAATATTAAGGTGTAGGTAGTTCAGAGTGCCAGGTGGTTTTATTTAAAGAGCAAACATTGGGATTTTACCAGAATGTATCAGTTACTTGGCAATTTTTGACACTGAGTTGATTCCAGACTTTGCCACTGCTGTAATTCCCAGTCAGAAATCAATCATTAAATAGGAGATTGAATGATGATAACAGTGTACCCGTTGACTATAGAAGTTTGCATTCCGAGTTAATTGA
Organism: Etheostoma cragini; assembly: GCF_013103735.1. Taxonomy (NCBI): domain Eukaryota; kingdom Metazoa; phylum Chordata; class Actinopteri; order Perciformes; family Percidae; genus Etheostoma; species Etheostoma cragini. The sequence goes on from NC_048408.1 coordinate 12,179,583, forward strand.
TTCTGGTAAAAATGTTTAGATGTGCTCGATTTCCAAAAAAAAGATAAAAAAGTGAAGTTTAAATTAGATTTAATTGTTTGAATAGGTGAATGTGCCAGTGTTAGCCAATCGGCTATTTTTCCGACTGTAGACCTACCTAGCACGCATGTCTTTATGATGGGAAGAAACCAGAACACTCAGAGGGAACCCACGCAAACACAGGGAGAACATACAAACTCAACACAGAAAGGCCCCAAACAAACTAAGAACCTTCTTGCTGTGAGGCAGAAGTGCTAATCACTTAGCCACTGTGCTGCCAAATAGCATAGTGAATGTGGTCAAATGAAATGAAATCAAATGAAGTTTCTAATGCAGAGCTTGCAGAAATAGATTGTGAACATTGCATTGTTGCACCTCTGTTTTGCAGTCGGACCTCTTTAAAGCTTGTTATTAATGTGTTTGTTCATGCAGTGGTGTTGGTGTTTATGCAAAAAAGGAAATCATGCACAAACGCACTGAACTGAGACTGATTGTTTTGTTAGGACGTTGCGACACAGTGGAGGTGGGTGGAGGTGTCTGAGTTGAGCAGTGAAAAGCCAAGCATTTTGCTGAACTGTACACCGGAACAATAGCCAACAGGTTAATTTCCTACAGTTAGGGACAGTTAAGGGGCATGTTGGGGCATGTTTTGACATCTTTTTGCTGCAAACATTTGTCTTCACTCCCACCATCTCCCCACCACTGTTTTCTGTTTGATGTGGCACTCAGAGCAAAATTGTTCCATGCAATAAATCTCCTTCAACAGCCTGTTGTTAGGAGCATGAGCAGACGAATGTATGTTTTGTGGAGCTCTCTAGTGGTCGAATGTGAAATGTGAAAAAACAACTGTGAGAGGTTGTTATTGCCTTGCAGCATTTGCAGCACGGGAGAAGTTGAGTACTTAAATATTGTACCTGAATCAACAAACATTTTCTCCAGGCCCTATAAAGGTGTCATGTTAGTTTGATTAGTTCCTTCAATCCGTACACAATGTCTCTGATTGTGTGCGTTTGTACTTAAAATGCAGTTTGCCTGAGGGTTGATGTAGGAAGTTTACATTCCAGCTGGTTGTTTTTGCTCTGAAGTTATATAGACATTATTAGACGTGCTATATAGACGTATTAGATCACTTGCCCTTTGTGTTTATTTTCTTGACTTTTTGCCTCTTGTTAAATCTCCTTTCTGTACATTCTGTCCTGAATACATAACTGAGTTTGTGGCAGCAAGGGCGCCACAAGAAGCCTGCATGATTGGCTGTGACAGGCCGTTCAGACATAAAGTATCTCCTTTTAGGTGCATGAGACGGCGAACAGATCAGGCCCTTCAAAACACGAGTGCAAGCTGGGCTTGCCATTGCACAAACTGCAATTGTGTAAATCTATTGTTTAAAGTTGAACTTGTGAGTGTAGCTGGCATGTTTATTCTTCACGAAGGGGAGCCAAAGAGGGATTTGTGTTCTGGCAAAGCCAGCCAAGTTGAGTAAGCAATTAATAAAGCTGTATAATGATAGTAAGTAGTTTTAGGTGATGTGTGCATACTGTAAAGAAGGTGTAATACTGTACAAATGGGCTTGCGAGTGGATGAGGGCATTAGGCACTGTGTGCGAGCGCTTGTTGCGATGACCAGATTTTTGCCACTGGCCTGTCCTTGTCTGTCTCCCAGCCATGGTGGTAAGAAATATACGGGCATTTCAACAGGAAGAAACCCTGTAGCTCATATGTCTCGTTAAGTAAGGTTTAGTGAGATGTTTATTATTTTGATTTCACATATTTATTGCAACAAGATGGATGTATGCTGGTACTTTCTTACTTCTGTTCCTTTGATTTCATTCCTTCACCTTGTCCTTTCCTTCTCCCCCCCTTTTTCTTCTTTTTTTGTTCCTTTAGATTCTCCGTTCTTTAACACCCCTTTCCTTGATTTCAAAACCTTTTTTTATTCAAGTAGTTGTGATGGTAAGTGTTATGTTACATCTTTGTCAGTGCTGACTTGCTTTGCTGCAAATAACGTATCAGAGAGAGAGAAAGAAAAGGCTGTCTGAATGACCCTTTTTACTGCATGGCAACACGCTTGAATGATCTGGAACATTGTGAACGAGCGTCTCACACACAGCAACCTTTAGCGAAATGGCACACTGGCATGTTTTTTTTTTCAATAGACTAGTTAATCCTGAACCATCGGCGAGCGGTTGATTTAAAGGATTAATTTCAAATGCCACGGAGCCTCAGTGGCCGGCTACACCGCTCTGCCCTCTGAGCTAGATAATAGAGCTCAAATAAAGTCATCCGGCTTGATTGAGAGTTCCACCTGCCGCTGTGAGCAAGCACTAACATGCCAGAGAGTTGCTGCTTGAAAAACGGCACGTACCTAAGAGTACAGGAGGACCCGTGAGACCAGAGCTGGAATTTGAGCTAAGTTGCTTCTCGTGCGGCCCAACTCACCCCGGCTTAGAAAAATATGCATTTGCAGTTTTAGACTGGGCGTGCATATTTTTCTTGTGTGCTTTCTGACACTTTGAATGTTTATACTGACGGTTGGTTTCCCTCAGAGCTTGTTTTCTCTCCTTCCACCTCTTCTCTCTGTCTCTTGACACCTGATGTTACAGGTCTCACCTTTTCTATGAGTTTCATGGTTTCACATAGTTTCTATAGAGTTCTCCCTTCTTATCATAATATAACAGTGAACTCTGACATTTCTCTGTCTAGTCTTTCTCTCATGCACATTTGCTTGGACAGACACTGCCCAGGTCTGTCTATTACCATGCAAAGTGGGAACTAAAACACACACTTATCACTGTACCCCTCAACAGGGGTTGTACACTGACATTATCCCACGGAGAGCAAGGCATTATTAATAGCCCTGGGATCGTCAGGGGTCTTTGCATGGCTATTTTGACCAGACATAATTATTACCAGAGTGGAGACTGTAACCAGGGCATGAAGGGAGAGAGGGACGGTGGGCGTGACTTATCGGTTTCAAAACAACATATGTTACTGTCGAGCCCCCCAGAGGAAGTTTTTGTTGTCCCACAATTTGTTTTAGAGAGAGCAGCTTCATTATGTCAAGGGACTTTCACATCGCCAGAGAGGATCCAAAAAGATGTTAGCATGGAGAAATATTACCTGCTGTGTCTTGTAAGAGGGTGCTAATCTGTGTAAATCAACATATTGTAGGACTTTCTCAGAACATTTTGTTGCATGGAATATGTTACTTTACATCTTAAAAAGTAATTATAGATTATTATTTAGTTCCAAGATAGCAAAATACACCCATTGGTTGTAATGTTCTCCTTTTATTAGCAAGGAGCAATCTACATTAAAGCTGCAACAATTATTAAATTCCTCAATTAACAGAAAAATTGTCATCTTTACAGCAAAAATGGATTGGAAGACAGGAATAACCTATAATGGGTATTTTCCACAATTTTTTTAATTGCATAGAGCAAACAATAATATTTATTAATTGAGAAAATCAGTATTTTTAATGCAAATTGTAATTAATTTAATTTTAATTTCAAACAACATCGGGGGGGGGGGACACTGGCTGCCGCCAACAATCCTTATCCATTCAATTCATACTTTTATTTAAAACAGCAGCTAAGTTATGTATTTGTTTTTATGTTTTTCAGAACCAATCCCAGCGTGCTCGCCACTGCAGAGGGAGAGCATGGACCGCGAAGAAGCCCGACTGTCCCCTCACGCCGGGGGACGTCTCATCCGCCAGCTGCTTGAGGAGGACAGCGACCCGATGCTGTCCCCTCGCTTCTACGCCTACGGACAGAGCCAGCAGTACCTGGACGACACTGAAGTACCTCCCTCACCACCAAATGCACATTCATTTGTCAGGTAAACACTTGACATGTTTGTTTTATGAAGAGGCAAGTAGGAAAGAGGGGTCAGTGGAATTAACATGACTGTCTCTCTTCAGTCGCAGGCGGAGTTCGTCTCTTGGCTCCTGCGACGATGAGAGGGAGGAGTTGACGTCCGCCCAGCTCACAAAGAGAATCCATGTACTGAAGAAGAAGATCCACAGGTTTGAGGAGCGGTTTGAAGAGGAGCGTAAATACAGGGTAGGTGCAGTAGTAACAAGTAATGACATAACAATAAAATCTGAATCAAAAGACAAAAAAAATAAACAAGGTTAATGACTGTCTGAAAGAAACTCCTTAAAATTGATTATAATTAGAGAATAGAGGTCTCCCTCTGATTTTTAAAGGCCAATTGCCTCATAAAAAGGCTGATAATCCCAAAGCTTTCTTAAGATGTACAGTTAATACTGGTAGGATTCACATGAGCAATAATTACAGGGGCTGCTCCTTCATTGTGAAAAGAGCTCTGTTCTTATGTGTCCTATCACATTCTTTTCCATCAAGCCCTCCCACAGTGATAAAGCTGGAAACCCAGAGGTGCTGAGATGGGTTAATGAACTGGCCAAGCTTCGTAAAGAGCTGAAAGGTAAGACAGAGAAATAAAAGCACTCCTTAACCCAGCTGATAGATTGTCTGTAGTGAGATCAAAACCAAAATCAACAAAGCTCATATATAGTTTTCATTCTGTTTCTCCTCATCAGAAAACAAGCTGATAAAGTCGGAAGAGGACCTGCCGCCTCTGACCCGCCAGCGCAGCAACACACTGCCCAAAAGCTTCGGCTCTCAGCTGGAGAAGAAACCCCAGCAGGAGAAAGTGCCGAAGCCTCCGGTGGAAAGCAGCCTGGAGGCAATTTTGAAGAAGCTGCAGGAGAAGAGGGAGGAGGTGAACCGCCCAGAGGACATCAAGGTAAGACCGTGGCAGAGTTCCGCAAGGACCAACAAATAAAACATCGGCATACATTAACTGCAAATGGATGTTTGGTGTAAGATGAACAGCATACATTTCAAAGCAGGCAGAAATAGAGTGAAGCCGGGTCAATTCTGAGCTGTTTTGATGTTTCACTTCCTGTCCCAGGATATGACCCGGGAGCAGATCGGAGCAGAGAAGGTCGCCCTGCAGAAAGCTCTTCTCTACTACGAGAGCATACACGGTCGACCAGTAAGTCCTCCTTTAAATATACAAACACACAGATGCATTCAGCCTTCACAAAAGGCCAATCCAAATTGCATATAAGATCTCCTGCCAGCCGTCTTACCCCCAACAAAAAAACATTGTTTACCACTTCATTGTGACCCAGATTGCAAGTCAAGGGTGAATAATGTCTCAGGCAAGAGCCTCAAGAGCTAATGTCTCAAAAGCGTGTGCGTCTGGTTAGCTTTCACAGTGTGTCTGTTAGCTATAAATGAAAGGGTGGATATGTTTTTTTCTTTCCTTTTATCTTCATTTGTATTAATTTATTCTATTAGAAAACAGAATTTTGTCACCACAAGGCGCTTCAGCAACGTTTAAAAGACTACGCTGCTGAAAAACTGAACTGTAAAGTATCTGACACACACTTTGTTTGATGTCAGAACAAAATCCAATAGTAGTAATTGCGCTGTATAATCCCTGCTAGTATTGTGGTACATCAGGAAGTGCAGCTGACCTTTCCGTAACCTCCCCACACTGTGTTCCTCAGTGGTTTGTTGTTAACAACCTTCACGCTCTGAAGAACACGCTAAGGAGTTGTTGTAGGCCGGTCTGGGTTAGCTGTAATCTTGTGTTATGTTAGCGCAGTAGCTAGATAGCATGCAAGGAGACGGTGGAAGACAGAAAGAAGCCAATGCTGTGCTAACAAGTTGTCTTTGTGTCCCTACTTTGTGCTACTTCAGGTCTCCAAAGGTGAGAGGCAAATCATGAAGCCCCTGTATGACAGATATCGCCTGGTGAAGCAGATCCTGTGCAGAGCCTCCACCATCCCCATCATTGTAAGTCTGGCGTTCTTAACCTTCTTTCCTTCTCTTTTTTTTTCACAGCTGCCTCTTTGTCCTGCTGCTCTTTGACGAGCAAGGGGCAAAGATCACCACATTGTAGGGCTGGGCGATTTGGAGAAAATGAAATATCACAATTTCTTTGATCAAATACTTATTATATCGATGTTGCAAAGATATTGTAGGGTTGACAATTATAGCTTTCCCAAAGTATTAACACAATGAGGTTTTTTATAAATAATCATCAGTAATGTGGATAAGTGGGTAAAGGCAAATAACAAAACAGCTGGAACAGTCTGCTAGGTTAAGAAAATGACATCACTTTACTGTAATGCAGCTCGTAAAACCAGAAAAAGACTTGTGTCATATTACAATATTACAATGTTCAAAATCAAAGACGAAATCTAGTCTCATATCACAATATTAATATAAAATCGATATATTGCCCTACCATATTGTAAAAGCATCTGCCAACTCTTAATCCCAGCTCATGTTGGCTCTAGTGCCTGCTGTGGGAGAACTGTTGGCACAGACGTGTTATCCACTTTTCTAAGTCCAGCTTTAGCTGCTCAGTGAATCTCCCCCCGGTTGGAAAGCAGCTCATAGGTGGCAGACTGAGTTCACAGCAAATGACATCTTGAAAACCTGGAGTGTAGGAGAGGGTTAGAAACTTCACTATGGTGTGGGGACTTGTTTGTTTTTCAGTATAGATTAGAAACAGAAAAAAATACAACCAGTGTTGTTAGTGCTACTTTGTTGCATAAAATAACAGTTGCATAAAAAATAGAAGTGTATGCGTCTTTTTCCCTTTTGTTTTGTGTACTCACCTTTTTAATAACCATTTCTATTATGTAAGATATGATCTGCAGTATATATCCATTACATAATACACTGCATTTAATCCCTATCATGCAAATTGGGACCACTGCCATAGAGTTCTGGTGCAGCATTTTTATTATCCTGGAACAGTTTTTTTTATTTATTTTTTTTATTGCGTTTTATTTTACCGCTCTGTTGTGTAAAATCTCTGGACACAAAACATTAGTTGCTGTTGTGATATTTGCACCTTAAAATGGTTTCCACAGAGACATTTGTGAGGCTTCAGATAAGTAAACTCCAGTCTTGGCCCATATTCAGGATGCTGTTTGTTAAGACTACGTACGAATTACGAATTCGTACTACGAACTACGAATTATTGTCACTCGGAGAAAAAAAAAAGCTGGAATAAATAAGGAAACTTCTGCTCAGCTTCAGGTCAGCTCAGAAATACGTTTAGACACAGAATTTGGTGAAAACATGAAGGCAGTGTGGGGTTTCCTCGTGGCCCTGCTGGAAACAACAGCGTGAGCATCTCAGCGTGGTTAACGCCTCCTTTTTAACCGTCACAACAGGGCTCTCCCTCCAGCAAGCGTCGAGGTCCCCTCCTACAGCCCATTATCGAGGGCGAAACCGCACTTTTCTTCGATGATATCAAGGTGAAGAGCTGCTGCTGCTGCTTGAATAATCAGTCGCCAGCTCCCCTGCCCCGCCCCACCCCACCTTCCTCCAACCCCATCTCCCCCTCATTTAACTACCATTCACCCCTCTAATGATCCTGTTTGCTGCCTGTTGATTGGGCGGTTTCCTACCACCAGCTCCTTTAGAGACATTGAATCAGTAGTTGCCTGGGCCTGATGTTTGAACCGCTCTGTGATTTTTTTTTTTTTAGCAGTGCGTGTTGTGTTGTAAGGGATATTTCTGGTGTGTTACCTTGGGTCTTTTATTTATATACATGTATGTATGTATATACATATACATATATAAATGTATATGTATATATATATATTAATCATTTCTTAAAGTAATAATAGCATTGTACTTTTCCAAAATACATTTATCTCAGAGAACTGTGTTGCTCTGCAATGGTTTATTAACCAATAATATTAACCAGATAAAGTAGTTTAGATCACTAATTCCCAACTAATAGTTCTCGTTCCCTGAGTGAGTTCTTTTGCCGTTGCCGGTGGGTTCATGGGTATATTGTTTGACTAATTTAAAAAAAAAAATATATATATATATATATATATATATATATATATCCCCATATTTGTTTCTGTGAGGAAAATAAACAGCAACAAATAGGATTAAAAAGATATTTATTGTTACAATAGCCATTGAGCTACCACCTGGTAGTCTCGCAGTGCCACACCCTCCTCCGCAGCGATGTGGAGGAGAGTCTGGCAAGTCCGCACCGCATTCCGAGATGGGGGAAAACCATAGACCGTTAATATTAATCAATATATACACAGTCTACATGGGGAAAATCTGCTCTCGGTTATTGACATTTCTTTTAATCAGTCACAGTTGTCACAGAGCCACGGTGCCGCTGCAAAATAGCCTTGGGAAGGAACGTGTTTGGGTGGAACATGTGTACGTTCAAAAGTTGTCTTAGTCGTGCAACAGAAAACTCAGATTGGGCAGTATTCTAGCTAGCTGACTCAATTAACGAGTTCTTTTTTGGGGGGGGGAATCTAATTGCGATTTTCATGCCAGATATTGTGATTATAATTTGATTTGCGATTTTTCTTCTATTATGCTAAATAAAATAATGCAAAATAATTGATAGATCCACTGAAAATAGGACATTTCTATTAACAACATGTGGTATGTAACATGCCAGCATTTATCTTATGAAATACAGTATATATGAATATGTAATATAATAATGAAAAGCGGAATAAAAAATGTTAAATCCAATGTTTCGTTTCAAACACCAAACACACAATTAAACATTTCACATTTGATTAATGGCGGTCTTCACATTTAGCTAATCGCATTGTTTTAAATCACGATTTCTATTTGAAAACCATTCATTTTTCAGCCGTAGTCTCCATTTACCCTGAAGAGATCTGAGGAGCAGTTAACCAAAGTCTTCATGAATTTACCAAAGTTTAAAGTTACCACACAAAGAAAGCTGAAGGAAACAGGCATCCGGCCAAAAGAATGGCATCCAGCGGCACCGGAGCGATCCCGGAAGTGGAACGTATTGTTTATAGTAGTGGTGCACAATATATCGGCCGCCGATATAATATCGGCCGATGTGGTAAATTGTTTACACATCATATTCTTCAGATGTCAAAATATGGCCAATGTGAAAGTACCTGTATGTAGGCTTCGATGTGAATGTGTGTGTGAATTTAGAACTAAATCTGACCTGTCAAGGGCAGTAATAAGCTTAACAGCGTACACAAAGAGAGCAGAAATGCTTCTGTTCGTTAAGCACAACATTCGTCTGCTTCCAAAGCCCGCGAAGGCCAAGTGTTAGGATTAACCCTAAAGGACTGGGCAGTTACAGTACTTAGTTACTGTACTTACAGTTCAGAAGACTGCAGAAGCCAGTGTCTGTTCAGTCTAGTTTGTCCTGGCTCCATTTTTACATTTTACTCTTTTCAATACTTTTGGCTTTGGCCATTTAAGGCCTACTACTGTACGCGCCTTCATTGACTCCATCCACACATCCTAATGAGTATAGACATCATCACAACCGAGGCCCATTGGCGTGCATTGTGCTGCTGTACCGTAATGATTCATGAGCATTGGGGACTAACACTGCACGACCCTCATGCACCGCGGTGTTTGAGCATCGAAGCCGGCCGCCAGCCACGCTTTTAAAGCCACAGCCTCTCCGTCCTTTGACCTGTTTCTGTTTCCGCAGGAGGAAGAGGACGGCTCAGAGGACGAAGGAGACTCAAAGACACCGTTCACCGTGACCGTCCGACCAGACCTCAGCGTGCTCGGCTTCCTGGACCACATGGATGAAGAAGGGGACGGTTTCATTTCACCCGTCGATGAACTTTCACCTTCTAAGACCATGACAGACATGAGGCTGTCCAATCTGCACTCCGCCACTAAGTACGTTACTGGAAATAGAGAAGACTGTAATAGTAGTGCATTAACACAAATACTCTTTATACTATTTACTATGTACTATTTAAGTACAACGTTGAGGCACTTGAGTGTTTTCATTTAATACTATTTCATACTTCTACTGCTCTACATTTTATATTGTACTTTGTATTCCACTATATTTATTTGACAGCTGGAGTTACTGATTATTAGGGATGAAACGGTGTAAAAATGTAACCTCACGTTATAGTGACCAAAATTATCCCAGTTTTCGGCATTATCACAGTATTTTTAAAAGTTTGTTTTATATGTTAAGAAAGCACTGATAGGCGTACACAAGCTGAAATAGTTTCAAAAAGGGGAACATTGTTTTGTTATATTACAAAAATATAGGCAAAAGGCTTGAAAAAACTATTGAAAACTGGCAACTGAAACACTGGCTGGCTGTAGCTGGTGTCCGGTGTAAACTGGTATGTAGTTGTATTTGATGTCACATGTGAAGTTGGATGTGGTTCTGAAAGATAAGCGAATAATATTTTGATTTACTGTGAACATTATTTACCAAAACTAAATGTTATAGCCACCAGCATATAACAAGAAACAGTATTAAGAATTACATTCATTTCTCTGTAATAATTAACATAAATGTAAAACATTCCTCATTAACACAAACTGAGAAAAAGCCACATCTATTACAGCACACATATCCATAACAGAGCAAGCTGTTTAATACACCTTTAATATCTTAGCATGTGGCTACACAGGATAGGCTGTTTAGTGGTGATTGCACCACGACAATAAAGACATTTTAAATAAATTAGGGTAATTTTTACCCAACATTTCTACCGATGTTTACCGTTACACCGGTAATTGTTACATCCCCATTGGTTACCTTTCAGATTTTTCAGTAAAAAAACAAATGAAAAGCATGTAAAATACAACATATTGTTATAGATTAAACCAGTGGTTTCTGACCTTTTTGGCTTGTGACCCTTTAAGAGAAAAGCAGTGCCTGGTCGAGCTGTTCTGTTCCACCAAAGAGATATTTCCTCTTTAAACTTCTATAGATATTGATACTATATTGATAGTTTCAATAAAACAATAACTGGACTCCCAGAGAGGCAGTTCTTCTTAAAAAATTGTTTTCTTCCTTTCACATTTATCATCTCACGACCCCCCCGGCTTTATCTTGTGACCCCTTGACAGGCCTGATATTAAAAAGAGATATTAAAATAGTTCTACTCTTTCTTTTTTTTCTCCGACAGGGAGGAACTCGTGGAGCAACTCCAAGAAACTCGAGAGGAGAAGATAAGACTCCGCAAGAACCTGAAAGAGTTTGAGGATCAGTTCTTTAGACAAAATGGAAGGTAAAAGACAAGATTACAAAAGTGAGAGAGTAGGCATAATCAACAGACATTCACATTGACGTTATTATATATTTATTTATTTTTTACTGCTGAACCTTCTCCGTTTCTTAATGTTTGTTGTCTTGTTCCCACAGAAATGTGCAGAAGGAGGACCGCTCGCCACTGGCAGTCGAGTACAGCGAATACAAGCACGTTAAAGCCAAACTGCGGCTGCTGGAAGTCCTCATCAGCAAAAGAGACTCGACTAAATTAATCTGAGAGAACAATAAAATACTCTAGAAGGACGTTTAGGGATACAGTCAATCGCATCTCACCCTATTGAAGAAAAGATCAGATTTTTCCTTCTCACTGCCATCTGTGCCACTCGTGTTTCAGGCTCGGGTGAAAACTGTTGGTCGTTGGTTGATCCGCTCTGTCGAGCTCAGCTCGCCCGCGGTGAGCCACCGACTCACCACTGATTCAAAGTGACAGTGTCACCTGCTTCACCTGAGAAATTCCCTTCCAACAAAAACCTCACCTTCACGAGAGGATTTCTCCAGGCAGGAGCACCCAAAATAACCTGAATCACACTTTTAATGCTAGTAATTTATTTCTATCCTTTTGAATGTTGTTAGCGGAAGTTATTTTTCTCATGCTTTACTGTAGAAGTCTTAAAAAGAAAAACCTTGTAAGTAAAATAAGAAATGTAAAATGATTGCTATTTTTAAAGAAGAATTTTTGCAAATCAACATAATGTATTTTTGTAAGGGAGACATAAGTATTTGTATAACTTCAATCCGCTTAACAGTATTCACTAAATGAATAGCTTTCTCTATTTCAGTTTTGCCATTATATACTATCTGAAATAATCTTTTATTGCTTCTCTAGAAGTTAAATTGAGTATTTGCTCACTAAAAGTAGTGGTTTTTAATTTTAATACTACCCAAAGACAGTGACTCAAGAGTACAAACTGCGAACCAAAATAGCTCATATTCTTAAAAACAGCTTATTCTTGTGATCACTGGTACTTAAGCATCTAACTGTATATTTTATGCATTGACATGCTTCTTTCTCCTTTTACTTCCTGTCAAATAAGCTATTTCTCGTCTTGAAATCACTGGTATGTTTTTGCTCACATTGTTAAACAAGAACAAACATTTGTGTGACGACTCTGGAGGACAGAAACCGCATTTGTCTGTGTTTCCTTCTCATCCTCCCCGGAGCTCGTTTGGTTCTCTTGTAAATATGGATCATTATGTTGTATGTTTACATTTCTGTGAGCGAGTACATTTTTCCTTCCTTTCTCCAAAATGGATGATTTATCAGTGTGAAGTTCGTTTTTACTGAATGTAAACACTGGCCAGGCTTAACGAATTTTGAGTATGTACATTTTAGTACATAAATTGTATTTGTATGTTGTATATAATATGAATGAAATCATATTTTTACTGAGATTTTGCGTTGTGTGTATTTCCTTTGTGTGACTGAGTTGATGCAGAGACGTTTGAGGTAAAAGTGCATTTTAGGGCTGCGAATAACAGTTATTTTTTATTACTGATTAATCTGCCAATTATTTTCTTGATTAACCAACCTATAGATTGGTTTATAAAATGTCCAAAATTAGTGAAGAATAAACCCAAAGATAATAACAGACATAAGACAGCAAAAGCAGGAAACCCTCACATTGGACAGGCTTAACACTAAAGGATTTAAGCAATTATTCAAAGCTCTATAGTGTTTTATGCATGGACAATGTTTAGAAGCAGTAAACGGGAAAAAATCATGATGTAAAATTTGGCTGAATTTGATCAGGGGAAATCAGGTAGCTGATTTAAAAAATATTTTAAGTAAAAACACTAAGTAAGTCAATCTAATGAGCAACTATGCTAATGTTCAACATACATCAGTCCAATAATGCAATCATGAAACACTATTGTTTTATTTTAAAAGTTGGAACAGAGTGCAAAAAAAATCCCAGTTTTTTGTAACAAAAACTCATGGGCTGCACAAACCTTTGCATAGGGCTGTATTCTGCAGGAGAAATGAGCTTTTAATTAGACAAATACTGTATATGTAGAACATGTGAGTGACATGCAGGATAAAGCATGCATGCAAGAAGATGAACTGTCCTAAGAAAACATTTCAGAGTCCAGTGTTTAAGACGTTTAGAAGAATAACCCAGATATCACTACCACACCACTGGGCTGTTTCAGGTTGTTATTGCTATATGGTACTGATGCGTCAGTTTGACCTGTGAAGACACATCAAGTCATTTACTGTCGGAAGTCTCTCTGACACCACCCTCATGTATGAAATATATAAAAAATATCTATATATGCAAGACCATTTCACACACTTCACGCCAATGCACAACCTAATTAAATATCAGTTTGGATAAAGAGGTTTGACTGTAGGAATAAATAGGCTAGAATCAGGGTAAGTTTTGGACAAATTATATGATAGGCCTATACATTAAATATCAATTGACTATATCCAAAGCAGGTCATTTGTTTTGTCCTACAAATGTCACAATTTCATTATTTGCAACAAACTTCTTACAATTGTAAATTTTAATGATTACATATTTAATATAAAGGACATTTTCAGTCATACGTTTATTCGCTTCTGGTTGAGAGCATATATAGAGCGCATAGGCTATATTAACCCGTACAAAAACCTTATTCTTACAATCTATGATAGCTGTAAAAACGACAGCTATGCTGTTGCCAAGCAACTAGCGGACTCCAGGCAGAAAGATAGGGGTGTTACAATGAGGCAGAAAGATAGGGGTGTTACAATGTATTCCGTGCATTCTTTGCACATTACCATTTGTTGTGACTCCATTAATACTATGGTGGCACGATTTTATGTAACAACTACCAATGTAACGCATACATAAAGTATATTAAATTAATAATAAACGTTTGCAGAGGACAATATAGGCCTTTCCTATCAGTCACATGACAAGGCCTAACACGGGTCCAAGACAAGAAATACTCGGGTACATAGCTAGCGTCAGCTAACTCCGTAACGTTAACAAGGCGAATCATTACTTTGACACTGTTTTCTGTGTTGACCAAATAGACGAGTTAGTTAGTTAGTTAGCACGGGTTAGTGGTTCCAGTAGGAGGGATTTGTAAACTTTGACATAGCCAGGTTAACGCTAGCTAGCTGTTTCACACGCTCTCCTATCTTTGTGCTAAGGTAAGCTAACGCTAACAATTTACCGACAGACATGGTCATTCTCATATAACTCTCTGCCAGAAAGCTAATGCGCGTATTTCCCAAAATGTCAAACTTGTTAATGACAATCTGGATTTTGCTTTCACCCTATAACATGCACAGAGACCACGACCACTAAAATCAACTTTTAAAGTCAGCTTTCCATGTAGCTAGGTTTTGCTATAGAAGGCAACACTGTTGAATGCAGGTTCAAGACAAAATCAACTTATCTCTGATCCACAGCTCAAAATATACGAGGGATTGGAAATAGGGCTGGGTATGTTTTAAAATTTTTATAAAATCCATTTCAACAAAAAGAAATTACAACATTAGCTAAACATCTTTTTATTTATTTTTAAGATCATTGTACATGACGGACACTGTTATCAAGACTATACCATAATTCACAAATGTGAGCCTCTGTTAGAGTTTTTCCTGTATGCCTCTACAGTGTATACAGCCAATTAGCAGCATTATTAGATTTTGGTAGAAGCATGCTGCATGTTTATTGGCTCACTGATGCTGAGTTTTACTCCTTAGGCCTTGAAATTTGGTATTGAAAGACACTTTCTGATACAAGTCTGATACCCAGCCCTAATTGCAAATCATAATCACCAAGTTTCATCCTACATCGTTCTGCCTGCTGAATACTCTCCCATTGTCGTTCTTTAATTTCAGGAAGAGGACATGCTGGTGTCTACACGGATCAGCAGAACAAACACTCCCATGTCAAGGGTAAAGATTATATTCAAAGTGCTATTTACATACATATCCATATTTTATATTTTGTCAAAAATAACCACTCTATTTAATGAATCAAGTAACAAAACGTTGATTTATTGTCTCTAGGTAATAACATAACTCTTTAAAGGTAAAAAATAGAATTTAAGGAGTTGAATATAAAACACAGCTGTGCAACAAAAAAAAAAGAACACAAAAATAAAACACCTAAAGACAGAGTTTCTCAACCGACTTTTGATTTTTGGTTACAAAAGGTTGGGATTCCCAGGACAATGTAAGTAAGACCATTTTTATTTCAGAACTGTGATATACTTCAACTATATATCCATACCCCAGCATTTGAAGTAGCTCCCAAATTGTCCAAAAAGGTTGAGAAACTTTGCCCAAAGAAATAAAAACAATAATACTCTACATTTTACATAGATAGACCTTTCAGATTCAAGATGTTTAGCAATCTTGCTAGAGCATATAAAGAGAGTGACCTTCCTGTGTCCCAAAGTCCCCCATTACACTCTTTTGACATGGGGGTCGTATGGCTGTTAAAAGTGCATCAAAACCTCCTTAGACCAGACTGAAGCCCTCGTACTGCTCCACAGCTCGAGTGAGACGGCGACACAGGATCTCTTTGGTCTGGTAGCGGGGCATGTCTAGGAGGTTGTAGCAGGTGTGGGCCACCGGCAGGTAATGCTCCTCCGCTGTGGTGGACTGGATGACGATACGCAGGCTCTCCATGCCGTGGATGGGGATACGGTCGCTGCCGGTCAGGAACACTGCAGGCAGGAGGACAGAGTTAGAATCAATTACCAGACAAGGCTAAACATGTTCCTACCCTCCACATTTGCCTGCGTAAATGGTAAATAGCTGCAATTATATGGCACTTTTCTACAAAGCTTTTTACAAATTTGCCACTTATTTACACACACTCACAAACCCATTTCACCGAGCTACCCTGCAACGTGTTGGTATGATCTTGTAATTTTGGGGTTTATTTTCTTGCCCCTTTGGCCACTTTGACACGTGGACAGAAGGAACCGGGTATTGAACCTCCATCCCATGCTAGATCGCTCTCTTCATGCAGGAACAAATACTACACAAAACAGTATTCATAATATGTTTGAATGTGAGAGTGTGAGGATTTAACTGCCTTGCACATTGAGCAATGAGGCAAAAACATGCTTACATAAGAACTGCTTTTTCTTCTCCAGAGGGAACTCGTGGAAAACCTCCCAGAACAATCTGACTGTTGGATGAGTGGCTGTGTATTCCCCTTTGTAAACAGCATTCTGCAAAGAGAAAGAATGTGGTGGTTATCCCTACAACAATATTTTCTCTCCTGCAGTGACTTCTGCATGATATCATTAAAAACAAATTCCTCAGCAACGTGTATGCACCTCCACCTACTGCATAAAAGTATATACATTTTAAGCCAATATTTTCCTTTATTTATTTAACATAACAGTCCCTCTTAGGTATTCACACTGTTTTGATTGTAAACTGCTCAACAGTGACATCTGAATCATTCATATAAACAGTACTAACATACTAATTCAACAAAGAGTCCGGTTAAATGCAACTACGGGCGTGGCTTAGGTGTTTGTGACGGCCCGATTGTAATCTAAGGGAGGTTGACAGTGAGAGTGACTCAAAACAAATCTTTCCAGTCAAAGTGTGAAAGTTAGCATGATATCATGAATCGTGTGTTACTGCTCGCCACTGTGTAAGTGTTATACACTCCCTCCCTTTTTTGTCACTTACACTGTGTGCGCCATGACTCACTTGGACTTGTTGATGATGTAACAGTCCGATTTCCAGTACATGCTTTGCCATTTCTGCTATAGGACAGTAAATCCAAACTTTTGGACTTATTGTTACTACAATTATTACACATACAGGTTTTTAAACCCCACACTGACCTTTTCCATCTCCTCCCAGTTGTAGTTGTTGTTGCCAACCACCATGGCCATCAGCTCAGAGGGCTGGAACAGCGACAGGATATCCCCCCCGCACACCTTCAGGAAGCCAGAGGAGAAGGCTGAGTACTGCTCGCTCACCGAGTCTAAGAACACGTAGCGCAGGTAGGCTTCCACAAACTCCTTCCTGAAACACACACACACGCACACAAAGGTTGAGTAAACATTCAGATTCAGTCATTTGTATAACTGCATCCTCACAAATTTATTTTGTAATACAGTTTATAAGGAAATCATTTATTCAGACTTTATGGTGGGACTGTAAACACTAGCTTCCTGCGCGCGCGCGCGTGCGTGCGGATATGTGTGCGCTCCAAAAATTCCACTTTTTTTGTTTGTTTGTACACTGCCTGTGTAAGCCCCCTCAACACAGCTTAATCATTGTCTAATATCCCCCCCAATTCCTTTTTGCTCAGTCTCACAGGTGTTAATCAATAACCTCTTCATCCAGCCTGAGTTTCTCAGGTAAATTAAATCCATCATCTCTTCCATCATTACACATACAGCTGCAGGTAAACATTGCTTAAGCCCACTGAATTCTAGTTCAAATTTTAAAAAAGCCAGTAGAATAAAACATATACATAAAATTATGAACAAAACACCTGACATATTTCAATAAGCTATGTAATATTGTAGCCATGTATTCATTATCAATTGTGGGAAGCTGTGGTTGTGCACAACTTTTTTATAGACCTGTACTTGATGAATTTTAAGGAAAACTTGGAAACATTTGATACTAATATATCTTATTAGTATGACCTTAATATTATCAGGAAATCTCACTAAGATCAAGATCACTTTGGGAAGAGACCTGAGTAAAGCATCAAATAAGTGCAGAGAAAAGACATCCAGCCTGTCACAAGCAATCGCTGTTCAGACCAATCACAAACAGCCCTCTCTTCAAAAGTTAAAACTTTAAATTACCATTATCTGATAGAATGAATGAGACGTTCTGTGTAAAAGCCTTTTTAATGCACTCTATTTTTGTGATACAAAGTACAGAAGGGCCATCTTCATAATACCGTATTTTCCCATGGGGGATCAAGAGGGAACTTCTTAACTTAACTACCACTTTCAGGAAAACCATCTCCATAGTAATAACTCTGGTGTCACACAGGAGGTAACAACATCACATACTTCGCTACTACCACTCACAAAATTAAACTGTCCAAATTGATGATTTGCTGTTTTATGACATGCCACAGCAACATCCCGTTAAAACAGGAAAAGCGTGAAAATAAAGCCACAAGATGCTCCGAAAAATATAGTTTTACTGAGAAAAGCTGCCCTTTAGCTTTTTATAACAAACCAGCACATGTATAAGTGCTACCACATCTTTAAAAAAAACTATCCAACAAAACGGATCACATCCTCATGAAGCCCTGCAAACACAAACACTGTGATGAACTACCCTTCAGTCTAAATCAACACGTCTCCTTCCGTGCTTGTGGTGTGAATGTTTTACACCACAGCAACAACAAATGCCTCTATCAATTCTGTTATAACAGTTTAATATCAGAGTGTTGAGGGGACTTTGGAGGAACAACTTGGGTCACTGCGGCTCTGGCCATCTGTTCAGCACCAGCAGCCAGACATGTTGACACCACCCGCCCAACAACCCTCCGTGGACTCCTCCAAATAACACTGTAATCAATGCCACTGGCACAAGGACGAGTTGGAGAATAAGGGTGGCGATGGTTGAGAAAAACACACTAAATAACTCTTAAAATACCAAAATCTTTGTTTTCCGCTGTTACCAACACAGAACATGACCTTCAGTCTGAACAATGGGCCACGAGCTGCCAGCTGTGTGAGCAATATGATAATCCCAGTGCTAGAAAATAATACATTTAAAAACCACAGAGTCATCTGTTTGTCTTTCAGAAAGAACAGATTGTAGAGCATTAAATATTCATGGTACAAGGTCATTCAACATGGGATGGAAGAGCTGATGAATTTATTCTTAAACTCTGCAGTAATAGTATCCTTAAACTCTCAGCATATACCCTAAACAAAATTATAAATGTAACACTTCTGTTTTTGCCCCTATTTTTATGAGATGAACTCAAAGATCTTTTCTATGTTCACAAAATGCTTATTTCTCTCAAATATTGTTCTCAAATCTGTCTTAAGTTGTGTTAGTGAGCACTTCTCCTTTGCCGAGATAATCCATCCACCTCACAGTTGTGGCATAAGATGCTGATTAGACAGCATGGTTATTGTAAGAAAATGTGCAGTTTTACTGTATTGGGGGGTCAGAAACCAGATCAGGTCAGTATCTGGTGTTATGGTCATGGTTAGGTCATAACCAACTCAAGTCATAACCGACTTGAGTAGGCAAATGCTCAAATTCAATGGCGTCTTTAGAGAGGTGTTCTCTTCACTGATGAGTTCAGCTCATGAAAAATGGGGGCACAAACAAGTGTTGAGTTTATCATTTAGTTCAGTGAATATTTAATGTGTTGAGCTGCCCCACCTGTTGTTTTTGTCCACACTGATGCTCTCTCCTCCAGGAATGAGCTCCTTGACTTCTGTCAACCCGTAGTTCTCTCTGGTGATCTGAGATGTGGACACAACAAATAGTCTTTGATTAGAGTTGTGTAGGTTTTTTTAGCCTGCGGGAGCAAAGTGAAGAAAATACATATTTTTTGTTATTCTCAACAAATCCCATAACAAGACCAAAACCAATGATGATCAATGATTACTAACAAGCAGAGCTGTTACAATTTTGCCGTACAATTCATATTCTTAGAAATGATTGGGATTAACGATATAATTGTCTCTTTCAGTCTTTTAAGTCAGTATTTTTCATACAAATGTGAGTTTTGAATGAATCCCAGGATCTATATAATTTGGTTATTTCACTGTCATGTAACCCAGATAATGTAATAACACAAATACACAGCCTGTGAACACCTTTTTATTATCATAAAAAAAAAATGTTGTTGCTTAAATGATCATACAGTTGACAAAACCATCAACAGTCATACCCTTTAAGGCCTTATCTAATGTTAACAATTAATTACGGTTAAACAAAAAATTTAATTTAATTGTATTTTGTGTGTGTGTGTGTGGGGGGGGGGGTAAAAGCATGATATGTCTTATTCCTCTGTATCATAGACCACTCAATGCCAGGTTCCTTCATTGCGATGAACACGGTCAATGTAGATCCCACATACTAGGGGTGAATGGATTAATACCAAAAGTATGAATACTACCCATACTAAGTCTTATTTTAAGTATTGATATAAGCATTAATAGGATCAATACCAACGAGAAAGTTGAACATTCTGGGGATATCAACACTCTTCTCAGTACTTTTGCTTCCATGCTGCTATTGTAAATATGAACGCTGCAATCACCTCGTTAGCTCAAATAATTCACACAGTGCACATTTTTTGTTATGTATTATTAAAGAATGTCTTGTTTTGCAACATGCACGTGATAAAGTAATTTAACTAATTATGGTAAAAGACATATCACAATCATTAATTTGTTTTCAGAAGCCTGTTAGTGATGCATTAAACTCATAAAACATAATGCTGCTTTTAAACATTACAAGTATCATATTAATATTGGGGATTCTGGTCCATGTATTTCATGGTATCGCCACCACTACCACACACATTATGCTGCTGATGTAAACACCAACTTGTGCACCAGCTTCGTATTAATCCGCAACTAGAAATAAATGTACTTTTTATTTTTTTAAATGATGCTCTTTATTTGCGAGCTTTTAAAAAAAGATGTGCATGTTGAGTAGAAACCAAAGGGCTTGGATCTGACAGCCACAGACCGGGTAGGGAAGTTTGGAAGTATTTAAGGGTCTGTGCTTGATAACATAATATAGCAGCAGACAAATGTTTGCTATGTTAAGATAAAGTAGAGTAATGGCGTTCTAAGGAGAGAATGAAGAAACTTTCTCTGTGTGTGTTGTAATCCAAGCTTCTCTGTTGTTGATAGCCGTCCAGCCGCACATGCATGTTGGTGCATGTGGCCATGACAAAATGTAGGTATTTTATGTATTTAGGAATGGTCTGTGAGAGCAATGTGGAGGCAATCCCAGCCCACTGTTGTTGTTTTTCTTCAGTATTCTAAGTACAGCCCTTTTAAGAGACGGTCAGATTATTTGTTTTGGTCTTTCTTGTAGAATTTGTCAACAATAAGGAAAACCGTATCCAGGTGAAAAGTTACACTTACAGCAAAGTTGAGAAGAAACGTCTCCTCCACATCACCTCCTTCATAATCCAGAAGTTGTTGTAGACTCCTGCAGAAGAATTAACAGGGTGGATGTCTGGAAAAAGCAACGCTATTAACACATGATCATGTCAGTGGCGGAAAAACACTAAAAGCTAATCACTAATTAGTGTGACGTTATGAAACAAATAAAAAGGTGAAGGCCAGAATCACCATCATCAAACAAGCTCACCACGCCATGAGGTTAGAAATTAATTATTACATTTCATATGAAAAAAAGCTCCTGAGAACTTTGTTCGTAGGTGTAATCATTTTCATTTCAGATACATCTGTTTTTGCAGATTTAAATCTGTCCCTGTTTCACATTTAAAATGAAAACCAGGGATCAGCTGTGCCTGTCCAAGAGCTGCATGCATCAAATAGAAACTGTCTGTTGCAGTTGACTAAAAATGAAGTGGTGACCTATTAGATTATAATACCACAGAAACATTTCATCAGGGGGAGTGCTGGGTTAGTTTTCCTGCAAACGACATGCTGGATATTTACCACCCAAACACAGGAAACATGGAAAGAGGAAGTGTAGCTGGCAAAGGAAATGATAATTAGTAAAAGAGGATCAGATACCATAGCCTTACAATTTAACCCCAAATACAGGTCATTCTGCAGTATTTAAAAATAGTAAAAAGACAATACTAAATTAATTTAATCTCAGTTGACTCAATTATTTAAACAATGTCATATCTCTTTCCTGTCAGTGGAAGATACCAGGTGTGTTGACTAGATTTTAAGACTTTTTTTATTATTATTTAGTTATTTAAATAATATATTAAATATTTAAAAATAAAAAAATCGAGATTCCGTCCTTTAAAGCGGTATTCTCTCTAAAAGCAACACTACCCCTTTTGTAGCTTTCTAAAGACTAATCAAAAAATCAATAGTCAACTGGAAAAAATTTGGCACAAAAGAAACACTGGTCCTTCCTGTTCCAAATTCAATGAAGTGGTTTTCGTCAGTAGCAGTCAATTTCACATCTCCTAGAAAATAAAATCACTGGTTATTTAAGAAGGTTGCTTTATAATGTTTTGCTATTTAGTTACACTATAGTATACTACTACACTAGTACCAGAAAGCAAGAATTTCTATTTGAGGCTCTTTCCCTCCTGTTTAAAATAACAAAACGTATAAACAATAGACAATAAACAAGTTCCCAGTTTTAGACCATTCAGCCTGCATCATCATCATGTGGACGCAAGCGAGATAAATTGTTTGCAGCAGTTGCAACGTCTAAGAAAAGGTCAACATGTCCTACACTGCATCCCCTCGCCTTTCCAGTTCAGGGGACAGGTTACCTGGCCTCGGTGGGGGAGAGCTCCTTGAAGTCGTCCAGCGTTGATGGCACATCGAGCAGCTTCTTGTAGAGAACGAGTGGAAAGTGGAGGTCCACCACTGTGGAGTTGTAGATGGCCAGACCACAGATGATCCCGATCAGGTGAAACCAGTTCTGCTCAACAAAACACTGGAAACACACAAGGGAATAATTTACTGTACTATATGTGTACTAAAAGACGGCTGATTATCTCGCTTGCTACACAAGTTTGTTTTTGATTCTACTACGTGTTATGAAAAGGCTTCACAAAGCTTTTTAACATACAATGAGCGTGTTTGAGAACTGAGTCTTTTTTTCATTGCATGTGGATACAGTGTTGACTTACTTTGTCTGAGAACCACAGCAGGTTGGACTCTTTGTAATAACTGAACATCCCATATACAGGATCCATCAGCTCCTTTAACAGCAGCAGGAAAAACTCTTTAGTTACTCCACCTGCATCCACGGCCTCCTCTCCATCAAAGATCACCTGGATGGAGGGAGGAGGAGAAAAAGAGGAGATCACAAAAAGTACAGAAAAAGAAAGATTTTACTTTTATTAAAATTACAGAACTGCAGTGATCTTTAAAACCTAAGGTGTATCTCTCACCTTGAGCGGTTTCTTGAGGTCCACATCTGAGTACATGGTGAGCTCACGTAGTGTGTCACTTACTAAATGGTCCCTGCGAACATGGAGCACCAAGTAAGGGTTCCTAGCAAGGTGGGGTTCCAGTGTGAGCAGCATAAAGACGTTGTGTAAGTTTGCACCGCTTACTGCCATCTTTGTAATGATCACAGGTTGAGGTGGAAAAAGCAAGAAAACAGAGTAAATTTCAAATAGATAATACAAAGATTGCGAACAATCAAATTAATTGTCAAAGTGATCGAACTGTATGATACAAGATCACATTAACAGCAGGTACCTGCATTTGCAGTTCAGCATCTGTTTGCAGCATAGTTGTCTTGGCTTGAGCGTTCAGTATGAACGGGTAGGCACATAGGTTCACTGCGGGAACGTCACTCTGCAAGGAAAACGGGGAAATATGTACTTACTACAGTAATGTAGAAATAATTTATGTCATATTAGATGTTCAAGTAAAAATCATGTACCTGTGAACGGGGGACTGATCCCGCTTTCTAGAAAATGAAGAATGCAAAGTCATTTGACTAGACTTAAAAGGGAAAAAAGGTCAACAACAGAGAATTATTTTATGGGTGTTTGTATGTATATATATAATACATATATACACACATACATATTTACACGTGTGTGTTTTTTTTTTAATCCCTCCAATGCCCAATACCCAAGCTATTCTGGATAAAATCCCTGTGTCGCTGCAGACACTGAGAATTACTGGAATTGTTGAACATTTTAAATTCTAGTGTGGTCTAGACCTACACCGGGTAAACCCCGCCCACTCTGCCTGCGATTTGATTGCGCCCTGCAGCTCTTTCTGGAAACCTGCACGTTTAGTTCACAATTTTACGGCAACCAATCACAAGCTGGCTTATCTACCTGGCAAGCTATTGGCGGGTTTAACACAATGACAATAGAGAAGCGACCATGCAGCTTCTTGTTTACATTCAACATAGCGGCCACCGAACGCCACCAAAGCGCAGCAATCCACTGTCACTTCTACGTCACCCTGATTGTTGGTCTGATTGGTTGAAGGACTATTCAATTGTGTCATTGTGTCATTTGAACTATGCCCGTTGGTCACGCCTCTTGTGCACAGAAAACACAGAGCAGACTCTCCAGACCATTGATCAATGTCAAATCTATTGAGCTTGGCTTGGTCTGGTAATAGCCAGACTAGTCTAGACCTTCTCTATCTGTAAAGTGTCTTGAGATAACTCTTGTTATGATTTGATACTATAAAAAAAGGAAAATTGAATGGAATGGAGAATAGTATGTGTGTTTGTTTGTGTGCATGTAAGTAAGAAGTTAGTGTAACATTGTCAGAACTCACAATGTCAGCTTTACTCAGAAACCATTTGAGGTAGTCTTCCTGGATGTCCACCAGGCTGGTTATGTCAGGGATATAAAAATGGTTGTACTCCACATGGTTGGCCCTTAAATTTACCTGGAAAAATGGATGAAACAACTGCCTCAACACAGAAGTCTACGGTTTATCTCAGCAGCTACCAAGACAGCAGGAAAAACACATTGTCGTGCAGTATTGACGGCTTGTTTACAGCCGCCGCAGCAGCAGGTGAGCTGCATGGATACCTGGTGGAGTTTCTCCAGCAGCCTCAGCGTGGCATCTAAATAGTTGTCGTAGAACACTGGTACGAGCAGCGCCTTGCCTCCTGTCAGCATGAACACAACGATGCTCTTGTACATGTCGACCATTCTGGTGAACACGCTGTTCTCCAATAAACACCACCAGTTATCTGCAGGGACAGAGGGAAAAAAACTATTGAAATTACAGAGCAAATACTTTGCTCAAACAAGAGTTTTTCCTATTGATCTGTCTGTGTTAAATGTGTTGTTTTTAGCTGTATATAATATGTGTTCTAGTATATTTGGCAATATATACTGGGCAATATTTGTGAATAAGCAGGGTTCACATTCTAATTGTATACTGTGTTTGCAGGTATTGGTATGCTGATCAAAGTTTTCATCGGATGTTCGAACAGCATTAGAAACACCCTCCCACCACACCTTTCCTATCGAAGTTAAAGGATCTGGGGACAATCCTACAAGTATGCCCTCTTCACACAGCAATTGGCCAGGTAGGTGTGAAGAGGTGAGAAAGTAAGCAGAGTTTGCAACTTCTTTCTCTTCCTCTCTTCTGTCATTCTTCACATAAGTACTAATGTCACTTTTCATGAACACCAAGAATGCCTTTATGGAATGTGACAGTCATGCCTGCCTGTAAATCATTATTTGATATTTTGATATTTTTTGCTGTGTGTGGAAAACTCTTTATTTGTTTTTGATTTTTCTCAAATTAAAGGCTCTTGACCAGCTACCAACTAAGCTTCAGGCGAACTTTTCCCAAATATTAATATTGGCCAGGCTGTATTTCTGGAACCATTTTCTTGTTTGCTGGTGTATCTTAAATATTCCTCGTGATAACAGGCTGAGCATAGTATATGTACTATATACTGTACTGTAGGTGATGCGTTATGTGGTGGGATGGTGCCACAGGTGTTGACATGACACGATACTCTGTGTTATCAGATACCAGGTGTAATTTTAAATGATTTGGTCGGTGTCTATCTATCAATCTTTGCAAGGGAGGGGGGGGGGGGGG
>NC_048408.1:12205433-12288587 GCF_013103735.1 Etheostoma cragini
CGCTTTTGACTCTTTAGCCACGTTAGCTACATGATTGCTGGATATACAGTTCCAAACTAACTTTTCTTCACTTTCCCTGGAGCACGAGTGAATAGCTGAAAGGAACATCGCGACTACTATATGGAATAAGTTTGGCCGAAAAAAGGCCCTACGCTTTTCAGTGACTATTATTACGCTAAGAGGAAACTCAATAAAAACACATGAGTCAACACTAAATATTAAACAAAGGCAAGACATTATATATCATTAAGTTGCTCTGAGCTGTAGCCTACATTCACCACTTCTAACCAGAGGCAGAACATAACGTAATCTCAGAGATTATTCCTTCACAGTGCTGCACAATGCAAGAAAATCTCAGAGCTGAAACGGGCGGACACAGCAGTTTTCATCAGACTCAACGTGGGTTGGGTTAATTAAGATTACTGCTAATTTACAACACTAATAACATTAACGTCGCCAAAATACCCCGCAAATCAAATCCCCTACCTAACCTTTTACAGTCAAGCCAACAAACCTGTATGGAAATTAACACTTCTGCGACATAAGACATGCCTCTCTCTCGCTCTCTCTCTCTTTGCGCGTACACACACACACACACACACACACACACACACACACACAAACAGCCCGGTCCTGGTGGCAGATTAACACAAATGTGTGCTGATTAGCTCTCATAACGGGCCAGGTGGGTAGCTTACTGCCATGAGTCCATGATGCTAATGTCTAATTACTTCACCTTTTTAATGTGATATTTTGTGATTACATTCTGAATCTACAACGTTCTATGTAAGGTAAATACAGTAAGTCAATACTAAGCTACACAGTGGAGTTGCATATGAAGTGGTTTGGGGTTCTTCTCTAAGTAATTTTAGGGTACAATTTGGTTTTGAAGAATTCTACAAGCAAAAACACCACAGGCCAAGCAATCAGCCCATTCCAAACAGGCACATTTTCAACGGGCACCAGTTAAAGCAAAATGAAATTGCTGTGTGTGCATGCAAGTATGATACCTAATACTTTGCCGGGGTTGGCGTCTAGGCGGATAATGGCCATTGCCAGGGGGATAGTGAGGCGGATGTAGTTTTTGGAGTCCATCAGGGCTGGATACTCAGACAAGATGAGGTAAATCCTCATGGCCTCGACATCAGGAGGGGAGCGCGGCAGCTGAGGGATCATCATACTCTCAAAACTCTTAGTGGCCTAAACAGAGAGTTGGAGACATGTATAACAGATTGCGTATATTTCTACTTTTAATTACACAGCTATAAAGAACAATATTTACTGTTATACGGAGAAAAGTATTTGAAATGTATTATATTTTGATATGTTTGAAAGCTACAAGTATTATTAAATGAACCAGAGAAATTTATGAAATCCTCTTCACTTCCAAAACAGCTTGCATCAAAAAAAATCAGTCACTACATTTTGGGAGAGGCTTTTAGTGGTTTGGTATGTGGCATCTGTCACCACACAGATTATAATTCAAATTGGGATGAGGTGCATGAAGCCCAAACCTATCATTACTGAGCTAATGTTAGAGGTCATGACTCACTCGTGCAGTTTTTGCCATGAATCTACTGCAGAACTTGATGTTCTTTCAAAACAAGCTCAATGTTCACATATGGATGTTTTCTTACAACCACAAGCTAGAAATCCAATACAGGTCCTCCTTTAACCAAAACAGATAGCTAGTTTGAGTAATGTCAAGTTTTGGGTCAGAAGAGCGAAACAGACCAAATTGCCGTTACCTTGTACACATAGACATTTTTAAATAGATCTTCACCTGCTCCAGAAGTCCAGAGAAAGCGGGTTTGCTTAGCGTCTCAAATAGCTTTCTGACAGAGTTGAGATCGATGCCGGGGATCTTTGGGTTGGTTTTGAAGTGGGTATCATCACTTAGAAAGCAAACAAACACACAATTATGTGTTAGCTATCTATGATGTCTTAGTGATCGCTAACAGGATAAAAATAGGTCAGAGCTCAGATTTAGGGAAGTCGAGGGAAAGCCTCGATAATAAAGGTGAATGTTACTTTGGATTAAACACCAACGATTAGGTGAACGCCCAGCCTGAAGATATTTAAGTCAATCCCTAAGCGTCTCCTGTTTGCCGAGGATACCAGCCGAGGATAGTGAGTATGAACTGATAAACAGGCCCGCACAAAGCCAACAAAACCCCTCAGTGTGAAGGACAACCACTATTTACAGCGTAAGCCTTCACATTCTTATAGCTCAGGTTTCATATATTCGTAGCACAATTACAACAGATCTGATTTTGCAGAGACTGTTTGCCAAACGAAAAACATTGATGCAGATATTACACTGTGAGTGTGAGCCCATCCACTTTATTTTTAAGAACTCTGAGCATAAAGTACCAAATGAGCAGTTCTGGGGCCAAAATGAAATTAACAGTACCTCAAACAACAAACAAGTTGTAGGTCCCCACCTACAGTGTATGTATACTTAATATTTTTGCTAAACATGTTTTAATACAGTTTTATTGATGTATTTTTATTCCTACAGTTACAGGCAGCAATTGGTTTCCATTCATTCTCTCGTGGTAAAAAAAAATCAATTTACAGACTCTTGAAACCTTGGCTTAAAGTGTTGCCTGGTCCAGTCATGTACATGAACAAATGGATGTCTGGAGCATAACAGAACAGCGTGGTTTGCCAAATGGTTAACTGTTCTGTAAAGTATATGTGACTGGTGGTAAATGTGCTAAAATGTGCGAAAAAAAATTAGTAACTAATGCTTTGATATAAATGAGGTGGAGTAAAAAAGTACAATATATGCCTCTGAAAACTAGTGGTGAAGAAGTATAAAGAAGCATAAAATGGAAACACTCAAGTAAAGTCCTTTAACATTGACTTGAGTAAATATACTTAGTTTTTTTCACCACTGCATTGCACAATGGTTTAATGAGATTAAAATGTTGAGTTAATTACTTATTTACTTATGCAAACGTGGTGTTTATGTACCTTTGATCCAAAAAGCTGCCGTTCCAACAAGCCGTAGAGGAGAGTTGAATTATGATGTCTCTGCGCACAAAAACATATAACAGAGCCTCACTGTGAAAACTGTTTGATCAATTGATGAAACAAAAGTCATATATAGTCTTATAAGTAAGACAATTATTAATACTAAACATATAACAAGAATGAGCATTATTTATATATATGTAAATACACAGTCCAATCTATTACATTTCACGTAACACCTTTTATTATTTGACTTACTTTTTGACATTGGAATCTGTGCTGTACATCAGCTTTAACCGCCATGAGTTTAATCTTTCATAATTGATTTGGGAGATTGATTTACTGACATTAATCACTCTGAAGTCTTCTGGGGGGACGTAACTCTGCAGAGAGGAAGACAAACAGACAAGAATACAGAACAAACATTCGGGCTTCAATCTGGGTTGTGTCTGTTTTCTTTAATGAAGATAAAATAAATAGGCCACGCCTGAAGTCTAACTATTTTGCTGCAGAGGCTGAATGTGTCTTTATCAGTGCACATTCCTGGTAATTTGCTAGATATTTGTAGCAGATAATTGCTCCACATTAATTATAGCTCCTTTATAAGAACTAGTAAGAGCTTAGACATTAATGCCACCCTGTGGTGAAACACTGAAACTGAATACAATGGAAAACATCAACAAACCAAGGTTATTTTGGGTTTGAAGAATCTAGCTCAGTTGCCTTATGCGACTTTAATGATGCTTTCTCTCCCCTATACAAACAATTAAACTTTTGGTCACAAATAAAACTGATGTCATAGTTTAGGCAACAAATCTTAATTAAATCGAATACCTGATCATTAGAGTACAATAAGAAGCTATGGTCTCCTCCACTGATGATTCTGGTCACTGCATGTTGTTTTGATCATAATAAAGAAAGGGAAGAGAAACCGCATGTTAGCTGGCCAACATTTTACAACTGTTATTCAGATGTCAACTGAAATTGTATAGCATCTTTTATTACAAGTAAACCCATAGTTACTTAAAGTTGTTATATTTTTTATTGTACAGTAAATCATTTTCAACTGAAACTTCAGCCCTTAAAAATATTACATTACATTACTACATCCTCCCTAATATGTTTTTGTTTTAAAACACATAACTTCTCCTACCTTTATGCCTGAACAAAACA
The DNA here is from genome assembly GCF_013103735.1 of Etheostoma cragini. Lineage (NCBI taxonomy): Eukaryota > Metazoa > Chordata > Actinopteri > Perciformes > Percidae > Etheostoma > Etheostoma cragini. The sequence goes on from NC_048408.1 coordinate 12,209,586, forward strand.
AAAAATTTTCATGCTTGTATTTTTTACAAGATTATATTGCTTTTACTTATATAATACCTATAAAATAGGGAAAGTATACATAGTAGCCAGGCATTTCAACAACAACAAAATCAAGCCAGACTTATAAATCCTGTAAAGTGAGCACAAAGTCTTCTGCTTACCTGTAGTATGAACATTTCCAGTCAGGAAACTGGCCTTGACAGGTAATGGGCTCTTAGCATCCCCCCGCATTCCTGTGCCAAGCTGGCCATGGCTGTTACAGCCAAATGCATACACCGCACCAGAGGAAGGCACAAAGGCCAACGTATGGTAGCTTGACAAAAGGGGGAAAAGCAAGATTTAGGATGCAGAGGGACATAACCTGCCTCTAAAACACTGAGTTCATTAATAACAGTCTACTGTAAGGCAATCCAATGACCCTGGAACCCATTTGCGATCTTTTGAGCTTTAGTTTTTGTTAATACTGTCAGAAAGGTGTTCAATCAACAACTCTCTGACACACTTTAAGCTTCACAAGAGTGAGTTACATCAGATTGTACATGTGTACCAAATTAAATGGTGAACAAAAGTTCTGTGAAGGTTTAACAGTACCTGCCACAGGTGATCTGGGACACCTCAGAGCCCATGAGCTCCACCACTCGTCTGGGTAAAAGTTCATTATTGGTGGAGCCATGACCCAGCTGACCCCACGAGCCTTCACCAAATGTAAACAAGCCGCCATCCTGCCAGAGACACAATACAGGATTAGACACAATTCAGAATTATTATATATTAACATTTGGTGGCATGCTAACAGAGGCAGCAGGATATGCTTATAATGTCTAGATATTTGAATTGAAACTGAAAAGCACTGGTGAGGGTTTGCCTATATTCATACCTTTGTGAGGGCTGCTGTATGTTCTTCTCCACAACTGATATGAACAACTTTTTGAGATCTCAAAAATTTGATGTGGCACGGAACAGCACGGTCTGAGGAAGGGAACATAAACATGCACGGTCACACTGTTCAACGCTGTTTGATGTAATTACAAAAAAGTGGTATGAATAAGATGAACATTACTGAGTTCTGCATTTGAATCATGTAGTTTATGGCTACTAAGCCATAAATCTGTGACTTTACTGTCCAATAGGCTTTTTTTTTTAAACTTTTGATTGTATATTTCCCATATATAACCTCTTAGTGCTTCTATGGAACATATACACTCTTTTATCCGGTGTCAAAACAATACTGTAAGTGCAAATGTTAAATCTACATAATATATCATTGTATTTTAAATAGCAGTGTATGGCTACTGATTATTACCTTGTTTATCATTGAGACCCAGTTGTCCAGCTCTGTTCTTGCCCCAACCAAATACAGCTCCGGACAAAGAGAGAGCAAAGCTGTGGTCTCCCCCGGTGGTTATCTGTGCAAAGGGAATACCAGCCAGAGACTTCAGGGGATAAGGCAGCAGCCTGCTGGGCTCTCCTTTCCCCAGACCAAGCTGACCACTGTTGTTCTGGCCCCATGTGAACAGCTGACCATCTGAGAAGCAAAAATAGGTAACTGTATACAACATTTGTTTGGTAATGTGGGATCTAAAACTGATGTGGTTATTTATAAATTATAGCATGTACAGTGTTTTTTTTGGGGGGGGAGGGCATGTTTTCTTGACTGACAGGTGTGTCAGCCTATTCCTCTCAGCCTTTGTGACTGACATTTCCTAGTTTGTTTGTTTGTTTGTTTGTTTGTTTTATTTGGATCCCCATTAGCTTTAGCATTCACTAAAAGCTATTCTTCCTGGGGTCCTACAATCTTTCCTTGACAATACTCATAACATTTCATTACACACACATACATACATATGAAAATACAAATCATAAGTAAATCTTACAGTTAACACAATTAATGAAATAAAAAAATTAAACAAAAGACACTATTCCGAATAGATTACTCCATTTTAAGAAATACAATAACAAAACAAAAGCCCTGTACCAACTAATTTTATATTAAATATTTAATTCCTTTGAAATAAATATGTCTTAAGTGATTTTTTAAAGCCATACTGAGAGTTGTGTTTACTAGTTGTTGGGAGACAGTTCCAATCACACATTGCTCTGTACCTAACTGAACGTTGAATTGACTTAGTTTTCACTTTAGGAAAAATAAAACTCCCTCCTACTGCATGCCTCGTTGGATAATGATGTATAGCAGTAGTAAAGGCTAGTTCTGTGTATAAAGTAAAAGGTGTTTTGTTTGTTATAATGTTATGTAAAAAAACGAATACATATTAGCGAATACACAAATCTATTTTTAACTTTAAGCCATGTCAGTTGTTCATGCATTTTATCAACAGTTGATCTAAACCCACACAAAAGAGCCACACGTGCCGCTTTATTCTGAATCACTTGTGATTTTTTCATATTATTTGCTGAAGTGCTGGACCCACCTCAGCTCCAGCCAATGGTCAAAGTATCCCACAGAAAGAAATCAAAATCATATGTGTAGGGAACCAAAATACATTGCAATTTGTCAGTCAAGATGAAATTGAGATGCATTCTGATGCAAAGTTTAAACTGGACATGGATAGAGTTTGGACAAACAGTAGATGGACACAAGAAAACAGACGTAAACGGTGCTGGTGTGCTATGAAGAGATTGTGTCTTTCACACCTCTAGAAAGTGCAACGCAGTGCTGATTCCCACACATTACTTGAGAGATCCGGTGGTCACACAGCCTTCTAACCAACCTAGGAAAAAAAAAAAAAAATTGTTAATCAAACTTTAAAAACCATGCCCGAGGCTACTCGATTTTTTCGAAATTACAAATTACAGTAAAACACCCTCTTTTTTCAGTTGTCAGGAGATGTCATTAAATGCTACCAAAGTCACGTGGTTAAAGTTCAGCGATTGTCCACAGGTAAGGGACCTAACTCTAATTTCGTGTGAACAGAACATTTCCTAGCGTTATTTTGGATGTCTGGGTCCCTACAAATTGAACCCAGTCATAATGCTTGTAAGTGTTTTTTCCTCCGTCCGGCTAAACGCTTTAATTCCTCTATGGTGTGCTACTAAATCACCTTGGGATTCGAACAGCCTCCTCTGCAGTCCCCAGACCAAGCTGGCCCCCTTCACCGGCTCCCCACGCAAACACTTGACCCTGTTCATTCACCGCCATCGAATGGGCCCGACCACTCGACAACATTGTTATCGTCTGAGTATCCAGAGCTCCTACAAGCTCTGTGGAGAGGAGGAAGAGCGTCGGAGGTTAGCAGTTTCATGACAACCATAAAAATAGATTAACGTATGAATAGTATTTACAGAGTAGATGTAAATTCCTTTTTTTTTTTTTTAATTTTTTTTATTGTCAAGCAACTATCTCATTTGTTACATACCAGCCTGGTCTATGATTGTAATACATTTCAATTAAATTCAAACAACTTTATTAATCACCAAAAGGGCAATTCAATTTTGCAGTCAACCAGCCACATAAACAGCAGACGAGAATAAATACGATCGTAGTCATTCAATCAACCAACATGTCAGTAGCAGCAGGTCAACAAATCAGTAGCCAAGGCATGATAAGCAAAGCACACAAAGGTTGCCAAAAATTAGCAAAATAAATCTATAACCAAAATCCAATTTAAGTGAAGTAATGAATACAATAATTAAAGCAATATGCTTCCCCAGGATTCCAAATTCTGAATGTACAGGTTACTGCCATCATTTAAGAGCCTAATGGCAGAAAGAATGAAGAAATTGGTTTCACATGGGGGGGGGGGCAAGGTAACACCTCCCTAATATCATTTGATACTGTAGCTTTTCAGTTAGCCATCTACGGTGTCCAAATGGTGTTTTACTTTAGGATCTTATAACAACAAAGTAAGATTCATTATGCCCTCATGGACCCAACCCATGTGAGGAATTTAGCGTGGGCATTTTATCTCATCTTTTGGACCCCTCAAACTTCTATAGTACCCAGGCCGAAAACAGACTGTTTATATAACATAATATGACCTGAGATTCAAAGGTTAGAGAATATGTATGATACTATCCATGCACAGAAAACAAATCTATGTCCTCTATGCTTTTAATGTGCGTTGTAAAAACGGGCTTGTTTCTGCTATAATCCGTGTCACACACATTAGAGAAATGCTGTAGGAAGCAAGCACATGTGAGGATGACATATTGTTTGGTGCAGATAATCAGAAACTGTCAGTGAGTGCTGTTGGTGCACTAGTTTCCTGTTTGGTTTCTGCTATAGAAATGGTTTATCATTGAGGGTTTACTGGGTTAAAAATGCTACAGTTGCTTAGAAAAATTACAAATAGGCAATAATCTGATGCTGGGGTTTCATTGGAGCTTATACCACAATATGATTTAAAAACATTTAATTAACAATCTACATTGTATAGGCTTATTCAAATAATATATTTCAGTAACAAAACGTGCCTGATGAAGGCCTAAAACATTCACATCAAGACACATAACACATCAAGTGTTATGTGAATAGAAGTGCTTTACAACATGTGAGATATTAATCCTACACCTTTATCAGAGGGTTTTTTAGGTATGCATGAATATGATATTAAATATGTATTTATTTGCTCAAGGTCCAGTGATTCCTGAATGTGTTCATTGTTGTTACAGCTTCACCCACATGGCTATACAAGGTAACAAAAACTTCACCACACATGATACCAACACTGACCTACCACTGTCTGCAACAACTTCCGAGCCATGAGAGTGTTTCAAATCTCATAGAAATGGTTTTGTGGCTAGTTGTTTAATTTGATGTTTCCAAAAGAACACACTCAGAAATGGAGGCACATACATTTATACTGATACTCTTCACAGTTCCCTTTGCATTTAAGCACATTTGTATGTATAATACAACTACGTAAACATTTAATTGCATTTTTGAAAACTAGTTTTACACAAAAATAGGGTTAACCGGAAAATCCTAATGTTGGTATATTGGCATTAGCTATGAGGGTGTAACTCTACAATAGAACGTCCAGTTGCAACTGCTATGTAATATCTTGTTTATTTGAATGTTAATATTCATATCTTGTAATAATTTACGTATTTGAGATTTCAATAAATATGGTTTCAAAATGAAGCCCAAATCTGTCATTTCTAACACCAATGTTTGCTATACAGAAACAAGATTATAAGAGTTTACAGCCATGCTAGCAGCTCTATGAGGCTGAAGCTAGGCACAGTGTTACGTTGAGCTAAATGCTAACACCAGCATGCTAACATGCTCACAATGACAATGCTACTACGCTGATGTCAAGCAGGTGTAACGTTTGCCATTTTCAATATCTTAGTTTGCCAAGAGTTGTCATTTAATAGTTGTCTGGATATTTAATTTGGACTAAAGTGGTTGACTGCCTGAGAGGTCAACATTGCCAAGCACTCCCAATACAAACAGCCCTTTTAGACACACCATGTCATTTCCACCCACATTCTCACACCTTTTGTAACTTTCCACTCACACCTACTGAAAACAGTGCAGTAGTGTGGTGCAACAGCCTACAACTCATAATGATCACTCCAAGGTCAGTGAATCTGCCGTTTACACTAAAAGCTTACCTGGGGAAGTCCCTGGTTTGTTGTGGCCCAGTTGTCCACAGCTGTTAGAACCACATGTGTACACACTACCATCATGCAGCAGGAACATTGAGTGTTGCCCTCCACAGGCTATCTCTTTCAGGCCCCTGCCACTGAACACATGACAGTTCATTGGCTCAAACATGGGGTTCCTCTCCATAGCAATACCCAGCTGTCCATCCTTTGCATTCCCCCAACACAGCATGTTGGCGAGGGGGCGTGGGGATGAGCACCAATCAGAAGAGGCAGAGTGAGAAACAGCCAGATGGAGGAAGACAAAAAATGTTCAGTCTTGAGAGCAGCCCCTCTTTCTCCTCTTTATGTAAATCCCAACCCTGGAAGAAACCAAAAACAGGGTATTTATGACATCTTTCTTCATTAGGAACTCATCCTGATCACCGTGCTCCATGTGTGAACCACTGATGTTTATTAAGAGTAAAGTCTATGGGTCTAGAGGTGGATATGGACGCGTGTAAGAATGATGTAAGCAGTATGACCGAAGAACAGGGCAGTGTGTTGAAATAAACCCTGTCAGTGTAATCCCGGCTTAAGCAGCTTCAAGCAGTCCCACTTTACTGTCGATCCACATGCAATACATGCATGTTACTGACTGAGTAAGCCAAGAGTAATAAATAAATGGGAATAGAAAATAAAAATGACATATGAGGAGGCAGAAAGACAAGGAAAGGTGAAAACTGAATGGTACTAAATGCAAGAATCTGTCACCTAATCAAATTCATTAGAGGCTATAAAACCAGGATCGCCAAATAAATTCATATCAAGGACAACCACGGCTACACTCTGAACCAAATTTTTTTCTCTTTTATGTCCATCTGACCCCTGTCTGAATAGTTTCCACCATAAATAATATTTGTGTGAGCAGAAATATCATTCCCTGCAATAAATCCAATAATAATAATAATAATAATAATAATAATGAATTTATAATTAAAGTTGCAACAATTAATTGATTCCTTAATTAGTCAACTGACAGACAATGAATCAACAAATATTTAAAAAATGCATTAGTTGCAAAATAACAAAACAGTTGGTTCTGACTTCTCAAATGTGAATATTTTCCGGATTTCTTTGTCCTCAATAAAAGTAAATTGAATATCTGTAAGTTTAAGACAACACAATCCGTTTAAGGATGTCTACTTGAACTTTGGGAAATTCTGATGGCCACTTTTCCCTCTTTTGTGAATGGAGTAAATAACGGGCAGGTTAATTAACAATCAAAATAAATGTCTAATGTTGGCCCTAGTTAAGATGTTTACTTTTTTGTTAAAACTGTTACATATCAACAATGGGAGGGCTAGATATTTAAAACGCCTCTGTACATGGTATTTTATTAGGCCTTTTCTTGCTATTTGATTAAAAAAACACTATTCTTATTTTGATTGTAAATGCATAGCGCAAATAAAGGTAATCATTAGTCGTAGCAGTAGTATAGTACAATACAACGCTACAGCACAATAATCTGCAGCCTCTTAAATGACCATAACGGTAAATCAACAATTTAAAGTTCCTCTACAGTTCCAGCAAAATGTGTTGGCTGTATTGTATTGTATTTTATTGTAGACTGTATTAAATATTGAAAATGAACTGTAAGACCCCAGTTAGTAGACACTGCATTATACATGAATAACTCTGTTATAGGTCACAGTCTCGCATAGCCAGAACTATCTCACCGGAGCTTAGCGCTGTGTCAGTGTACAATTAAAGCTTACCCCTAACTTGGTGTACAGTTCCTAGGGGACCGTTGGAATTCATGTTTATAACAAGCGGGCTATTATTAGTATTCGCAAACATTGTAATCAGAATTAACTTAATGTAAATCCCGTTAGCTAATAGCTACCTGTGATTAAGTGTGAACTGTAACTTAAATGGACCAGCTACTGTCACCGTGCATTTAAGGTTACGTTAGCTTGATGTTAGGGAAAGGTGAAGAGGAGTGGCCTGCATTGTGTAGACATCTTTAACATAGTGTGCAGGCGCAGCTAAATATCTCCACTGACATTAGCTGAGAAAAACAGTAAATTAACTAAATCAAATGAGATGGCTTAATGACCCGTACAAGCCATTATTATAGTTAATAGTTAGCTAGTTAACCCTAGCAAGCCTCAGCAACGCTATCAGTCTATTGCTAAAAACACAGAAATCCAATATGTAACCGATATCTAAGTAAAACAATGTTGTAATATGGCTGGTTTATCCCAAAAATAAAATATTGTGTTTACCTGGACATATGCATTCTGAAACGGGGCGTCTTGTTTCGCTTTAGCTCAGAAAACAAACAAGGAAGCACCACCACTGCCTACGTCACTGCAGGGAAGCTGCGATCAAGCCTGCGATTGGCCCGCTAAACAGGAAGTGCAGGTGTGGCAAATAATTGTGTTATCCATCACTGGTAACCGTTCTCTTAATACATGCATGCCCTCTGTTACATCTATGCCCATCACATTCTGTGATCTGATTAATTCAGCTCTACTATATATTTCCAGTGCTAACGTTTCTATTTTACTGTATTTTGTATTTTGATTGCAGCTTTTGCAAAATGGTGCCACACAGTATTTAGACATGTCAATAGCTGTAAAGAAAACTTTGTAAAAACACCCACACACCTGCACCAGTCACTTCATACGTAGTCTCGCATAGCCAGCTGTGTCAACACTACTTCATACCTTACCTCCTTTTACTAGTCACCATAGCCTGACTACTTGCACCTTACATATACTGTAAATATCATCAGTGACTAAAGCTGCTACTGCAGTACTTACACTTTACATTTATTCATATACTCAATTTTTACTTTTCTTATACTGTCATTTATATATTTATATTTATACTTGTATAGTCTTTACAGTTTAAGTCATAACAGTTTTGTATATTATTCCTGAATATTGCACTATTGTACATGTTTGCACCTTGATTTTAATTTTGTTTGTACTCTTGCGCCTTTGTGTGTGAATGTTTGCTTTCACTCCCACTGACTATTGCATCATTCATATTTTTATGCCATTCAGTTTAATACTTAAAGGAGACATGTGTTTTACTATTTTAAACCAGCTATTGCACACGGACAACTGGTTTTGTCACAAACCCAAATTGTGAAAATAATGCAATTATTAGAACATCCAAAGAGTTTTTTCCATGAGATTTCTTAAAGGGAATTAATATGTGGTGCTTGTATAAAATGTATTCGTGCTCACACACATGTCTCCTTAAAGGGAGTTATGTTAAAATATGTTTATATATTTTTGGTAACACTTTAAAGGGAAATATACTTATTCTACTGAAGACATCCATCAATCGGTGTTTACTATGTTATGTTTATCACTGCTCTCCTCAGCAGCGATAAGCACAAACACACGCGCGCACACACACACACATACACACAGACATAAACACTATTTACTGTAATATTGTTATATTTTAATCTTAATTTATTATTGATTTCAATTTCAGTCATAACATATTCTAACCTAACAAATTCCTAATTAAACTTTATTGACAGGAGTTCAATTTAGTTAGTGCTTATGGTGGAACTGCTTATGTAAACATACAAAAAACAAAAAAACTACCGGACTCAAATTTAAAGCTTCTCTGACTGGCTGCGAAATGCCAAAGTTGCCGATTAGTGATTGGTGCATACAGCTGTCATTAATCGCATCGTGGACCAATCCTCTGCAATATGTGGGGGGCGTAAAAGGAGGCGTAGTCTTTCCTCAGGCTGCTGAGTGCTGATTGGCGAAGTCACATCAAAGGCCGTGTTTGATAACATTGAGGAGAAAACAAATCGGGACAAGACGAGGGCGGTGGCTCGTTAACGAGACATTTTCAAGAAACTAATAGTGGAATAAAGCGTATTAATAAATCTAAAACATCAAAGGTATGGTTCTAGTTAACACACCTAAAAAAGTCAAGGGTATGGTCTTCGTAATGTAGGACCAACGGCGAACTTCTAGCTAATGCAGACAACCGAGCTAGTTAGTCAGCTAAAGATAGCTATCCTTATGTAGCTTGTTAGTTAGCTAGCTAGCTAGCTAGTCAATGCTAACGCCGCCAAAACGAAAAGCTGTTAATTTGTTTGTCCAGCTGCTCTTCCCATAACTACGATATGTATGTGCGATTTATGAGGATTAAAATGGTCTTACCGAAACTCGGGCACACGCCATGTGGCACTTGTGTTTATATAATCGGCGTATATTGTTAGCGCAAGCAGCTTTATGTCTGTCAAGAGTTGCATCATTCATTCACGTTGACCTTAAAGTAAATCTTAACGTTACTTTAAAAATGTATCTTTATGTAACGTTAACGCCACTGATACATTTCGCGTTGATTGTTGGATCGAAAGGTCATATATTGATCGTATACATTGTTTATTTCCCAGTTTTGTTTTTGTTAACACAAACATTAACACATTAATAAATCAAGGTTGATTTCATAATATTTTTAATTAGGATCAATGGACAAACACAAAATTCTTATTTTCCATCATCAAGACAAACGCTTTCAGGTATAAATGTGTAAAAAGATTATTTGGAGTTAGATTTAAAGATGACAATATGACAATATTGACAATATGACAATAAGCTGCAGCTAACGGTCTTCATTTATTTTCTTCCTATGATTTTTTTTGTGTGTAATTTGTCAAGTATCAGAAAATATCTATCACAATTGCCCAGGCCTGAAGTAGATAAAACCAAAAGATAATAGGTTTGTTAAAGAATAGCCTCAAGTTCTAATATAAGATTTAGAACTTTATTTATCCCAAGGGAGATTGTTGTGCAGCAGGTGCAATAGTAAGTGTGAAAGAGTGCAGCTAAAGTATAAACAATAAAAATGATTTGTAGGGTGCAAAAAGTGAGTGTACTGTAAATAGGTATTAATGTATATGTGTGTGTGTGTGTGTGTGTTATAGTATTTCTAGTTTGAAAAGGTAAATAGCACAGAACTAGTGGCAATAGCTGCGACATTTGAGACATTCTGGTCCTGCTGGGCCCTCCTGAACAAACAAAGTCTTTTGTAAGGGGGCATTCAATTCTGGGTCCAGACTAACAAGGTTTCTTCATTGTTTGACCAGCAGATCCCTCTACCTCTGCATCCAGTGCTTCTCCAGTGTTTGAGCTGTCAGGGTGATGTCAGCTGCCTGCTTTGCGCGCCTGTCAAGGTGCAGTGGACTTCGTGTGGGACGTAGTGGTCTTTTACAGATGGCCATAGCCCCTGTCTCATTCCAGCAGGACAGCCACCTCCAGTTCACAATCTTCCGGAGACAAATTTACAGCCCTTCAGGAAAACTACACAGCAACACTCGCTTTGATGCAGATAGCAGTGGCAATCCCACTACTTGGGATTCATTTGGCATTTGGGACAATCGTATTGATGAACCCATTCTGCTGCCTTCCAGCATTCGCTATGGCAAGCCCATTCCCAAGGTCAACTTATCAAGGGTAGGCTGTGCCTCGCTCATTGGTCAACGCAAGGAAAATGAAGACCGCTTCCAGGTCTCCCAATTGAGTGACAGCCTTCTCTACTTTGCTGTGTTTGATGGACACGGAGGGCCCGAAGCAGCTGACTTTTGTGAAAAATACATGGAGAAATTTATCAAGTAAGGAATTCAATAAATGTGCTGTTATCAAATATCTATACCAGTCATTGTCATAGGAAATTAATTGACTGATTAACAGTCACACCTTTTGTAGCTGACATTCTAATCAGTGTAGCCTTTTGGTTGTTCTCTCAGGGACCTTGTGGCAGAGGAGTCCAATCTGGAAGTAGTTTTAACCAAGGCATTCCTTGAAATAGACAAAGCTCTTGCAAGGCATCTGCATTTCTCTCCAAGTGGTACGTTATTTCATGACATGTCCATAGATATACTGTGTATATGCATACACACATGTATTTATGTAATTACACTTTTTTTTTTCTTCTCTCTTCGAAACCTAACTTATTTATTCTACCTAGGCTTTGACGCCTTGGATTTCCCAACTGACATGACCCAAGCACTTTTGGTTAGAGGTCTGTCATTTAACCCAAAGTTACTTACTAACTGATGAACAATAAACCAGCTACAAGTAGAGCAAACACTAGTGTTTCATGCTTCACAGTTCATCTACATGTGCAGAAAGGCAACAAATTAAAGGAAGAAGTGAGTACTTGTGTGGATAACCATAACGTGTATTTTTCCATGAGGAGGAGTCACTGAATGGGTTTTGATGAGTATGAAAAGGTGTGACTATTATGCAATGATCTTTACAGTCACCAGATCTCAACCTCAGTGTTATAGTGCGCTCCACCACCATCATAAACCCTAAATAAGGGAATATCTTTCCGTAGAGGTTCAGGGATTCTAGACCAACAACCACTGAAGCTGTTCTAAGTTCTAGTGGTAGTCCAACGCTTTACAAATACATGTAATGTTGTTTTTTTCCTTTAATTTGTCACCCATCTGTTAATATTTTATCAATCTGCAAAGTACATTGTTTAGCATGGGTATTAAGGGTAATTTGAGCACTGCTCAAACAAATGAATGCAAAACATTTCACTTAATAAATAATGTGGGCTACATCTTGGCCCTTGTCGTATAGAAACTTATTGTAGAAACAAATTAGCTTGACTTTTCTCAAACAGCATATGTATGTCTGATTAGGTTATCTGTTTTTGTAAAGGCTAGTATACCTGTAATGTGGCCATACATCGGCCACGCTGTGTGAAATGTCCCAATATGCCTGTGTGTGTGTGTGCATGTTATCTACGGCAGCTGCTGACCCAGCTAAGAGCTGGAGGCCCTTGGCACCAATGTGGATGACGAGAGGCTAGATATTGAAGGAGAGTCCAGCGGGTCCTAAATCCTGGACTACTGGAAGGTTCCCTATCTTTCTCTCAATCTGCTCTCTCTTCCTTTTCTTTTCTTCTCTCACCAAGTGTATGCAAAGCTTCTTGTGAGACAGTGTTTCAGTTTGACAAGTTGTATGATATGCATGTCGTCAGTGACAGATCTTGTCCATGAGATGCAACATGTTTGATATGTAGGTTAGGCTGACACGTAGCATAAAAATTTCCAGCTACTCATGTCATGTCTCTCTTTGGAGAGAGTTAAAGGTCCAATGCAGACCTACAAATGTCAGCTGATATAGCCACATAATGACATTTGATGCTGTTTCATTACCTGTCATCCCTTAAGGAACTACATTTTAATGTTTGTGTAGTTACATTTTCTAGACACATAAAGTTGTCTAGAACCATGTTGCTGGATTGAATTTTAAAATGACATCTTACAATTGCCTGCATTAATGAGAATTACCCTTTAACTCTGCGTTACATTTTTCATATTTGTAGTCTCTAGTCTCTAGATAAATGCATGCAAAATATGGAATTTAAGTGTGGTGTCAGTTAACATTGATTCTTTTTTAGTTTCAGCCTTAGACCTCTGCTTTAAAATATGCTCTGGACCTCTACTTTGTGTTTAAACAGTTTTGACCTTTTATGTGTGACTCAATTGTTTACTGTGTCTCTACTCCACTGTATGACTTCCCGCCCATGTGTGAATGTGAGAGTCTGAGATAAACCATGTGGTTGTTGTGAACAATGTGAACAGTGACGCTCTTGTGTGGGCTTTTTTATGGCACGTTCCACCTCTGATGTTTTCTTTTGTCTCTGTAGTACCTGGGATGAATGTAGGAAGCACCTCCACTGTGGCCTTGCTGAGGGACGGCATTGAGCTGGTGGTGGGCAGTGTGGGTGACAGCCGTGCAATGCTGTGTCGCAAGGGCAAGGCCCTTAAACTCACTGTGGACCACACTCCTGAGAGGAGGGATGAGAAAGAGAGGTACATTGTCAGTTTAGACAAATTAGGGGATGATTGTCTGCTGTAGGTCTGCTTGATTATGGAAAAAATAATAGTCATGATTATTTAACACGATTACTCCCTAACCTTTTGATATAATAGAAAGTGTCCAGAGTATAATCTTTTAGTGTTCTTTATCTCACAGAAAGAGTCTTTGGGTCAGAAAATAATCTGTTTTACTACTGTTCAGCTTTACAGATATCACACATAACTTTACACAGCTTATGAACAATTCCAGATACATAACACAGTATTGCATCACACTTCACATTTTCACTCACTATGACCACTACTAGCCTACTGTCATTACTAAACATTGTGCCAAAACAATAATGTTGCCCTCTGTGGGCTTATTTACTAGCTACCTAAGGAAAAATCCAGCACATAGACGGTACCTTAGGATAATATTACGTGACTCATGTTGGCTCATTTTACATACAGGTTAACCATAAAAAAGCTAAATGCTGAAGGAACATTACTATGTTTTTTTGTGTTTCGGGCGGTATGCATCCCCACCAAGCTAGAAAAAGTTTTAAACAGTAAGTGAATGCAGGGTGTCGGGGGCCACGTCTACTACGAAGGGCAGAGGGACTACAGGGTTAGCTAACTTTTCCCAGACATCGGAGTTGGTTTTGCCTTTTTTGCTCACCAAATACTTCACAAGGCTTTTACGAAACAGTACTGATAAATTTTCATTTTCCCAAATGAAAGCAACTAAACTCGTATCTTTGAGAAGATTAACATTCAGTTGTTAAAAGCAGCTACTGAACTGTCCAACAAAGGACTGGATGAGAAACAAACAATTAGGCAGCCTCATTGTGTGCCCTAATCCCCATTGATTGTTTAAATTTGGATATACCCCCTTGAATAAAACCCAACCAATCAGATTTATTTTTCTGCGTCTTCAGAATCCTATTTTTAGGTTTTGATAATTCAAAAACCTTCAGAATCCTTGCATCTGCAGTAATGAGAAAGTAATTATTTTTTCTCTTTCTCACTGAACTAACAAACTTCTTTGTGTACCTCTCTCCCTCTCCACCTGAATCAAGAATAAAGAAAAGTGGGGGTTTTATTACCTATAATAGTCTTGGACAGTCAAACGTCAACGGCCGGTTGGCCATGACACGCAGCATCGGAGACTTTGACTTGAAGAACACGGGGGTCATTGCTGAGCCAGAGACCAAGAGAGTATCTGTAAGTTTATAAAAGTATAAAATGATTATTTTTCACATTGGTTCACTAAGTGTCTCAGTCTAATTTATACAGGATTTTTACTGCATTGATAATTTGTCTCAAAATTAAGAATTTGTATAGTGACAAATTCAGCTTCTCAACACAAATTTCTTTATAATGGTTCATACTGTATGTAACACCTCACAATTGCAACGCAGACTTGTAGCGGAATGTGCGCAATGCAATTATTACAATCTGCACATCTTGACATTTCTGTGTACATGTTACCTTAATATTATGTGATCATGTACATTTTGCACATCTGCATATATATTGTATAACTGTTCTCCTTTCTGCAAACATATTCAACTGAATAACCATGTTTATGAACACAGAATATAATTAGGTATTCTTTTGGATTGACTGTTTTTGTGGCATCATAGTTTCCCATTCCGGGTTTTGGTTAATTTCTCTTTTCTTATAAATGACAGTAATGCAGTACTACTTGGTGGAACAATAGTTTCAAAAAGCTAGAAATGTTTCAAATATTGCTTGCCCTTTCCTCAGTTGCACCATGCCCACGACTCGTTCTTGGCGCTGACCACAGACGGTATCAACTTCATTATGAATAGCCAGGAGATCTGCAATGTCATAAACCAGTGCCACGACCCGAAGGAGGCAGCTCAGAGAATATCTGACCAGGTAAGACGTTCATACTTGTCTTGTAATAATCCCATTTTGAAACCGCACAATGTGTTTAAAGGAGTGTGATTTGAATGGCCATGGTTTGATGCCTCGCCAATTGCATAAGTAGATTGTTTATTGGCGGTCATCTTTAAGATCGTGCTTTCAGACAGTGGGTGGTTGCCACCAGTAAAATCAGCTTCTGTATTTTTTCCATCCCTGTGGTTTCTATGGTTGCCGTGGTCGCACAGTGAGCCGAGGTAGCAAGGTTGAAAACGTTGAACCATCATAAACTCTGATTGCAGTAGCAACAAACAATACTGTTGATGAATCTTGCAAGTATATGTATTCCTAAGAAACTATTTGCTACCCCTGCCAAAACCGGGATGGTTCCACTATAGCTTGACCTACATGTTAAATTCCCCTCATAAATATAGAAAGACATCTAAGTGGTGATTAATGCAATATGGTCCTTGAGCGTTAAGTCATCTTAGTTCAAAGACAATTGTTTGAAGTGTCTAAAGAGTTCAAGTAGTAAGTAAATAATAATTATGCACGTGTTAATGTTTTTTTTAAATTATAATTATTGTATTTATGGTCCTCTTCTCTCTCAGGCTCTTCAGTATGGTTCAGAGGACAACAGCACAATTATCGTGGTGCCCTTCGGTGCTTGGGGAAAGCACAAGAGCTCGGACACAAGTTTCTCCTTCAGCAGAAGTGTTGTCTCCAGTGGTCGCTGGGCGTAGTCAGTTGGATTAAAAGGTTGCGGTCTGAGGACCTAATTAATCTGTGCAATACAATCAAACAACAGTGCCCTTGTGAAAACAACATAAAAAGTGAGGTGTGTCCAAACAACAATAACATGATATTTAGAGAAGCATGATATTGATCAGCCTCTGTGAAGTAAGAGGCTGAATTCATCACGTGCACAAAATGAAAACGATCCTCTTTTATAAAGGTTTTATCTACCACGAAGCCAATGACCTTATAGGTGCTTAAAGCTGAGAAGTGTTTGAATGGCAGACAGAATTCATGATGACATGAAAGCCGTCACTTGTGTTTATGTAGCCTGCTCTACATTAGCCAAGATTTTAAGACTCGTTTTCATACTGTCTGCCATTTAGATAATCTATCTATTTAGCTGTAATGTACTGAAGCCCTGAGAGGCAAGTGCGAACTTTTTTCAGTTAAATTTTTTCCCAAGTGTTGTTTTTTTTTATCTGTAAAAGGGGGGGGGATCAGGCACTTTTTTTCCTGTTTCAAACTGCTGTAATGCTCATTTTGGCCACAAGAGACTGAAGTGCATCACTACTCTGTTTTAAATAGGACTGAAATAATTCAGTTTTCTTCCAGGTGAGTTTTAGTTTCTTTATTCACACAAAGTACATATATTGTGTGTTAGCAAAATATATAGCCTTCTTTTTTATTCTTTTTTTTTATTTAACCAGGTAGACTGTAGAGAACAGATTCTCATTTGCAACAGCAACCTGGCCAAGAATAGAGCATAAATGCTTGAATGTGCAAGACAACATACAGTTTCACTTTCACAATAGGCTACAAAAAATACATTACTGGCCAATGACAAATTAGCACAAATTAAAATAAATTTCTAGCCAAAAGAAAGCAAGGACGGAAAAGTCATAAAAGAAAACACGAATGCTTTCTGTCCCATTTAGAACAGAACATGGGGTAGTGCTACACTTCAGCCTCTTTTGGCCGGAATGAGTATTACAACAACAATAAACAAACAAATTAGCCACTAAACATGTTTAGACAGATGGGGAAAAAATAAAAGTTCTGAAAAAAAGGCTTACCTCTCAGGTCTTCTGTGATAAAGTTTGCACTTTATTATTTCATGGGCAACTTGACGTTAATAATTCACAATAGTGCATCTGGATTTTACCAGTTCTCTAAAGTCTGCAGTCTTTAAATTTGTCTTTAATAAGAATAGGACTACAAGCATAGAAAACAGTGGGGTAATAATTGAACAGCACTTATTTGTCAATTGATAGGAATTAATTGAACTCTTGTATAAGAGTACAACATCTACTGAAATGTACACAAAACGTCACAACTTCTGAAGCAACTGGACTATAAGCATCATAACCAAAATCAGCGAAGGTCTTGATGACTTTATTTCAATTCTGGAGTTTCCTGTTCATTGTTTTGGTCAAAGTATCCAATTGATGAAATGAGCATTGGTGTACAATTGCACAATCTTGATGGTTTGGTAAAATGAACCCTAAATGTTTTGTGATCTAGTGAACTAGTGTTAATGGAATGGCTTAATTCTATTTATATGAGCATTTCAGTAGCTGAATCTGACATTTATAAAAGAAATAATAGGATATTCATGTTTCTTGCAATTAAGTGTTAATATCTGTACTGATTTGGAACAGGTCTTGTAAGGGCACTAAGAAGTGTTAAGGGTACCGAAATGTACAGTTTATGTTTTGTAAATAATTCTATTTATGTACATCTGGAAAACCTCTAGTTCTCATTTATTTAATAACTTGTCTGAAGAGAGTCTCATATCAGAATATTTCATAAGCGCAGGACTTTTGCTTAGGTGTATTTATTGTGTAAAGCTACATCGTTTGATTGTAACTCATTTACACCATTTGTGTCACTCAGAAATATCACAGCACTTAATGCAATGGAATTGTTCAGGAATGAGCAATTTTTGACAATGTGAATGTTTGCTTAAATGCGCTCCGTGACTAAAAACCATCGATCTCCGCAGGGTATAAGAGTAAATAAGTTGTCTCTGCTGACCTCAGTGAGTGGATATATTTCCAGTGTAAGGCAGGCTTTAACCGTTAGATCCACTCTTCTGTTTTTGTTCGCTGTTGTCATTGTTGTTCTACCTTTTGAGATTTACAAATGCGTAGCCATCAGTTTGTCCTCAATCACCATTTATAGAGTTTTGTAAATACCCCTCACTCATTCAAATATTGAATGATACCTTGATTTATTACAATGATTCAGTCTTTATAATTTACATCTCCTTCTTCCTCATCTGTTAAAGTTATCTATCAAAGTGTGTTTTTATTTAGTATACATTGTTTCACTGCCTTTTAAAATACTATCATTGCAGCTGTGTGCCTGCATCTGGGACCTAAATGTGACTGTTTTAACAACACTGTTAGTACTGTGTTTTGGTCTGAATGGCTTGGTACACTTCGATTAAAAACTAAACATCAAACAATGATGTCTTTGTTGAAATTGACTGTATGTAGTATTGTTTACTTACTATTTAAACATTTAACTGTACAATGTCACAGTCATAACCAGAATGTAAATGACATTGACATTTGATGTATAGTCAACCTATTTACCTTCTTGTCCATTTTATCAAGGCATGTACAAGAAATGTTTAAATTTGATGGATGTCACTTTTCTTGCCGTTAATGGAGCCTGGCGGGCACTGGATTCATGAGGACAACACCAATATCCAATGGTGGAAGAAATATTCAGATCCTTTACTTAATTGAAAATAGCAGTACAAAACTTTAAAAACACTCAAGTAAATGTCATGACGTTGGTAAGTATTAGCAAAATGTACTTGAAGTATCATTTTAACTGTAGGATATAGACCATATAATATAGCAACCATTAATATAAGAAATACCTCACACTTTTATTTAAAGGACTATACCTGCGGTTTTGCACAGCCCTTTAACTACCAAATAAAGATATACTGGAGCTTACATGACAGCTAAGATTCAGATTTGTTTGAGAGTTTTAATGTTAGTCCATCTAGGCAGTTATTGTTTTCCATGCATATGTAAAGTCTACAGTTCAAAAGTAAATTAGCAAATGTCTGAAACAACTGGTGTATTCTATCACAGTGCGTTAATACTGGTTTATGTTCTGCTCTGCTTTACCATGCAATGACAATGTAACTCAAAAGTAACGCAAGCTTGATGTTCACTGTGATGAATTGTACAACTGTAGGACATTTCACAATGTGAGAAAAGACAGTTTTACATTAAATCCTTTGTGTTTTTTGAGTGGTGAATAAAGGGTTAAACAGCCTTGCAGCTTGTGGGACGTGAGCTGGTGTGGCTGGATGGTGAGACACCTGTCCCTGCTGTCATGAGCTGATGTTAGTCAGCCTGCAGTCTCTCTGCTCTGTCAGTGTGCAGCAGGATCTCAGCACCAGCAGCCCTCTCCCAGTCTCCCAGCAGGGTAAGTCTCTGCAACAAAACCGTTCGTTACTCTGCAACAATATCATGGTGGGGATTCTTGTCAGAGGACTTCTGCAACGCATGATTAATTGATTTATTTAAAGTTTTGATTTTGCAAGAATTAGTAATTGAGGATGGATCAAGAGGAAATAGTTCCTAAAAATGTACTAATTTATGTTTAAAGCCCTTTTAGTGCTTCTAATCCACAACGATGTACTTCAAAGGTAAGGAGTGTGTGTATCAATGCTGTAGCCAGGGCTTTAGAAATCATGAAGTTGTGTGTCCTGTGTGTGGGTTTTATTGGTTAGTGTTTGTCTGGTTTGGTTAGAAAAAAATACTAGTTACGGTGTGCTACTTTAACTCTTTTTCACTTTAAAAACAAAAACTGCTTGTAGCAAAGATTGCAGCAGTGATGAATGTATTATGCGTTCTTAATTTGGTCTTTCAATTGCAACATCAGTTACCATTTTTTACACAAAATCATGGTTGTATAAGGCCAAATATGCCACAGAATCTTATCTAAAAATCTAACATACTGACACGAGGCCCTACTTTTTTAAATTTACAACTGTGCTACGTTCCCCTATAATAAAGAAAATAAAATGACAAGGCCACAGCATTGTCCAAAGGAACTGATACAGTGTCCTCTAAGTATTACATATTCTGCACATTTGAATTATAACTAATTTATCATTCATCACTCATGATATTTAAAACCTTTCTTTTGTGTATGTTTTTATTCATGACGTGATATGAGATCTACAAAGTCTATTTGTAAGTCTGTTTAAACCTACAACCTCCAATCACAGAAATATACAGTTTGGTTCTATTTTGTAAACTACACCCTGGACACAGACAAACTATATTTGATTTCTGGTTCAAATATCTCCGTTTGTTTTCTAATTACACTGTTTGGTGCTGATGGGCAGCTTTTTCTTAACTGGTCTGTCCTTCTCCATAGCCTTTAATTCATTAAATAAATGGGAGCTAAATTACTTTGGCACAAATATCCCATCTCCTTTAAGGATATAACAATTAAAGATGCTAGACGTTGTTTTTCTGATGTTAATAACAACATTTTGATAGGGTTGTTAAATAGGCTATACTTTAGTTATTTCATTTGGATTTCACCTCACAGCATCTTTAAAACAATTAAATGAGAGGAATATTGTGCAGGCATTTGTTTAGGAGACACGGCACCCCTGGTTCGATCAGTGTTATTAATTTAGAGATACATTTGTTTAAAATGAAGGCGGCTGTGGCTCATGTGGTAGAGCTGTGGTCCGCTGATCATATCCCTGTTCGATCCCCGGTCCTTGCAGTCTACATGTTGAAGTGTGCTTGGGCAGGACACTGAACCCCAGATTGTGCGTGCGCAAAATATCTAGTTTAACATTGTAAACCACATGTTGCGGATACAGGGTTACCCCCAACCCCCAACCCCCACCCTTTGGTCAATATTAAATGTCATAAATAGTACCCAGACATACAGTATATGATGTTTGCTCTGCATGAAACCCTGAGATACATTGTGTCTGTATTGTTTTGCACCACATCAGAAATAAATCAGTAAAAGATTGATTTCTATCAGATCACTGTCATTCGACAGGCTTATTCGCTGCACAGGATGATGGAGCAAGCCGGTCACATTAACATCGCGATGATAGAAGATATCAGCACCAACGGGACGGCCCCAGCCAAGGACCACAACAAGCAGCCGTGTGGCTCCACCGTCAGCTTCCACAACATCCAGTACAAAGTGCAGCTAAAGAGCGGCTTCTTCTGTAAAAGGAAAACCAGTCCCAAGGAAATACTGGCCGACCTCAAGTCAGTTTGAACAATCACACCCTCTTCATCTGTTTTACTTGTCAGTTGTATCCGTTTCTCTGTACTTTGCTCGTCTTTCTCTTCTCTCATCACGCAAACAAAAATGCTGTTTCAGAATAATAAGACCCACAATAACATAGAGCTCCATTGTTGTTTTCTCTAATCGTTTACTCACAGAGTTCAGTATGTAGTGTTGTTGATATGGTTTTACAGATGGCTGCTTAATTATTCTTATTTACACACACTCAACACTGCTTCAGATTAAGTACAAGCATTTTCTTAGCAAATAATGTAATTTTAGTAATTTTCAAAAACACAGCTCAATTTGATCATTTTTGGCTAAATATTAAAATTATACAAGTGTTGATTTTGAAGACCGTGTTACAGTGAATTCAGTCTGAAGCAGAACAAAAGTGAATAGTCTCTTACATCCGATGGTATTAAATACAGCTGACATTTCCCATGGAAGAATGTATCATTTCACACAAGTTTTTTGGGGCCTTTTCCCGTCTCAGTGTTAATTATATGATATTAAGCATGGTTTCTTGCATATAATCTCTCTAATACACTTAAGAGCAGTCTGCCAGGGAAACGAATTAAATCCACTGCCAGGCTTTTATTCACGTCTTTTCATTCCGTTTTAAATGACTGACTCTTTTTGGTGCTTTTGTGTAACCTCTCTCTCTGAAGTCAAAGGATTTGCTTTTTCAGAATAGATTTGTTTTGTGTGTGCACTGTGCAGCTTTCAAAAAATCTTCATAAGATCTGTAACACCTGCAAAAGCCTTTCATGAAAATTATTCCATTTAGAATTTGAGAAAATTAATTTAAAAAAGTGATTCATTACATGTCCAAGAATGAATCCACTGTCTTATTTCTCCTCACTTCTCACAACTGTAGTGTGAAACTGAAACAGTGAAGTGCAAATCTTAGATTATGAATGCAAACCGTTTAAATGTACCCCAATCTTTGCCTTTAGATTAATTTATCCATGTTGAATTGGTTACAGAGCATTCTGTGTTATTGTCTTGCAGTGGGATTATGAAACCTGGCCTCAATGCTATTCTCGGACCGACTGGAAGTGGAAAATCTTCGTGAGTATCACAGTGATCTCCAAGAAAAACAAAATAGTCATCTGCATTTCTTGTAGATTAACGTATTAAGTATTGTATTGTTTTTGTTTTGTTAGATTCTTGGATATTCTGGCAGCAAGAAAGGATCCTTCAGGTCTCTCAGGAGAAGTACTCATTGACAAAGCACCACAGCCTCCAAACTTCAAGTGCCTCTCTGGCTATGTGGTTCAGGTGCATTTTAATCCTTTTAATTACTTAAACTTGCATGAACTGATTTTTTTGGCCGCATGTGCGACAAATATTGGCTCTTTAGCTGCTAAATGCTCCACTATGTTCACGAGCTTAGCGCCAACTTTGTCTGTCTGGTTTTAAGTGCTGAACAGGTAGTGTACACTCTGTTTATCAGAGCTTTTTTCACTGAGGCAGCTGCCTGGAACTATGCTGTTCAGAAATGTGAGAGTGAATTCAAACAGTAAAGTTCTGGGCTGTGAAACCAAAAATGTGCCGAAAAACACTATAAAGCTGTGTAAATCTGAGGAGAACTCCACAGTTGGGTGATTGAGCCCTTGTTAATACAAAATATGTTGATTATAGCAGTTTTAAATGCAGGGTTTGCTAGTTTCTAAACTCCGCTAGGTCAACATGCATTACAGGTCTGTGGCCATGTAGACTACAAAACAAATTATCTGATGAAAGAAATCTGACCTTTGACCTCAAGCTCTTGTCTCCTCTCATAGGAAGATGTAGTCATGGGCACCCTGACTGTGAGGGAGAATCTGCGTTTTTCTGCAGCACTGCGGCTGCCCAGCTCTGTGCCTCAAAATGAGAAGGAGGCTCGGGTCAATCACCTCATTAATGAACTAGGTCTCACCAAGGTGGCAGACTCCAAGGTAAATATACACACATTACTTATCTAACCCTCAAGACATCAGGTAAAGGTCAGGATGAACTGAGGATGGTGTTTCTCTCAGGTGGGCACACAACTGACCCGGGGAATCTCTGGAGGAGAGAGGAAGAGGACAAACATCGGCATGGAGCTGATTATTGATCCTTCAGTTCTATTTCTGGATGAACCGACCACAGGACTGGACGCCAGCACTGCTAACTCTGTCCTGTTGTTGCTGAAAAGGTAATTAAAAACAGCTTTTCTGCCATTCCTCTGACTTTATGTTTTATGTTCAGCTCGGTCAGTTCCCCAAAACCACACCTGTATCCACTAAAAATGGTATTTAACACTAAAAACATTTAGCATCTACTGTAATACATTTTTTTCAATTTAATTTATTATTATCATTTCAATAAACAAAGAGCTGCCTCTTTGGACTCATACCATTTCCAAATTGCAGTACTTAATATTAAACATAATTACATTGAAATACACATTAACCTACTATTGGTGTTTTGATCTAACAATGTAATGAATGTGCCTGTTTAATCAATGATAAATGGTTCATTATTCCCACAAATTCATCAAAGATAATGTCAGAGACTACAGAGTGTGGAGTGTACGGCAATAAGTAATTATTTTAGACTTTTACAGTGTAAATAAGGAAAATAAGGAAGGGAACATAGAATATGCTTATTTCTAACTAATAATTGAATATTATGAAACAAAAAAATAAAAAGTATGCATTGCAAGAGTTTTTGTATCAGCTGTAAATCTTGAATTTCTTTAAAAAAATAAAAATAAAAATTAGTTTTTTCAATTTGAAGGCACATTTTTTGTATTCACTATCAAAATATATCTTTACTATGTGTCTTTTCAGAATGGCCAGTCATGGAAGAACCATTATTATGTCCATCCACCAACCACGATACTCCATCTACAGACTGTTTGACACTCTGACTCTGCTGGTTGGTGGTAAAATGGTGTACCACGGCCCATCGCCAAACGCTTTGGACTACTTTGCCAACATTGGTGAGTATGTGGAAACTTATTATCACCAGAAGACACCGTCTTTATATGGTTCCTGATGTTTTTAATGTCACCTGGAAATAAATCTCTATGGCAATAATAATAAATAAATAAATCCGAACATAAAACATCTGACATGTATTGATTTTAAACATTGATCCTTCTGATCTGTGTTCCAGGCTATCCTTGCGAGCCCCACAACAACCCGGCTGACTTCTTTCTGGATGTTATCAATGGAGACTCCACCGCCACAACCACGACCAAAGTGCAAGGCTCTGAAGGTAACGCCAGTTACATATCCCTCCACGAGTGCCACTGTCAACATGATGTCTTTAGCAGCAAACGTCTGTCTTCAAAATACGAAGGATTATTAAACATGTAGATGCATTTCTTTTGTACAAATTCAACATATAACATATAATATAGGTTTTTTAACCCCTTATCCTGACTTCAAGCTTTTCTAATGTTCCTGTACTGAGCTGTCTGTTTCACTTTTCGCGTTTATAGATTTAGAACAGCCTTTGTTTATTAGTTCAGAAAGCTTTAAGTTTATTTGTATTGCACCATTCGCCAAGGTAATTCACTTAATAAAGGTTGATATAAAAAAAACATAAGGACAAGTAAATGTAAGGACACAGATTAGATAGTGAAAGATTAAAAATAAAACACAATAAATAAAAAATAAATATCACAGTTAAAAGTGGGGCAGCAGATCAGACTATATAACTGGACGTTTCTGCAAAAGAGAGTCTACCTCTCAGTGCACCTTCCCTGAATAAATAAAGGTAAAAACAAAAATAGTAATAAATAAATAAAAAGTAGAATATAACAAGGAAGCCATTGTCAAATTCAGTCAGGTGCTGGTCAAACAGGCATTTAAAAAATAAAGAAAGGGATTGCTGTATCACAAAAAAAAGAGAAATTACCAGCTCAAAACTTCTGGATTTTCATTTTAACCTTCTCTGCAAGTGGATGCTTTGCTCATCGAGCTCTTTTGTCAAGAAAATGACATATTTGTCACAATCAGAATCAGAAAATGATCTATTGTCAAGTAACACATACAAGGAATGTGCCTTGGTGGATGGTGCATACATAACCATAAACCAATTAAAAGGAAAAGAATACAAAAATTGTTAAAGAAAGGGTAACAAATGTGAAATATAACAGTAATTGTTAAGAAAGCAAAGATGTTGATGATTGTGCAACAAGTTCAGGAGAGAAATTTTGTGCAATAAATGGGTAAATCGTCCAGGATGTGTGGTTTAGTGCATGATGTCAAAGATGTCGATGGTTGCATAAACTATATCTCCAGAACCTTTTGCACAATGTACGTTATATAGTATAGGTAGAGTATAGTATATGGTTATTATTCTCCCGTCCACACCATTATCTTTTTAATCCAATGCTTAATGGGATTATTAGTGGCTATTGTGAAAGAGTATTTCTAATACTTACTCCTACTATGTCTCCTATGCAAAGATATGGACTTTGCAGAGCTCAGCAGCTCGAGGCAGAGCATCAAAGAGCGCCTGGTAGAGGAATACAGGAACAGCAGCTACTCCAGCGACACAAGAGCTGAGCTGGACCGCATCGTCCAGGATAAGAAGTGTATCTCATGTTCAAAATCCCGCACCATCACCTACAACAGCTCCTTCTTGCACCAGCTACTCTGGGTTCTTAAGAGAACCTATCAGAACCTCATGCTGAACCCACAAACATCTGTTGCCCAGGTATTCATCCCAATTACTCACTTAAAACACAAAAAAAAAAAAAAAAAAGACAAGTCACAAACTTAAAGCCATGTGTTGTTGTCACATTACATACATATAATAATACTTTAATAATTTCCTCTTCACTTTTCCTACTTGGGGAATTGTTGTGGATTAGTTTCTATTTGCATTTTCCAACATTTGTAGACAGAATTCTTTTTTAACCTTTTATCAGTTCCAAGCTAGCTGTTTCCCAGTTTCCAGTCTCTGTGCTACACTAAGTTAACCGGCTGTAGCTTCATATTAACCATTCAGACGTAACAATAGTTTTGATTGGGGCCGGGTTAGTTCAGTTGCTAGAGCGGGCGCACATGTATAGAGGTTTACTCTTTGAAGGACCGGCTGTGGGTTCAGCTCCGACCTGTGGCCCTCTGCTGCATGCCATTCCCCCTCTCTCTCTCCTTTCATGTCTTTATCTGTTCTATGGAAATAAATGCCTAAAATGCCCGAAAATATATCAAAAAAATAAAAAGTTGTTTTGATCTTCCCATGTAATTTACCGAAAAGCGAATAAGTGCATTGCCTGAAATTTTGAACTGTCACTTATTAGCTACTTGTTTAGGTATCATTTATGCTTATGTATATTATATAATTAATTTAATTCTATTCTGACTTTGTTCTGGCTGCAGCCGCTACATTGGCAAGTGTTTAAGCAATAGCTTCCCCAACTATTGATTTTAATAAAAGACATGCTCCAAAAAGGCAAAAACTATGCACAGCACATCATTTTCTATTTATATTTATTGATCTGAAGTCAAGTCTCCTCAGTATTTTGCCATCGTGTCTCAAGTAAGTTAAGCAAGTAAGTTCTCGTTTTGAGACTTAGTGCGATTCAGGTCCAAGTTCCAAGTCTACAGCTCTGAGAGATAAATATTTAATTATATCTCAGTTTTCAGGTTTAAATATGATTGTGCGCTACTATCACAAATTTGTATTTTGTTCAAACACTCCAAAGAGTGAACAGCATGATCAGCATCATCATGAGGATGCACAGACAGCACTTTGGAGAGGTCAAGACTTAATGCTCTCATTAGTCACCCCTATGCGAAATGGCGTCAGAAGTCTCCTCACTTTAAGAATTATTAACAGCTAATTGGCCCTAAATAAGTCAAAATAATCCTCCAAGAGGGTCTCTAGGTGGAGTGGGCGCTTTAATCGGCTTTGATGACTATTGTGACCCCACTTTTGCTTCTTTGGTCCGGGATCTGTACTGATATCATATCTGGCCAAAGCCCCTTGGCATGGCCCGGGACTCATCACATGATCGCATCATGACCTATCACTCCACTCTGCCCCCCTTTCACATGAGGGACTGTGGGGAATGAGGTGAAAAAGGCTCAACCTTATTAGCTTATCCCTTCACCCTGGGAACCGCTTAGTCCCATCATAATCTCTAAATTGTTAGGATTAAATTTGTGTCGCTTTCACTTTTCTCACTCTTTTCTATCATCCTCCCCCCACCACAGGTCCTTGTTGTTCTCTCAGATAGGCCGGCGTGGAAGAGGAGCAAGGTGTCCACTTGACCCCTGACCCTTAGAACACTGGCTTTTTTAGATTGTTGACAATACGTCTATTACAATCTCTCATGTTTTTGTCTCTGCAGCTGGGAGTCAACATTTTCCTCGCTCTCATCGTAGGTGCCATTTTCTTCGGGGTAAAAGACGATCAGAGTGGTGTTCAGAACAGGTGAGAGGCCTGCAGAAATACACACTGCACATGTCCTCAAAAATCCTCTTTTTTAACATAACGTCCTAACCTAACATCAAGCCTAATATATTTACTGAGTTCATATCCTCTGTATTTGTTCTGGTAGTTTGTGTTTTTTAGACACTATTTTAGTTTATTGCAGAAGAGAAGGACTTAAACTCATGAATTCTATAATAATAAATAATAATCATATAATAACTAAACCATTTAAACCACCATCATCCCTTGACGTTTACTCTGCCAAGGAGCACGAATCATAAAGTTAAAAATGACACCTTTTGGTATAGACTTTCCTCTTCCAGGAAAATTCTATCTATTAAAAAGAATTAATGGCTGGTAACTACTAAATAACTGGGATGACATCTGTAGCTTCAACAGCATGTTCATGATGCACAATCTAAAGCTTTACTTGCTTAAACAAATCGGGGCATACGTATAATTTAATGTAATATTTAGATTATTTCTTTTAATCTAGAATATTATGTGGCTATACAGACATGCTTTATTGTTTCCTAATATTTCTTTCAGGTTTTTTAGGCACTAGTCACTTGCTTTTAATGAGGAAGTGTAAAACGTAGAGCAGTTCCTGCATGGTTAATCCTCTTATCATGTTTTATTGTGCACAACCTGGTACTCCCAAGCCCAGTAAAGCATATCAGAAATCTCAATGGTCTCCCTCCTTTTTTCTGTGCATGGTTCAGTGAAATATAACGACCTAATGTCATTATTTTCATGGTCAATGCATAGGCAGTATGGCGGGCACCAGTTTACGCAGCTTAAATGTCTCAAGTTATTCACCCCTCCCTCCTTAATTGGGTGCAGGGCCATTTTGAAGTCACCTTCTAAGTCCCTGTATGTACAAATGGAACCCACCATATGTCTCTGTAGATTACCTGAAACCAGTGTTTATAGATAAACATGTTGCCATAAAAGCCTAAAAGAGACATTCAATGATCAGGTTTTGTTTTGCTGTTCTTGCAGGATGGGTGCCCTCTTCTTCATCACTACCAACCAGTGTTTCAGCACTGTGTCAGCAGCTGAGCTCTTCATCGTCGAGAGGAAACTTTTTGTGTATGTACTCTGTCAGGGCGTCTTGCAGGAGACTGACATCACCATGATATCTATGTAGATAATTCAACATCAATTTGGATTTGTGTGAGTAGAGCTAGAATTTGATTTCTGCTTGGGTTTTCTTGTGACAGGCATGAGTACATCAGTGGCTACTACAGAGTGTCTGTCTACTTCCTCTCTAAGATCCTGTCTGACATCACTATGCGCACCATCACCTCGGTTATCTTCAGCTGTATTGTCTACTTTCTGATTGGTAAGACATCTATAAACTGAGTGATTTGTGGAACACTCGAGATTTCAATCTTTGAGCACTAGATCAAATGCTGTGTTTAAATGCAGATAGTTCAGCATTTATTCTCTAATACCAGTGTGTGTGTGTGTGTGTGTCTGTGTCCTCTCAGGGCTCAAATCCACAGCTGCAGCCTTTTTCATCTTCACGCTGACAGTGACTTTGGTGGCCTACACAGCCACAGCCATGACCATGGCCATCTCAGCTGACCAGAGTGTTGTGGCTCTCGCTAACATCCTTATGACCATCACCTTTGTCTTCATGATGGTGAGGGACACAGCGGCACATCCGCCCTAATGTTATTAGCAACACCCGAGATTTTCCTGCTGTAATGTCAAAATGTAAGCTGTGAGAAAAAGCTTCCGTTTTTGTTGTGTTTTTAGATTTTCTCAGGTCTCCTGGTGAACCTACCCAGCATCATGGACTGGATGTCTTGGCTGAAGTACTTCAGCATTCCTCGCTACGGCCTTGCAGTAAGTTAAAATTAAGAGAAGGGTTTGAAAAGAATTAACTGCAATAAAAGTAATAGTAAGAATTATGTGTCTGTAGTTCAAGAGAAAGGAGTTACGAAAAAAAAAAAAAAATGTAATGCAGTTTCACATCTTTATCAGCATAGTCTTCATGGGAAGATGGTTGTACAGTAAAAATGTCTGCTCTCAGAGGACTGTGAACACCCTCCTTACAGAGTTTATTATTTAAAAACAGACCATATGCTTCTTTAATCGCCATAGTTCAGCATGCAGTCTTAGTCTAGAGTCTAATCTTCTATATTTACTTTGATCTGCTCAGCATTCTTTGACTATGCCGTCTATGTTCAGGCCTTGAAGATCAATGAGTTTGTGGGTTTGAAGTTCTGTGACGAGGCTGTGATCCGAAACACCAACATGTCGGCTACAGCGACAAACTGCAGTGTGAGCTCCGCCGGCCTGACGTGAGTAGACCCGCATGCTGTGTATGTTCTGGTTGTGTCTTACTGGTTTTTAGTGACAAATGACTGACCTTGTGACAAATTATGGCATTTCCAGTCTAGCTAGTCCCCAATGCCAAATGTTAGAAGTTGACATTTTAAGAATCCTAGAAATCATTCCAGTTGAAAAACATTTATGAACCAAAGAAATCTGACATGTGTTATTTCAGATGTACAGGAGAGCAGTATCTGGACTACCTGGGAATAGAGTACACCACCTGGGGGCTGTGGGAGAATCATGTGGCTCTGACTGTTATGACATTCATATTCCTTGTCATTGCTTATCTGAAACTTCGCTACATCAAGAAATTCACTTAAATATGTGATTATGTATCTTTTATTTTTGTCTTCAAGAAACCAGGCCAGTTAATATTCACCAAAATTGCTACCATTAAAGGAATAGTAACATATTTTAGGAAACTTTTTTTTGCTTAGAGTAAGATGAGACTCATACAACTCTCACTCTTCACTGTTTCCCTTGCCGGGACTAATAAAGTATGTCTTCTTCTTTATGTTTGTGCACTAAAATGGCTTCTATGGGAGGCAGTTAGCTTAGCTTAGCATGAGGACTGGAAGTAGGAGGAAACAGCTAGCCTGGTTCTGTCTAAAATAGAAATAAAAATAGATCTACCAGCTCACCATTGTCTTGTTTGTTTCATCCTTGCATGAACAGAAAAGTAAAAAAGTACTTCTGTGCAGTGCATCCGTTGGTTGCCCAGCAACATTAAATGATGACAGGACTCTGGGCTGTCATTTACCGATAAATAGTTACAGCATGTATGTCCGTATAGAACCACAAACTGTTGGTTTAGCTTTAAAGCCTTTTTTTTTTACTTTGAAAAGCCCCCCCTGCTTCTTTATGCTAAGCTAAACTAGCAGTAACACAACCTAGACATGTTATCAACTCCAGCAGACAGAGAGTACAATTGTAAATGTATTTAGCTGATCTAGTTAGCTAGCTAAATGCTAGAAGTTTGGTGCTGAGCTAGCTGTTTGGTGCTTTGGTGAAACCAACCCAAAACTGATGTTATGAGAGCGGTAAGAGTAAAACAAAACAGTTACGCTGTGTGACATAAAACCAAAACAGTGAGTTGATAGATATTTGATTCATTGTGAATATAAAAATATTGATTATTAGAGCAGCTTTACTGTAAATATACTGTATAAGAGTGTTGATCTTCTCATCTTTCTCTAAGTGAATACACACAATTTTTCCCAAAATGTATATTTCTTCCAGTGTGTCAACGGTTTGCACTTGCCGTCCATACTTGGATATTCAGTACAGGTAAAATAAAAACCTAAATATAAACATCTGTTTTATCATCTTTGGTGAAAACCATGTGTCTCCAAAATGTTAACTTTTTAGGAGCTGATTGCTGACAATATTCTTTATTTTTCACACTGTTGGAGCAGTTTTTAAAGTCCAACAGAAGAGTTTTCAGACGTGTAGGAATTTCAAGATTTTTCACAAGTAAATGACATGGATAAATTTGTGATGTGTTTCTTATTTATGAATGTATTATTTTAAAATCAGACTATGCCTTTTTTCTGTACTTTTGTAACTCAGTAGTCTCATTATTCAGCTTTCGCACAATTTCTTGATTGCGCTCAGCACGGATTATTTGTAATTGTAGATATTGTAGAAGGATGACTAGATACTATATTTGTGTTAAGCTTTTCTGTTGTTCCAAAGAAAATTACATACGTATACATTTGTATTATGATACAGCCTTTTGAGAAAATGTATAAACGTTTTCATGTAACATTGGTCTCTGTGGATTTTCTCGATGCATTGCGTTTGTAAACTAACAGTTATTCTGTTGAATGTGTTTAAGTGTTGATAATGATCATATTCAAGAGAATATTTGGCAACACTTTATTTACAGCTCTGTAATTTTTCTAATAATTTCCAAGGAAGTTTGTACTTTTGTAGTATTATTGTTTCTTGGTATTGGTCGGCGCACAGCAGGTCAGCTGCACCGGCACACATGTGATATTTATCTACAAGTTTGAAGATACAATTTAACATGCAGTATATAAAGACAAATATTGACAAAAAATATTTGATTATAATGGAGCTGTTCTTTCAAGAAAATCAGCAGCTAATTATAAACTCCATGCACCGAAATACAACAACTGAAATAACACAATGTTTTCTTCATATCCTCCATAATTAGTTCTCTCTATTATAATCTAATGGCTTTATATTTAATGAAGACTTCATCCTAAATACATATAGTATCTGGTATTGTCAATGTTAATGTTAAAAAAGGAAGACAGTGTTTTAGATCCTTTTGTTACTGAGTCTTATTTATGATTGTTGTCTTGTCACTTAAACTGAATCACAATCCAAAACAGAGAAAGTAAAATTAATTAAACAAACTTATATTTTAATAACACTTTATTTGGCATAACAGATTTAAAAAAGAAATAGATTGTAAAAAATAAAAAAGTAAGGCACAGAGAAAACATAATAAATGCATGGGTTTCCCATGAACACTAGATGCACTCCAAATCGAAGTTTGTTTTAAGTTACAATATGTATCATAAAATGGTAATAAGCTATTAAATTCGAAAGCTTAATTGATGTACAGAGGATGAGTAAATATGACAGAATGTGCCACACTTATACCTACTGTGTATTAAAATGATAAAAATAATAATAATCAGCATAATTAACAGTCATAGAAATGTCTTTTTGGTATTCGTGTAAATGCTGCGTGCGATGTGTGGGTTATCAAAAGCCGGTAATACTAAAATCATACACTGTGTATTTGCTGACTACAACTGAGTATTCTTGCAGGTTGGTGTATTACATCTAATACTGTGATGTAACATTGTACTGTAAATCTTCATTATTCTTCAACCACTTTTAAACATTTTCATGTTTCCTTTCATTGTGCTGTTAAAGTAAGACTCGATAATAGCTTAGGTGAATACTTTATATGTCTCAGAGGAGAACCTCCATCACTTTCAGTGCATTTAAATATTTGAAGTATGTTTAATTTGATCACCTCCTTTGAAATATGTCAAGAAATGGTATCTTATTTTCTTTTGCAAAACTGGTCACTGCAGGGAAATTTCCAGTGGCGAGCTTTCTCACCAGAGTGGAATATTCTCACCAGCGGGCCGAGCCCTCACACATGGCTGCCCCCGTTTGTGCTTGTGTCGAGGCCGTCGGTGGACAGGGAGGAGGATGGGCGCGGCCGGGGGCCGACGGGAGTGGCGGGCTGCAGGTGGCTGACCTGTGAGACCATATCATCAGACTCCCATCGCTCCAGTTCCTCCCTTGCCAGCCTCTCCATCTGCTCCCTGTGGACGTCTGTGTCCCGTCCCAGACGCTCATCCTGACAGACAAAAACAGATTAAGTTGTACAGCTTGTTCACATGCAAGAAATCCGACAATGCAGGATATCTGACAACGTTGTAACCTGGTACCTGCACATACTGTACATGCAGCAGGACAGTGTTCCCATTTCTCCCCACACCTAACTTTATTATGGAAGCATGGCTTATTTATTTCATTTATACTAGTGATTTAAGAAGAAATGTGGTTGAGGAAAAATCCGTTTTTTTTTTTCCTCGAGAACAGAAACTGTCTCAAAGACGACCTGCAATAACAGATTTTTTTGGCCACTTGGGGTGCTGAAGAAACAAGCTGCTGATATATTACCAACTTTTAAGATGTTATTGAAAACTTGTAATCAGTTGCCTATCATCACATCCATCAGATACAGAGGAACATTATTCTAGTATATTAAGTCATATTTCAGGCCACCTTGTAATTGCAAATAAAAAATTCCCTCTGTTTTTTTGTCTCTACCAACTCTTCAGAAACATCTGGCTCTTTAGCTTCTAAGTGCTCCACTATGAGCTGACTGCATCTCACCTCCATGACTCCATCCAGCAGTCTGCCGAGCACATCTCTCCTTTTGAGTTTAGCTCTCTCCATAGTTTCCAGCTTCACGATCACGGCATCTATCTTGGACACTATGCTGCCGATGGAGTGCTCCATCCTGTCCACACGTCTCACCAGCCTGAGAAACACAAAGCCGTTAGTTCCCTTTATTTGATTAAATGTTAATGTGTCATACTACTGCTATTCACTTGAATGAGAAAGTGTAGACAAACTTTTGACTGGTACTTGATGGATTTTATAAATTATGTATTTATGTATGTATGATTCTGACACTGTTTTTAGTTCAACTTTCATTAATGATTAACAACATAATAGTAACAGTTCCATACACTTGAAATTCTTCATAGGAGACCCCCCCTGAGCTGCTGCCACGGCGTCGAGAGCTGTGGCCGCTATCCTCGTCATCATCTTCCTCCGAGTCGTCCTGGGTACGAGGGAAGCTCCGCCCGCTGCTGGGTCTAGTCAGCGAATTGCGTTCCAGATCCAAGTCCTCCTGGCGAGCGAGCAGAGACACACTGAACATCGGCAGGCTGAGTGTACGAGTGTACGCTGACACATACTTGCAGGGTAAGTAGCTGTTGGCATCACCACTCACTCTCTCTTTCTCCAGGTCGTCTCTCATCTGCTGGTGTTCATGCTCCGTCAGCTCCTGGTCGCCATCGCGATCATACTTGGCAAAGATGGCCTGAATCTCTGCGTCTGTGTGGCCCTTTCTAAGCAAAGATAAAAATCAACAACACACTCAGGACACGAAGCATACGATATTTTATTTACAAACCCAAAACATTGAAATAACATCGTAAGAGTTAATAGCTTTCAGCCGTGTTTGAAGTTTTGTTCACCCTTTAAGGTCCTGGCGGAGTTCATCAATGTTTAGTTTGCCCCCGGCCTGGCGTAAACTGTCCGAGATGTCGTCTACTGCCGTCTTCTTCAGTCTCAACTTCATCAAAGCTTTGTTACAACCCTTAAAGAGAAGAACACTTTAACTTACATTTGGACTTACCTTAAAAAAAGCAAATAACAGTTTGAGGTAATACACATACTACAATTCTGCAAAAGTAAACTAGCAAACATGTTCCCAGGATCTGATGCTATCTGCTCCCTCTGTCATTAAGATGAAGTCACTTTGTATCATTTTTTGTTATGGAGCTGGCAATCTTTGATACCATTCTGGTGTGTTACCTGAAACATTCCGGATTTCCTGCAGCGTTGCAACTCATCAGAAGACATTTCAGTTTCATTAAATATATCAAGCTTCAAGGAAAACAACCAACCACTCCACTAACACCTTGACTGCAGGAAACCCTAGGATTTTCAATACAATATAATATTTCCAAAACAATATTCTTTTTCTTTTCTAATATTTTTTCTAATAACATTTTTTCAACATCTGGATCTGTAAGTATATAAAACCAGACCCAAACATTGCAATATTGCGAGTAGCTTATGGGGCCGTTATCTTATTATTGCCATGGCGGCTTCTGCTTATTTAATGGATTTTATCTGTCCTGACAAAATGAATGATATATGTAGTTCAATACCTTTTTAATGAGATCAGACATTTCCATCTCAGTCCTCTGCTGGGACATGTCGGCCTTCACCTCAGAGTAAGTGTCATTAATGATGGCCAGGAACATGTTCTAAATAGACAGGATGAGAAAATGTGTTCTTGTGTTAGCGAGGAGGCGCGTGCAAACAACATGAATGAACAGTTGACTAAACCCTACTCACCATAAGAATAAAGAAAATGAAGAATACAAAGGTTGTAAAGTAGATAGGTCCGAGAACTGGATTCGCCTCCTCTATTTCTGAGAACTCAAAGTCTCCCAGAATGATACGGAACTGAGTAAATCTACACAAACAGAAGGAACATTTTTAAACAAAAGAAAAACATCAGAGGTGATTTTACATCTATTTATGTGTAAACTATATTTTGAATTACGTACATGCTGGCTTGGAAAGTGCTGAAATCATTGACTTGAGTTCCAAACACCAGATAGGCTAGCTGAGCATACGCCAGGAAGATGATGAAGAACATGATGGCAAAACCAACAAGGTCTTTGGCACAGCGAGACATGGTGCCAGACAGCTGACTCATGGTCTTATTGAAGTTGATGAACTTAAAAAGCTAAGAGATGAGACAAGTTATCGGCATTAGTTGACTTTACAGTAGTTTGCTTCTTATGTTTCCACTATGGTATCTTTGGAGTTATTATGAATCTAAGCAAAAAGTTGTGTACCTTGACCCAGGAAAAAAAGACGATGACCGCGGCCACGTTGTTGAACTGGACCTGCAGGTTGGCCAAATGCTCAAAGCTGGGGTGAGCAGTGTGGTTCTCCAACAGGCCTTTAAGATGGTTGCCAACCATGGCGGTTCTGGTTATGTTCATGATGATCGCAACAACACTCAACTGAAAAAAGAACAACAAACTCAGTCAATCCTGTTAAAAATTACTCTATATTGACTTTAGTAATCCCAGAGAAATAGGCCTTTGATACCCACCACAACAATGAGAACATCCAGACAGTTCCACAAGCTCTTGAAGTAATGCAAGCGGTGGATGCGGATCTCCAGCACTTCCTCCACCACGTAGTAGAGGATGAATAGACAGAATGCCACCTCACACAGACCCACAAAGTAGTCCCAGCTGGACACATATCGTATCAGACGCACTGTTTGGAACTGCCAGGAAGTCACCACCCCACCAGTAGCAGGGAACTCCACCAACAACCTGACAAATGCATCCAATCAGATCAACTATTATTATTCATACACTGTTACTTTTATATTTTGACAATAAATTAAGATTCTCCCAACAATTTAGCATGGCTGATGTACTGGTATTCATGTTTCCCTTTTCAGACTGTACTGAGTATAACAAATAATTGATTTGTTGATTGGCAGAAAATTCACCAGCATTTTTGATAATCAATGAATCATTTAAGTCAGTTATCAAGCCTTTCATTGTTCACTGTTAATGATTCCTCAAACGTGGGGTTGTGTGTCTTTCCTATTTCCTATTTTATTTTTTTTAAAGTCACCTTGGGCTCTGAGAAATTGTCATTTAGATTTATTTTTTTAATTGAATAAACCAGCAACAAAATATAAAATTGGGTGCCTTCTTAAAGAATGTTTTTCCTCTGTTAAAATTATTTTTGTTGAATTTCATTTCTACCTGGTGCCATTGTTTTTACAAATATTGTATTGTACAGTATATGTTCTTTAAATTCCATACTATGTCAATGAATGCGGAATCTAGAAGTAATCATGAGTCACGGCCCTGGATGGTGATTGATGATTCTCACCTGGCGATGCAGAAAAGATTGATGTTCCCATTGTAGACAGAGAAGTCGAGAAACACCGCTCTGGTGCCTCTGTCCAGCCACAGGTGGTCTTTCAGAAACTGCAGTTGGGTGGCTGACTCCTCTTTCGTACGAGACAGGTCTTGGTAGTATCCTCCACCTCCATATTTAGATATCTGGCCCCAATAACTGCTCCCATTCATGTTACTCTCTGCTGTATACACCCAGCTGAGAGAAACCAAAAAGAACTGATTTAGGATGTACACATTTGTTAGTGTAATACATATGATACAGCTCATAGCCTCTTTTTAACATTAAGATTAAGATTCATTAAGATTAATGTATCGTTTATTAGTCCCACAAGGGGAAATTTACACTCTGTTGTTATTACACACATTACACACAGGTCTAAATTATACACACATGCTCAGTACCTACATGCACTAAATGGAGAGATGTCAAAAGGGAGGGGGCTGCCCACGGAAAGGCACCCCGAGCAGTTGGGAGTTCGGTGCCTTGCTCAAGAGCACCTTGGCAGTGCCCAGGAGGTGAACTGGCACCGCTCCAGCTACCAGTCCACCACCATACTGATAATATAATATAACTGAAAGCAATCAAACTGAATTGAAAAATGCTTGGACTTACGCAGTTCCTTTCTTGGGGCCAAAGGAGGTTGTGTCTTCGTTGGTTGGGGTGTACATGTTGTAGCAGTCGTGAACTTCATCTCTCAGATCTTCGTGGATGGAGCAGGACTCGTTACGGACTTTGACCTGCCGGAGCCGTGGCACCCCGAGGAGGAGGTTCTCATAGTAGATAAGACTCTGATTCTCTGGCAGGCTCTTGTTGTTGTACCACACCTCCCAGTACATGCCATTGAGGAAAGGTCCCTCTGTGAACTGTAAGCAAAGGACAGGTAGGATTTTGACACAGAAGTGGTCAGACGGAGGTATTCAGACACGAGAAACTGTGATTTCAAATTTAGTTTACCACGCAAAATGATGTTTATTTTCAAAAATCAAGCGTAGCACAGCTTCTGATGTTTCACAGTTTGGGGTATTTGTCATGTAAAAAAATGATCTTGCTACAATCCGACTATTGAAAGACTTTACTAATGTGTTTAAGGGTTATAGGTACTGCACTTTTTGCCTATGCTCTATCAATATTTTCTTCCTTTGTTTTAATTCTTCTATGTATTTCTGCTGAAATGGAACTAAAATTTTGACCCGCATTTCCCATGTGTGCTTACATGAAAAAGCACCAATGTACACTATTTGATGGCATTATTCTCTGATGTAGCTCTGCAGATTAAAAGCTTTTTTTTTTTAAGGAAGAGGTCGACCTTTTGAGAAAGTTACTATGAACTTTCTCGCCGCAACTTCCATGAGAAGACTGATACCACTCTTACGACTGCATGGTAAATATGAAAGAGGAGATGCTGAGTTTAGCATAAACTGAAATCCGGGGAAACAGCTAGTCTTGTTCTGTAGGTAAAAAACCCCCGCCTACCAGCATCTCTAAAGCTCACATATTAATTAGGTGGTGTACCTTTAAGCACAGCCAGGCTAGCTGTTTCCCAGTTTCCATTCTGTATGTGTCTTTATGTGCTGCTGGTTGAGCCTTATATAACAGATCTATCTAACTCAAACCAGGAAAGAAAAAATGTGTATTTTTTCACATGACTACTCCTTTTAATTACATCCAACCAATGGGTGAAGAATGATTTTGAAAAAAGCACCATCTTAAAGACATTTTTAAAAAGCAGAGATGAATTTTGCATTTTACCGTCCAGAAATCCTCCATGGTTGAGAGGCTTCTAAAAGAGGAAGGATCCCCGGCAGAAAGCGGTGTGTCCAGGAAAAGCTGAGACATGACTTTGGTATAGTAGTACATATTGGCACTCACCATCCCATAAGTCACTGCAGAGCAAATCACAATATGACAAACATTATTAATAGCCTTATTCCTATTATCACTAACTAGAGCACTAGCCAAAATGCAGAATGACAAACAGCAGAATTAACAGAGTGAATTGTTTTTTGTACACGAATATGGTCTTTGCATCTAGTATGAGGATGCAAAGACTTGACGAACACCAAAAGTAAACTCAAAATTAGGTTACACATTACGATTCTCTGTAGCATTCAGCGTTCATCTGGGAGCAGCTCTGGAAACTACTTTACTGCCTGGCAAAATATGCCTCAAACCATTCTGTCAGAAAATCATTTCCTGATCCACCCTAAACCACTGTTTGGGATTTTTGTTGCAGCAAAAAGAGAGTAGAGAAACTTTACCATATGATAAATGTGGGATTTCCATCTTTTTTTTTGCCATCCCAAAATGTGACCTGTGTTGGTATCTAAGCCACCAAACGAGTGTCAGAGTTTTGGTTTTTAGCTGCCAAAACCATTAAGCATATACACTTTGAGCTTGGAAAATAACTTTTTAGCTACAAGAAAGGTACCCAGGCCGACATATTTTGTGGCACATTTCAACTGTCCAGTTCAGTCCAGGACTAACTTTTAGGACACAAGCACCTAAATGACACACATATTTTGAGCATGTTCCTTATAATATGTACCCATGTAAGGCTACATGTATGTTTATGTGCTGCCCAATGTGTGTATATGTTATTAATTGTTATAGTATACTTTCTTGCAGTAACTATACAAGGAATAAATATACTTTACTGTCTTGAACTTAGAGAAAATGATGCTATAGGTGCCGACTGACATACTAGTTATGACATACTAAATTGCTAATTATTTGGTTTTGGTATTCTGAGATTGAGTTTTCTTTCACACCCCAAAGAACAGTTAATTTCAATTTATTTGCCAATTTAAAAAATAAGCTGATTTGTAATGCATACTTACTGTTTGGAGAATACCTAATTTTGCCATATTTCCAGTGTGAAAACACTACCTAATTTAACTTCTTTAATTTTAATTTAATTTATACTGTTTATTTATCCACACTGGGGAAATTACAATTTACACTCTGTTTGTTAGTAATGACTACACACAGGCGTGAAATATACACACGTACTACATAACCAAAAAACGGAGACAATTATTATGAAGAATAGAAGTGGGACACAGTTGGAGAGTAGAAGGTGGGCTGTGTAGTAACAGGGGCTTGTAGCACATGATCATTTCTATCTATCCATATCACTTTTCCCTTATGTTATCATATGTGAGTATGTGTATGTGAGTATATATGAAGGGCATGCCAACCAACCTTAGCATGAATATTGTAATTTTGCAGACATTTTGAGTGTTTACTTACAGATACAAATAGTGATGAGGAATGCAACATATGTAACCGTCTCCCTCAGGACGTTCCTGAGGTACCTCTCTCGACTGTTGTCACTGTCCTCCATCAGCTCTGTGCCCCACAGAACTGCAAAGAAAAAAAAAAAGAAAAAGTCTTATACTGGTATTACCGGAATTAGTTATTAGTTCCAGGAAATGTCTTTATAACAGACAGTATAAGCTCTACATATGGTTTGATGTTATATTTGATTATATAATTGTTGATTTTTAATTTGCAGACTTGTATGAAGCACTGTGTAATCTAGATTTTGAAAAGTGCCCTTGTAGAATGATGATGAGGATTATTATCATTATTATTACTACCACAATGCGTTGGACTTTAGTAGCTGTCTACTGTAGGGGAACTGATAACAATAAAGGGGAGGGTGGCAATTCTAATGGCAAATGTTTTCTTCATATAGTATGGGGAAAGTATTACTATAAATCCGTGACATAACTCTACAAATCTGATTGACGTTTTACTGTACAGGGAAACAATTTGATGAAGTTTGGTCGTCTTGATGAACTTCACAGCCCTATTAAACCCTGACTACGACGTATTTATACATCAGCATTATGATAATATTCCGTAGAAAATTATTAAACCAGTCTATGAAGTTTTGCAAAGCATAAAGTGAGTGACTAACTTCTGATTTTTTGGAGTATCTGCTTCATACAGCTGCGGTGGTCATGCCTGTCCTGCTGCCGGGCATCCACTGTCGGGGTCGGGTAGAGTCCTCCACGGGGGATGTGGGTGCTGCTGCCCGCGCCGGCGTAGCTGCCTAGGCCGCTGCTGCAGCTGCTGCTAGAGGCCGTGGACACCGACCTCCTCCCGGGACTCGCTGGAGGCCAGTCGGCTTGCATAATCTCATCCTCGGGCTCAAAACCCGGGTTATCCCGACTCCACGCTTGTCTTGACGGCGGGGACGGGGTGCCTATTACTCCCCCGAGACCGAGGTCTTGATGCTGGATGTTCTCCATCTCTATCCCTTCGCTTGAGTCTAGTCTGTTCGGCAACCTGCCAGTCTGGCTCTGCGGTAACTTTAGCTGCTGCGGTCTGACTCGGGATGAACTCATGGTCCAGTTAGCTAGCAATTTAGTTTTTTATCTAGTGCGGGGCATCTAAAAAAAAGTTCACCGTTTTGCAAAAACGCATAGCCAGCGCCAGTCAGTTAGTTTTCACTCGAAACAAACCGCTTAGAAAACTTTCCGATCTTCAATTGCGTCTCAAAAAGCGATGTCTTCCATTATAAAGCAATGCCTTTAAAGCGTTTAAAGTTGTTAACGTTACCTAATAATCTATTCAAGTTGTTACCTATTAAGCTATTTACACGAAACTGATGCCCGCATCACAATGCCGTGTTTATGTGGAAGCAGAAAGATACTTTTCTTGCCCCAGGACAGCCATCTTGTTCTTGAACTGTTCCCCTAAAAATCCTCATTCTCATTTTACGGGACTCAGATTACATTAGAAGGCATGATGTCGCAGTAAAGGATGGAAAACACCTCCGTGGAAAAAGTAATAAAACAAATTAGGAAAAAAAAAAAAAAAAATCGTTCCTTACGTTTTTGTACGCAGGTTGGGGTCTATTTATATTATTTTTTCTTTGCACATTGGGATTGTTTTTTGGTTTTGTAATAATCTGAATTAAGTAGCTACTACATTTCTATAACATCTTTTTTAAAAACGATTACTGAATCCTGTATGAAGACTTGCATTTGTTTTTTATAATGTAGCTAGGTAGTAATAGTATTTTAGATTACAGCTAGACATAACCTAGCGTTAGCTACATAATTTATGTATGTTTAGTTCCGCAGTTGCTATGACAACAATGCACTAAAAGAGGAGTTCACGCGCAAGAGGCCTTCATTTGAAGAAAACTACTCTAGAATCTAGATCACGCTCACCTTTTATAGTTGCTTATATGTATGGATGCAATAAAGTTTTAAACATTAAGTAAAAAGACATTTTTGAAATAGATAGCCTAGGCCTGCATTGGGGAGGGGGGCTTGTTGGGTTAAGTGTCCAGTTTTCAACCAAGTTTGGGACTGTACATTTTTTTTTGCCTGATTCGCTAACTGCTCATATTTCAAAATAAAATGTCAACAGCTCTGTAAACAATTTTTGTTTAACTCTAAATATAGCAGTTTCTATAGATTTATAATCCCAACCTCCCTCAAAATGTAAATGACCCCCTTAAGGCTGTAAATTGGTTGTCAAAGAAAGCCGTCTTCATAGAAAACACAGTTAGGTGACTTGCCGAGGTATATTAATCATTGAATTTTATTTATATTATATTTGCTACTTAGGTTCACACTGTACTTTTTTATTTTCATACTGTACCCCATATTTAACTCTTCATTTTTAACTGAGCAACAAAATACATAGGGCCTACTGACGTATTCTTCTGTTATATTTGTTGTAAGTGTTTTTATTCGATGTTGTGATAATTCTATTTAATTTTGTTACTAATATGATGGTGCATGCATTATCTGCTTAACCGAAAGTATAAGACACAAAACTTGTTTGACCACTTGATGGCGCTCATTATCCAGATTTATTATGCCCCACACCAGTGACCAGACTAGAAAAAAACATCAGGAACCATATCCGCATTGTGAAACACACTTGTATCAAAGCACAATTCTGCATGATAACTGTGAGCAAAATCTGTCTAGGTCTAGGTGCGCATATGGGCTACTGCTATTGTTTTAAGACAGATTTTTGTGGTGCAACTCAAAATAATTTTTCATCACATCTGCCAAACTAGGTTATTTATGTATTTATTTATTCATTATTACTGTTCAATATTACTACTCCTTAATTATGTAATTACGGTGTCAAAAAATCCTTTAACTATGTAAATACTATACATATCCACACTCCCTATATTTCTTTATTTAAATTTCTTCTCTGATATTTATATACACTTGCAACTGTAACACAGAATTTCTCCTTCGGGATCAATAAAGTATTTCTGGTTTTGATTCTGATGATGTAACTATTTTCACACCTTGTGATGAGTAAACTTATCTTTACATGTAAAATCTGTGCGTGCCCCTTTAAAACCATGGAAGATGTGTACCAAAAGGACAAATTTAAGGGATGTTTCATTAAATGTGCAAATGTAGCTATGTCATTTGTTTTATAAGCTGGAAAGTACACAAAATTACATGTATATAACTATATTTGTAGAATGAAGAGTTTTTGAGTTATAGGTGAGGGAAAAAAGGCACCGAAGAGTAATTGGAAGTAGTACTTAGCAAAATAACACGACACAAATGTGATGATCAATACGATCAATACTACTACAGTCAAGTAAAAGGAATGTTTTTGGCCCAGCATTGTTAGAGAGTTTGGGGGGCGGGGTTAT
This sequence comes from Etheostoma cragini, assembly GCF_013103735.1. Taxonomy (NCBI): domain Eukaryota; kingdom Metazoa; phylum Chordata; class Actinopteri; order Perciformes; family Percidae; genus Etheostoma; species Etheostoma cragini. Next base: position 12,253,598 of record NC_048408.1, read on the forward strand.
TTGTTTGGCGTCATAATTTATATTGCCTAGTGTAAACAGTCTATTGGCTGAACCTTTTAATGGGGGTTCCCTGCCCCAGATTGCAGGGGTAAAACAATAAATAGAACCTATCACTTTAAAACTTCAATCTCTGGTACAGCAGAGATCATAAACTGTTAGATAGTTAGTGAAGGGAAATAGCACTGTATTAACCTGGGCTATCTCAGAACAGTTTACAGCTCGTAGATATTTATTACAAATAATTCTGTCTACATAGATAGGTCTTTATAAGGTAAGTAAGCCATCCACCAAGCTAAGCTATCAGACGGCTGACAAGCTAGCTAACGTTAACCGTACCGGCTAATCTTAGCTGCATTGTCTGAGCAAAACCACGGCTATTCGCTTTACAGGCAGTAATCATTCAAAGGGGCCAACTAGCTAGGTCTGTCGCTAATGTACAACTGTCCCACATTAGTTGTTAGTTAAAAATAACGGGTGTTAAAATCTGCCTTCCTTTGTTTTCTTTGAGTTAGCATAGCACTGATTGATAATGGCCCGACAGTCGGTGTAACGTTAAGTTGGGGGTAACGTTAATTTATTTTAAAGTTTGAGTAACCTTTAAATTACCTTTTGTGTTGTATCGATTATGATACCACTAAAAGTAAGTCAGTAGTTGATGTCAATGTCGAAGACTCACTGGCAAAACATGGACATACTTTATTGGTGCACTATCAAAGGGCTCAACGTTATGTGTTAGGATTGATGGGTTCCCCGCTTGCAATTAGCGTTCAAGGTGTGTGTGTGATAATACAGCCAAGTAACAACTTGTTAGGTGTCATTTTTTGTGTTACCAAAAATACCGGTATGTTGTTTTAAAAGTGTTGCTCCCGCACATTGTTAAAGTGACAGCAGCTGAAAGAAAAACGACGACGCCACAAGTTAGCTTAAGCTAATGTTAGCTAGCGCACTAGCAATGTCGCAAGCTTTGCGTTGAAGCAGTTTGCCGGGCTAGGGTTAGCCATTTAGAATGACAGCGAAAAGGCCGGTAGTTGGAGGCTATAGTCCCTCCATTGTTTTTAAAGTCTAGCTAGATAACGTTGACCTAGCTGACACTGTGGGCGTACTGTTTCTATGACAGAAACATACGATGCAAATTTCTCATCTGTCATGTTATATGGTTAATGCACATGCAACAAACATGAGACATTACAAAATGTTGATAGCATAGACATAAAAGGCCTGACTCGTACAGTAGGCCACTTATCTACAAAGCAAAAGATGCACGCGTGGGTTGATGTATATTCTAAGAGTATAATTTCATCGTTCATTTTCTCAGCTTCCAAACTTGAACGCCAGCATCAGTCGCTTCTCTTTCTATCTATTATAGCCAGTTTCCTTCTTTGTCTCATTGGATGAACGTGATGGCGCAGTTGTGTGTTAGCTAGTTGTTTCGCTAGCTGGCTAAACAAGTAGCTCTCTTGGTTTTGCTGTTGGATTGATGTGGGTCAGATTTAACGTGGGCCCGATTAGACAAAGAAAATGAAACTTTCTGTTAAAAGGAGAGGTGATTCACCTTTAGTACATTTTTACATGTTACTCAAACACAACTATGCTGTTAACCAAAGGTTCAACAAACGTCCATGAGTATCAATGTGGGCTTCCTTAAAATGGCCTAATAATTCATATTACGTTAAACGCTAGCGATATAAGCTTAGTTCCCCAACTCATTATCTTCTACACTCGTTTGCTAGGTAAAACGAATGCAGTCTAATTACTAAAGCTCTGCCACAAATCCAACCTTTATGAAAGTTGAAACGTTCAGTTTGAACTAGTTTGGAAAGATGTTGCTTCAACTTTATAGTCATTTTTTTAGGCTAATGTTAGTAAGTGGTGCTGTTGAATTGTATTGTGTTACACAGTGTAATAACTGTAGTAGGATAGCGTGTTTGCAACCTCGACCTCCCAAGTTCAATCTACACTTCTCCAACCAAAACTAAATAACCTTCTTAAGGGTAGGGCTGTAGTATAGAACTGCATTCTTTTTAAATAGTGTGTTTGTGTGTTACATTTTTAGATGGCATTATTGTTTTGAATTCCTTGTTTATCTTCTGTTTCAGCACTTAATATTGTTTACCAAAGAAATGGTGATGGAGAAGCCAAGTCCCCTGCTTGTAGGGCGGGAGTTTGTGAGGCAGTATTACACACTCTTAAACAAGGCACCAGATTTCCTGCACAGGTAATTAACTAAATGTGATTTGGAAGACACTAAATTTGTTGGTGTTGGTAATGCAGTTTTAACTGTCATATTGTTGTACCATTAGGTTTTATGGGAGGAATTCTTCCTATGTTCATGGAGGACTTGACCCAAGTGGGAAGCTGGCAGAAGCGGTGTACGGGCAAGCGGTAGGTGCTACAGTCCAATAATGAAGATTCACATTTTAAATACGGTGTATTAGGTGACTGGGACAAGAGTATTCACAGTGGTGGTCAAATTAGTTTTTATTATAAAGAAATTGAACACAACATAAATCATTGCCAGCATTTGAGGAAGGAATAAATGTCAGAGGAAGCAATGGTGACATGATTGTCACTCCTTATTAAACCCTCCTTTTTTGTAACAACCTTATATTTCCATATCAGTATTTCTGTTGTTTGTGTCTGACCAAAATGGAGTCAGATATAAAAAAATTTGTCATCATCCTGTTTATTAAGGTTGAGCTAAGTAAGAAAACACTGCCTAACCTCAGGCTGTTGCTAACTGCCAAATTCTTGAAATAAATGGAATCAGATTTCATAGCATGGAAATATCTTTAATAACAAGCTGGTCTTGACAAATTTGTCCTAATTTTCAAGTCATTAAATGTTTTTGGTTATCTATTTGTCTCTGCATTAGGAAATCCACAAGAAGGTCATGTCCCTCCAGTTCAGTGAGTGCCACACAAAGATCAGGCATGTGGATGCCCATGCCACACTGAGTGATGGGGTGGTGGTGCAAGTCCTCGGAGAACTGTCCAACAATGGTCAGCCCATGAGAAAGTTTATGCAAACTTTTGTGCTAGCGCCAGAGGTGAGTATCCCTTTCAGTACGGTTTACATTGAGATTAAGTGATAATAACAATAACAAATGTTTATTTCCTAAGATATTTGGCTTAATGCAAAGAAATTTTAACATTTTATTGGCTCAAACATAGCTGAGATCTGGAGAAACATAGCTGACCCTAACTAGAGATCAGTTACTGTTGCTCTATTGAAATAACTAATAAGAAGTTAATTTGAGTCAGTAGTGGGCCCAAAACTAATTTTATGGTCCTTTTTAATCTAATGTCATTGGCTTTGATTTTTTAAAATTGACTTTGTTTGCATGACAAATTTTCTTAGGGTTCAGTAGCAAACAAGTTCTACGTCCACAACGACATCTTCCGTTACGAGGATGAGGTTTTTGGAGACTCTGAAGCTGAGCTTGATGAAGGTAAGATGTTTGTAAAAAATCCCAAACAGACTTTGTTTTTATTTGTGAGTTTTTGATCATGTTTTCATGGTTAAATGTGTGGATGCTTATGCAAATAAGTTCCCTAATTGTTTTGCTTTCTCTCACTTAGAATCAGAGGAGGAAGTTGAAGAGGAGCCAGAGGAGAGGCAGCCATCCCCTGAGCCACTTCAAGAAAGCCCCAACAGCACCACCTATTACGAACCTCACCCCGTCAGGTATGCTAAAATGTCATTTTATCTCAATGTTTTTTACTGTTTCGCACTCACATTAATTTGCATGAAGGATTTTGCAGTTTAAATTTAGTTTATCTGTGGAAGTGACCGAATGCTAACTTGTGCTTTGTAGTAATGGAGTAGAGGAGCCCATGGAGGAGCCGGCTCCAGAACCTGAGCCAGAGCCTGAACCAGAGTCCAAAGTAGAGGAGGTAAAGCCTGAAGTAGATGAGAAGGTTCTGGAAGAGATGGAGGAGAAAGCCCCGTCACCGATCCCTGTGGAGTCCCCACCAAACACCCAGGAGCCTCCCAAGGTAAGGCTTTTGTGGTTTCCTTGAATAATAAGTGCCTAAATGACTCTACTTAAACTTTGTTCTTTGTTTGATATGTCAGCGATGCTACATATAAAATAAAGACTCTTCAAATCAATAAATGACTTGCTCATATGTATCTATCTATCTCTTACATTATCAGTTGTTTTATAATGCACAGTCCAGTAGCGTATCACCCAGTCCAACAGAGATTTAATGATGGCAGTAATATGCCCAAAAATATACCTACTAATGTTATAGTAAGGTGTTGAGTGGTTGTTGTTGCTAACAATGCATTACTGCATCCCTCACAGACTTTCTCGTGGGCCTCGGTGACAAGTAAAAACCTGCCTCCTAGTGGCACAGCCGCCTCCTCTGGAATCTCACCTCATGTTGTTAAAGCTACGAGCTCACAGGTAACCACCAAACCGCGGTGTTACGTTGCTTTTTCACCGCGGTAAGAAAAAGAACATATCGTCACAGCCCTAAACCCAAATACTGTATTCCGTTAAGTCATGATTTTAACACTTCCTCAGACTTTAAAAGTTTGCGTTGTACAGCATTTTAGACTTTGGCTATATAAACATGCCTTTCATAGGAATTGGCAATGTGATTTGAACACCTATTGCAGTATACGTAATTTTATTGCCATATCACTATATATCTTAAACCTTTTAAAGCAGTTTTAGAAAAATCTAATTAGAATTCAAAAAAATTACATGGATAAAATAACCAGATAAATGTCTTGTTTTTGCATATTAAATTAAATTTACATACCTTGAAAAACCAGTCTTTTCATCACATAATGCAAAAATTATATGAAAATGTCATACAGAAATTACCATTACTATACAGTTGTGTAATGCAAAAAGATAATGCAATATATTCCTTGCTAGAAACGATTGGGTTTGATACAAAACTCTGTACTTTTTTTGGTTACAGACCGAATTACATTGGTACTGCCAAGCTTATCTGTCCTCTCTGCATATGTGACTAGAGAGTTGGGCTCCGACAGACACGCAGAGGTGCGGCTGGAGCAAAATTAGGTCTCCTTGGCAGTTTAAGGCTGAATCTCATGTCTCTGTCTTACCCCTTTGTCTTTCCCCTAGCCCTTGGCCCTCAAAACCTAATGGTAAGGGTTAGGGGAGGAAACATACACTTGTGAAAAGGAGACACCACTTGGTTTTGTCACCATACAGTTTTGAACACAATCTTCCAAGATGCAATCTGCAAGTTTGTCTATGTTGATTGCGTGGGTTTGTGTTGACAACAGTGTTATATGCATCTATATATTTTATAGTTCTTTTATGTTCACTTTGGTGGTGGTGGTTCAGATGTCCGGTTTAGTACTTGGTTTCAGATTATTTGTTTAGTACTTGGGTCTGTTTGCGATACATATTTGTATACACACTGCATGGTTTGTTGTATATCTGTTTAAGTTATCACCGTTTTTAATGTCACTAATGTTCAGAAACACTTTCTTTGTTAACAAACAATTATTAAATAAAATATATTATATAACAGCTATTATCAATTATTAGAACCATAACTTACATGTCACACACACTAAAAAAAGGCAATCAAATGTATAAAACTCAAAAAAGAACCTCAAGACCACAAAAAAAACAGTTTTTCTGATGTTCCAGACCATTCTGATACCTGTTGAACGTAACTTTCCCTCACATTTCTTTAGTTAGTGTCCCGTACAAGTGCTTGAACAATGAATGGGTACAACATGAACACAGGATTTAAGAAACTTGTGCGTGCGTGTGTGTGTCTCCCTTATTGATGTCTCCAAAGCCAGTAGTGTTGTGCACTGACATCAAACAGAATTCTCTGCAAATAGTTTAAACAGTAGACATGCATGGAGTTCATTCAAGGCAGAGAAATGCGGGATTGTTGTGCCAATCAGCAATGTAACGTTAGAGATTAGCGTTAGCATAGCAAGCTATTGATTTATTTTTTAACGTTTTAATTAAAACATGGTTGCAAATATATATGTACAGGACTGTGTGGAGCACAAAACTGATGTAATTTTTGAATACATTATTTAAGCCTAAAATACATTTATGGGACTCTCTGGTCGATATGAAAGCCATTGTTGTCGGTCACGCGTTGTATTCTGGGTACCCCTCGGTTTCAAGTAAGCTCAGGACTTTCCTTGGTTTTAAGGGGTATGTAGCCCTACCCCTTAATCCAGAGGAGTATTGGGATAGTCCTTACACTCAACGTGAACCCGCAAAACTAAGGGGTGAGACAGAGAAATGAGATTCAGCCAAATCGGTGAGTCACCGAAATGCCGGTAAAGCGGTCGCAAGTGTAGTTGCACTTTCCAAAACTTCACGCAAACACCACTCACTGCAATATATAATGGTGCACCAAAAGTGGTCACGGTGCTGTTAATGTTACCCTTCCTCCGAGACAGATGGGCACAGCACTGTTCTCTATGCTGTGGTGACAGGCTGGAGGTTGTAAGCCATGGCAACTTTATTTCTACAGCACATTCACCTGCAATTCAAAGTGCTTTACATAAAACATTAAAGAGCAACTAGAACTGCAAGCAGTTATGACTGGTTCCAAGCCTCCCTGTGCAAGTTGACCCCAACAACACGGGAAGTACACGAAAGTGGAACCCAAAGCAAAACGGTGGGGAGGCAAATGTCAGGAAATATCAAGAGATGGATGTTATAGTATGGATTAACGACCCCAAAAAACTCTGGGCTTCAAGGTTGGATACAAAACCTTCTGTAAGGGATAGGAAGACAACGACATCAGCAGAACAGGGCCACTGTTAGCTCCAAAAGACAGTAATATTATTGAGTTACAAAGTTATGAACCAGAAGTGCCATGCGTTATATATGATGCATTTGACCTCAGACAAGATAAAATGAGCCAAAATTGTCTATGTTGATTACAGTGCCCCCTAATGGCCTATCTTTACCAAAATTGGTACAAAGCCTCTGAGCAGCATGACAATCATCACGGGTTTCGTGTTTATAGCATTTTGGGGGGGCCAAAGGCCAGGGGCGCCCCAGGAGTGACCCCAGAAAGTACCCATCAAATTTTGTAAAAATCAGATGGCGGTTCATGAGATATAAACTGTTATTACTTGTAGCGCCCCCTAGTGGCCAATGAGTGAAATTTGTTTAGAGCCTCAGTGTCTCATACCAAGGAATAATCGAAAGTTTGCTTCAACAGCGTTTTTTTGCCAGAGATATGGCAAAGTTGGTGTTTTCATAGTTGGCTACACAAATTTGTTGGTGCATAACATGCACAATTCTATAAAACATTTCAAAACTTTTTGTCAGGTCGGTTTGGAGATGAAATGTGCCAAGTTTCGTGCAGTTCAATCACACGGTCTAGGAGGAGTTTGAATAAGTTGGTTTTTGATAAATCGCATGGCCTGTATTGCGAGATTACTTTAGATCCAGGGAACGCGTGGATGTATGGTTTTTAAATGTCCAATATACAGTTTGGTGCTTGCGTGTTTTTCTGCTAAAGCGCCAGATAGTGGTAGAAGTGGGTCAGTTTTTGCATCTGAGGCCTGTGCAGAGTTTTGGACCAGTACCATAACCATGTACGGTTGAGGCTGTAGTGTGAGTTTTACGGAGAGAATAATAATAATGGAGAAGAATAATCTTTAGAAAAATTATAGGGTTCCACAAACCTCCTGTGTGAACCCGAGTGAAGCCTTGCTACTGAGGTTTCCCGCCCCCTTCGGCTTGGACCCCTAAAAACAGTATGATATATTGACAGTTGACAAATTTATATTATCTTGTTAGTTAGCTTGCTTGCTCGCTAGAGGGCTCAGTTCTCAGTCTGGCACCAACCACAGTTCAGAGGAAGGAAGGTCTACGGTGTTTTAAATTAATTTTAACATGACTGCAACTAACTATTATTTTCATAGTCGATTAATCTGTTTGAGAATTTTCTCTTTAAAATGCTCATATTATGCTTTTTTCCTTTTATTGTTTTCATCTTTTTTTAGTGCATGTTACAGGTTTACAAAGTATTCTCCAACATAAAACCCTGTTCACAAACTGCTCCAAACACCTCTCCTATAGTCCAGCCTTTACTTAGGCTTAGGTGCTAGTGTGGCACGCCCTCATACTCCGCTTCTGACTGGCTAGTAGTCTTACTTAACTACTGTGCCTGTGCGACTCCCAACACAGATGGAATAGAAGTGTGATGCCTCACTCTGTAGCTAAAACAGAGAGTTCAACACACGGAGAAATGAGGAGCTGCAGCAGTATGCAGCACAACATAAATATAGTTTTTTGTTTTTGTTTTTTTTTAACAAAAATAAAACCATGTAAACATATTCTGATACTATTTTATGAATCTGAAAATGAGCATAATATGAGTACTCTACATTTCACATCGTCATGAATTGGATCCACAGCGGTTTATTTCAAAAGGAAAATGTCACTTTTAAAGCTGGTTTTCGTTACAATTTATGTAGCATTTTAAAAGGCTATCCGGCGCAGTGCTCACTACACATGCTACTTACTCCACGCTCCGTTACATCACATACAGCAAAACCTCACGGAGAACGAGGGTAGAACAGCATCACCTATTTTTAACCAAATACTCAAGTTAACTGATTCTCTGGAGCACCATGTAACACCAACAATGAGCACGATGTATAGTTGATTTTAGTCTTCTTCTTTTTGTGTGGAACAGAACAGAGTTGAAGCCAAGACAGAGACGCAGACTGCCCCTCTACGGACCAGAGACCAGCGCACACGTGACAGACCGGCCTTCACTCCTCGGGGTCCCAGGCCTGGTAACGCCAACACTCATTCCCCAAATTATGGGTTTATCACTTCTCTTTTCTTTTCTTTTCTTTTTTAGCTTTTCATTACGTAAATTGTTGTCCTGCATGTCTCTGTCACTATTAGAAGGTGTTGCATCTTTGGAGTCACAAATGGGGAAACCACACTTGAGTTTTGTTAACAAAGGTAAACATGACCCTTTTTTAAGTCACATGTACCGTAAATGAATCTATAATCCTGTTTCATGTTTATGCTTTGATTTCTTGTTAGAACGAGAATGTTATTCAGTCGTTGTTGTCTTACATGTGGTATGGGTTTCACTTTCATGATGCATGTGAGCTGATCTGTTGTCTTTATGACTGTTCTGACCTGCAGGGGGCCGGGGAGATGGTGAGTCTGGTGACATTGATACCAGGCGGATTGTCCGGTACCCAGACAGTCACCAGCTTTTTGTGGGCAACCTCCCACATGACATTGACGAGAGCGAGCTCAAAGAGTTCTTCATGAGTATGTTTCCTTGAAGAAGCAACAATACATGTTTTTTTTTTGATTGTGAATAATTATAGTTAAATTTCTTTTTATTCTTTTCCTTTTTTTTCCCCCCAGCATATGGAAATGTTGTGGAGCTGCGGATCAACACCAAGGGCGTTGGTGGGAAGCTGCCCAACTTTGGATTTGTGGTCTTTGATGACTCTGAACCGGTGCAAAGAATCCTTGGGGCCAAGGTACAAGGGGCACGTATTAAAATTTCATTACCCACTTTGGTGGTGGTTTGGTGACACACATTTCTACATCCATTCTACAATGTGACAATGTAACCCTAGAGATAAACCCCTACAGGAAATACCTTGTCTGTTACAATACACATGTTAACTTTGTTTCACGTTGTCCTACCAGTAAAAATATCAAGGCTGTGATCAGACCAACTATAGTTAAAAACAAACAAAAAGCGCAGAGTAGTGGTGGAAACTAACTGGACTCAAAGACATAAAATAAATATCCTAGTCCAAAATGCAGCTGACACTCAAGAAATGTATAAAAAATCTTTATACCTGTGTACAAAGTAAGTTCCCTATAAATGTGATATGTCAATAACCAAACTTATCTTTTGTCACAATGATAAACTGAGGTAAACTGAAAAAATTTGTGCTTGCGTGTGTTTTTGATTGACCAATGCAACATCTTGTCGTAGGACGTTCCACTGCTGCAAAGGGTTAGCCAGGTTTCACTTTTTTGCCAAATTATGCTGCATTTGTGTGTAGGTTTCTGCATTGGCATCCCAATTGCAACATGAGATTGGCCTCATTCAAAATAAGGGGACTCCATATTTTTCACGTAGGGCCAAAAGACAGCCTGAACACAGCCTTCGAGAGGAAATAGTTTGACTGCCAGGGACACGGAACTTGTCAGATCAGACCATTGTGACACAGCAGTGCTTGCATGGGGTCTGGGGCATGTTGACAAACTCATGTGTGCAAACCAGTGACTAACGTGGGGTGTGAAATTTAATGAGGACATATTCAGTCCTGGTATCCCCTACTGTACTAACAGTGCTCTTCTCCCTGCAGCCAATCATGTTTCGAGGTGAGGTGCGTCTGAATGTGGAAGAAAAGAAGACTAGGGCGGTGCGTGAACGAGAGACCCGCGGCGGAGGAGACGAACGTCGGGACATGAGGCGCAACGACCGGGGCCCTGGAGGTTCAAGAGGCATCGTGGGAAGCGGAATGATGCGAGAACGGGACGGCAGGGGACCACCACCACGAGGCGGCATGGCCCCAAAACCTGGCCTGGGATCCGGAAGAGGCGCTGGTGGCCAGGGAGAGGGTCGCTTCACAACCCAGCGCCGCTGAGAAGAGCCCCACATGCAGTGTGGAAGTAGTACCGCGTTCTTCATCTTCAACCGTTCTCCTTAACGAAAAGAAATCTTCATGTATAAATGCATATATTTGTTTTTTCTTTTATTTTAATTTTTTTGTTCCCTCTTTGCTTTGGAATGTGACACAGCCTGTCAACCTTTGTTTGTGAAATAGACAAAACAAAATAAGCAAACAAAATATTCACTTATTAGTTGTGAGCTGAGCATCCTTTACAGGTATCTCAAGAATTCACAAACTTTAATTTGTAAATTTGTGAAAAAAGGCAAACCAACCAGGAGTAATCTGCCACATTAGGAGGGACTGATGGGACTTTTAACTACGATAAAACAGCCCATCATTTGGAAAAGAGATTATATGCCTTGACTTAACTGGGGCGCTGCTTCACAAAGTCTCTCTATTGCACATTTTATATGGTAGTATTCTGCCTGTTGCTGTTGGAAAAGAGTGAGAAGCAAAATTTGTGCAGTTCCAGGGGAAAAGCTTGCCTTTACTTTTTTCCTTTTGAGAGACCATTGCTTCAAAATTGCATAATGCGCTCATCAATATGCACTAATGGGTACTTTTTGTCGTATTACGTTGACGTCCATGCTCGGAATGCAGCTGGAGAGACCTGTTTTGTCTCAAAGCGATACGACTTTTCGGGGCAGGCCTCGCTCACAGCCTGTCTGCTGTGACAATGTACTTTTCACACTTTTGACCCGAAACTACGCTTCAATTACTGGCTGGATGGACAAGATGACAAGCAAATCTGCATTATATTTTTCCTCATTTATAAATTGAATAAAATATAAAAAAGCTCTAATCCTGGACTTTCACCAAATGAGTGGGGGGCCAAAGGATACACAAGAAACGAAGTTGAACAATAGAGTGGTGGCTCGCTCTGTTTTTTTTCTTTTGATTCCAAGTTTGTTTTACCTCCATGTTTGTTATTTTTTTTTTCCCTGCCAGCTAGACCGCAAAACTGGGATGGACTACACTTTCCCGCTCTCTTCCCTCCCTTCCTGTCGGAGTAACAGAATAAATGTACAGCAAAAACCATAGTTTACTGTATGTTTTGTTTTTTGTGTATTTTTTAATTTCTCTCTCGACTTGATAAAAGCATGAATGGTGCCTTCTATTTCACCTTTTCCAGTCTTAGCCCCCAAGCGGTTTGGGGCATTCTGCCTCCTAATACAGAGCTGCTCATTTTGAACTATTGTTTTTGGGAGCAAATAGAAAAGAAATTGCGGTGTTCACAGGTTTAAGTTTTCTTTTTTTTTTTCTTTTTTTCTTCTTCAGGTGCACATTTCATTTCTCCATACTGTTCTACTACCTAAGATGATCTGCTGTGAGTTTTGTACATTTGTTTTGTATTTTGTCTGTTCTTGGGTTTTGTAGAGACAATAGGTGCCTCCAGTTCTATTTGATGTTAAATGGTCAAAAGGTGCATCTGAAGAACAAATCTCTTCTCCCCCCCCACCCCCAGAAAAGGTACATTAAAGATGTTGGCAGTGAAATGCTTGTGGGTTTAAGAAGTCATCGCTCTACACAACCGTGATTTCAGTAAACTAAGGTTTCCCGTTTGGAAAGAGAAAGTCTTTCGATGTGATTCAGATTCTGTTGATCCTTACTTTTAGTCTGACCATACTTTTTGCAACTCATGGCAAAAAAGTTGGCATACTGTTCTTTTCTCAGCAACATTTTTGTAATGATCTGTCAGGCTGGGCTGGCCGTACGACCCGCCTATAGACTAGCAAATAATTGTGCTCACTTTTCTAGCCGTTTAAGCATTTGTATTTTCGTATTACGAATATTCACTGTGCTTTATTTTTATTCATTTCTTTTTTTCCATTCAAGGCAAGTCTGATCTGACCACCATACGAGTCGTCTCCCTCTACCAGTTTCCTTTCTTTTTACCACTCTGTGGGGAGGGAAGACCTTTTGGTTTCAATGGGAAAGGAAAACATCACTTTGTTTTAATCTTGCACTGAAAGGGGAAGTGAACTCGATGTAGCATTTTTCTTGACTAAAAAACTCACGAGGTCTTCCTTAGTCTAGTGGTATTCCACTATTTTCAACATTTCTAGGAAAATCTGTCATTTTGAACACAGACTCTCAATTGGTTATCTGGCAGTCAAAGAAAATAGTAGTGCACATCTTGTTATCCACATGAAAAAAATGCTCACAGTTAAAAACAAGATTTGATGAACAGACATGGTATGATTTATGTAGTTTTCCACAGTAATTCTCACTTACTGTCCCTTTGAATGTCCGATTAGTTTTCAATAGAGAAATTCTTAATTTGTTACATCAGTCTTTCAAAAAAAAAAAATTCTAGCTCTTTGGTCTTTCGAGTGTTTTCTATTTTTTTTACCGTTTCTCATGGGTGCCTCTACACCGAATGTTTATCCGTCAGGTAATTGCATACATGAGCACTTGACTGCATTCATACTTTTTACAGCAATGGTCAATGAAGAGGGTGACGAAGAACAACCATCATGCTTTCAGACCAATTTGTGCTTTTACATCGTACTGATGGTTAAGTGTTTGAGGATATAAATTAACAGTTTGATAGTTCATGTTTTTCACGAGTTTTCCATTACCCTCCTTTTTCCAAACTTTTAAATGGTCTTCAAAACAGAGAATACATTCTGTAAATTAATTTTCCTGTTGTTAAACACAGTCGAATGTATCCTCAGTGTGTATCATTCCAGTCCTTTTTGAATGAAAATAGAAGTACTTTCTTGGCTTTAGAAGTGCTAAACAGTTGGCAGCCATCTTAATTTTACTGTGGTTACCCTTTACTTGTCGCTAGTACGAAAGTCTTGCTGGTGCAGACATTTTTCTTTTTTAAATTCTTTTCTTTTTCTGTTTTTTAATATGTTGGACTTAACATACAATAAACTACTGATATCAGCACCACTCATACCGTTTGTCATGTTTGCAGGTTCTTCTGTAAAAGAGATGAGAAGCTGTTGCATTTTGAAAAGCTTTCCCAAACCAATGACACCAATCAGAAACTAGACTTGCCCCTGGCAGGATTTGTAGTAAAGGAGCTCTTTGCTGTGGTGCAGATCTGCCCGATGAAGTTGATGCAGAGATTCGCCAAGACCATGATTTGTTTATATCAAATATTTTGCGTTTTGGAGATTACCTGATTTATTTTTTTGCAAGCATTCCAGTAATGGTATTTATAATTAGTAAAGGGCACTTGGTTTACAGTGAACGTGACATGGTGAGTCCTTCTCAGCATGTCGTATTAAGTCTTCTTTGGCTCACAAAAAGGTTTGTCAAGTCCGGGTAAATTCCCGGCTTCGATTTAGAGAAAATTAATTACCAACTTAAATATTTCACAGTTTAAGACATGTGGATGTATTTGCAGATGCAGGGCATTCATAGCTTGACTCATGCTCAGGACCAACATTACATTTTTTAAATGTCTCCCAAATCCCCCTGTGTAATGGGAGTGCTCGGTGGCTGCAGTCTCTCTATAAAGATTCTCTGCATTCATGTCTTCCCCCTCTCTCCCCTAACTGTCCTGAATTAAAGGTGGAAAAGCCCCCAAAATGTACTTAAAAAAAAACAAAAGATTCTCTGCAACTACTACTTAAGTTGTGGCGCCACGTTTTCATGTGCAAGCACCTATTTTGAGTGCTACATTTCAGCCGATGGTTGCACATTATTCTACTTCTCTACAGATGGTGGTGACTTGTCAAGATACACACTAATGCACAAATAAAGGCAAAGAAGAAGACTCCAAGGTAGCAGTAGCATGGTATGTGAAGAGAAAAAAAGGCAGAAAAACATTGAAGAAAATCAGCTTTTCAAATGCTTTATGAGGGAGGAAATACATTCAACATGTTTGTTAGACGCAATTTTTTAGTGAGTAACTGAATGTAGAACAAGATCTGAAAGACGTTCTTCATACATTGTTTCAATCCTTAATACAGTTATTCATTTACATTTTGGTACATTCAAAGAATGTAATCCGTGTCATCCTCCAGCATTTCTTCAGTCACTGCCACCGTCCTCTTCAGATGATGTTTCACTGGATGTAGAATCAAAGCTTTGAGCATGGAGGGGAGCTCTATGATTTCCTTTGTGATTGCTTTGAGGGCCCACCGGGGGGCGTTTGTCTCTCAGGAGATCCAAGAACCATCGAGGAACTGGGAGAGAACCGGATGCACCAACAGGTGAGTGTGGAACAAGCTGGCCCCCTCCCTGTATAACCCTGGCATTATCAGCACCTTGTCCATACACGTAAGACCCTCCTTTGACTGGATACTGGAGAATGAAATAAGGCATGATAGGTTGGTAGAGGACATGAGGAGGGGGCGTCTGTCTTAGTTTATTGACAGAGATAGGAGGTAGAGGAGTGGTGGTCAAAGGGTCATCGGTAACAGGAACAATCTGACATGGGGGATTCTCATTTCTTGTCTTTGCAGCAACCGTTTCTCTCACCAAAGAGCCTGGGAAAAGAAGCAATGCAACTATGATTTGGCATCACTCTTGGGATCAATTGGGAATACTAAAATTCTCAAATTGCATTGCAGAGAAATGAACTCATTTCATACCTTGTTTGTCATTTCCTGAAGTGTCTTCAGGGTTATGACTAACAGGGAATGCTCCTTGGAGAAAAGACAAGTTATTATGTCTATGAATTTAACTATTTCAGATCATTGCTAAAGGCAAGGCCATCTCCAGGATTTTAGAAACAATCAGGTCATGAGTGTAGGCTAATTACCTCCCTCCTATGAACATGAATCATTTGTATGTTCCTCAATATTTTATTTATTTAGTGAACTGTTCATAAAATCAAACAAAAACATTTAAAAGGCTAATGAAATGGAATGAATAACCTAAAACAATATTAAATTAAGGAAGATGTAGCAACTTTCCATCAGAAACATTCTGTTTCCCAGTGTGAAGCTCTAAATGCTGTATCAAATTCAATGTAATTCTAGTGGGGCGTGAAGTGAAGCTGATGGTTCGTGCCTTCACCTCCATACTGGCTCGTTGGGCTATCTTACTCCAGGGGAAAGATCCTGCTCCCCCTTCCCACTCACATTGGATTAAAGACATTATGTCTTATGATTTCGAGAAAACATGCTACACTACCCAGGGATCTGAGAAGACATTTGACAAAAGATGGCCCCCCTACTTGACATTTTTTGAGAAACCAACTACAACACTATCAGAGTAGCTACCCACTTCCCCTCTTTTATCTTATTTCATTCCATTTTATTAATTGATGTTCTTTTAGTGATTTTCTTTTGAAAAATATGTACATTCCATTGTACATTAATTGTTTTTGCAAAGTTGTCATTCAATGAAAAAACGTTTGGAGGAATTCTAGTGTAGGAAATAGCTCTGTAGTTGTTGTTTTTTCTTTCATAAAAGTCGGAATGTAATACTAATTCTCACTTTTATATGTTTAGTCTAAAGATATTGGAATCTACAAAATATGTAGAATTTAAACTCCAAGCAAGTTTCTAACCCCCCCTCCCAAATTCCTGGAAAAGAGTAGTCAAGTAAGTCAAGTTCATTTTGATTCACATATACAGCATATACAATATATATATATATATATATATATATATATATATATATATATATATATATATATATATATATATATATATATATATATATATATATATATATATCACAAAATTCCCTTATCTGGTTTTACAGTCTGAACAACATATGATACCCTCTATCCGAGGACATGACCTCAGTAAATGTACAAATATCTCTGTCCTCTGTACTATATGCTATTCTAAACAGTACGCTACAGAACGGCGGTTGAATGACTCTTACCTGTGTTTTGTATCTGAAAGCACAGAAGAAAAATCACAGCTGCTGCCGTGATCAGTTCCATCGCTGCCATCGCTTTTCTGAGGACCCTCCTAAAAGCTCTTTAAAACAAAGGGTGGTACCATATTTGTTTTGCTAATTGATTTGTCTTATGACTCACTACTACCCACTACTACTATAATAATCATTTATATTATTACATTGAATCACTTTATCAACAGAAGCTTAATTGCTTTAATTACTGTACACAAATCAGCTTGTGTGGCGAAACAAGGTTTACTGAGAAACAGTCTACGCTCAGCTCAGTGCTGTTGCCCTCAGGGACAAAAACAAGAGCTACAAGGAGTAACTACGGTCAACCCAGACATTAGAGCGGTCACATGGCAGATGGGGTCATGTAGAATTGTTTTCAATTTATCAATCCATAAAAACAGAATTACAGTGCTCCTAATCAAACATCACTGATTATATTCAACACTAACCACTAACAACACACTCATGCAATGTTAACTAAACTGATCAATATTTCCTAAGTGCAATTCTTTGTATCATGTGAATTAAACTGTTCACTCTCTCTACTTAATATATTTAGACTTTTACTGTTTACTGCTTCTTCTTTTTTTAAACTCACTTATCATTCCTTGCATATATCTTAATATTTTGACACAGGGCCTCTCTACAAGACAAGTTCACACTTATCCTGATGTCCTATCATGACATAACACTTTGAAAGGAGCCCTTCTGCATAATATTTATTGGATGCTTTATGCATGCTTGGTTGATAATACTTCTGCACCTTTACTTACAGTAAGTAACTTTGATTTATTTTTAGACAATGGTATTTCTACTTTTACTGAAGTTAAGAATATGCGTACAAGCCCTCATTTTATGTTAAACAACATTCTATGTTAATATTATTCTAATTATATATATATATATTGTATATACATACACACATATATATTTACATACACACATATATATATATATATATATATATATATATATATATATATATATATATATATATATATATATATATATATATATATATGTATATACATACACATATATATATAAATTAAAAATAGCACTGACACAGTACTCTCTTTTTTTCTGTACTTTGAATATTGTTATGTATTATTTTTTTCATCACTGCATTTTTATTATTTTTCACACAATGAACTGAATGAAATTGGTCTTTGTATTAGTTTGTGATCATTCACACTCCAAAACACCCAGCATAATCAATGAGTTTTCTTGCCCTTTAAACAAGTGAACGCAATTGTCTGCTGATCAGCCACGTATCGCCACGTCTGCGCGCATGCGTAGTGCCCTCACATCTGTGTTCCGGGGTCGATTAGTCAGTGTACACTTTTTCTTTTCTATTCAGATAGTTGATCACGGATCACTGGGGGGGGGAAGTGTGAGTGTTTTTTTTAGAAGGAGAGACGCTTTAAATACGGCGCCGAGAGGACGTTTATTAAGATGAACTTCTTAAGAGGAGTGATGGGTGGGCAGGCAGCCGGGCCGCAACCGTCCGGAGCGGAGACGGTAGGAAACCAGCCCGGCTAGCTGCGGCTAACTGCGGCTAGCTCACATTTCCACTACTGTTTACCTGACACACTGAGACCACACACACGGTAGCATTAAAACGTGTGTATGTACACTGAGGGTTAATTTCTTTCTCTAAAAAGTACGACATTTTGAGAGGCTGGGCCCTCCCTAATTCAGAACCACGAGCTACTTTAAGAGGCTAATTAGCTAACGTAGCATAGCTATCTGTCAGCAGCAGGGCTGTCAGACATATCTGCTGGTTTCTCTACGTGCAGCTGTGATGAATGGGAACACAAAGGAAAGAAAACGGACAATAATGAATACGAGGACTAACAACTTTCAGTCCCTCTATTATCAACATCTTCCTACAATGTCTTTAATTTTAAATATCATCCAACAATACAGAAGCTAAACATATTTACATCCAGTATAAAGGATTGAATTAAAGGCAATTAGTAGGCTACCACATACATAGTCCTCCTTCTTGCCATGCACTGTCAGGTAGGTCTGCAAAAACCGGTTACTTTTATTTTCGATTAATATGCTGATTTTTTTTTTGGGCTCTCTTGTCTTCATAAATGGTTAGTCCGTAAAATAGTGACTATTTCTTATCATCGTCCAAGGTGACAGTTTCTAGGTGCTTGTGTTGTTCAGCAACCAAACATATTTAAGCAACATAAAATAAAGTATCAAATTATCACAGGGTGTAATCCCAGTATAAAGCAATCAGCATCTTGACATACAGCAGCATATGACAGACATGCAGAGCATTGCAGGCAGTTCCGAAGCATTTTAAACACATATTCAGATCTTTATGGGTAAATACAATACATTCATCAAGAAACGTTTACATCAGTGCTGTCTTTCCCAGTACTAGTGTTTAAAGAGTAACTAAACATTAATGTCAGAAGAATAATCTGTCTATCTGTCTATCTATCTATCTATCAATTAAGACATGAATACAGGGGCGCCCAGATAGCTCAGTTGGTAGAGCGGGCACCCATGTATAGAGGTTTATTCCTTGATGCAGCGGACCCGGGTTCGACTCTGGCCTGCAGCCCTTTGCTGCATGTCATTTCCGCTCTCTCTCTCCTTTCATTTCTGCAGCTGTTCTGTAAAATAAATGCCCAAAAAATCTTCTTAAAAAA
This sequence comes from Etheostoma cragini, assembly GCF_013103735.1. Lineage (NCBI taxonomy): Eukaryota > Metazoa > Chordata > Actinopteri > Perciformes > Percidae > Etheostoma > Etheostoma cragini. The sequence continues at coordinate 12,272,743 of NC_048408.1, forward strand.
CATAGACATGAATACAGATTTCTTCTCTTAGTAGAAGTGCAAGCAAAATAAGTATTGATTCCTTTATTGACAGATCCAGAAGTTATGTGACCGAGTAGCCTCCTCGACGCTCCTCGACGACCGCAGAGATGCTGTCCGGGCGCTTAAGTCCCTCTCTAAGGTACAGTAAAGTATAAGTTATTGGAAATAGGTGCAGTAGAAATACACTTAGTTGCCAGTTTATATAGTACACTTAGCTAAATGTAATGTAGTCTAATACAGCAGTCCTGCAATAAATATTCATGAAGTTTATAATGTTCTGTTTGTTTTAGAGTGGTGTTTGTTGAACTTTACAATCATTTTCAATATTTAGTTTAACTGTCGTTGATATACTAATATACTTAAAATACCTCAGTTAAAAAATCAGTTTGAATAAAAACTAAACATTGTAACCTTATGAAGATTTATTGCAGGACTGTTGAATTTGACTGCATTACTTTTTGGCTAGGTAAATATTATAAACTGAGTGTACGGTGGGGTTTGTGTCAAATGTGTTTAATCTACAGGGGTAGCTGTCAGCAAAAGAAGGAAATAGCTTTGAATGAAATCCCTGTAGCACTGTAATAATGTCATGTAAATGTATGCTTTCTCTTGGGTCACACGGTCATTGATAAAGCTCACATTTGTCAAAATCTGAATAAAATGATCTGATCATTGAAATAGACCTCTCCAAATCTCTGTTCTGAACATGGACAGTTTTGTTACTGGCTGCCACATCAACCATGAATAAGGGGTTTGGGATGCATGGGGATGCACAGGGTTGCACCTTAACACACAGCGGTGTTAGTGCTGTGCACAGACAAGAGAGTGTAGCCTTCCTCTGTTTTCTAAGAAATACAATGCAAAGTTCATCATTGTTACTTTTCTTTGTCCACATAGATTACAATTCCTTTATTTTTTTTAAATTGTCTTGTGCTGTCAACAGTGGATCACTGATCGTATGAGTATTATGAGAATACTACTGTGGGTTTATCAAGCGTTAAGTGGTTTAGGGCCAAAAAACATGCTGCAAAGTAATGAACTGCCTAGACCTCTATGCAAGCTGTAAACCTGCAGAAGCAGCATTACATTTTTATGCACCCCATATCAGGGACAAGCTTTCAGAAAACAGTTATTTCAAGTCACGTTTTCTGTTATAAGTCCGACCTGAATAATGAAATTGAGACCATTAATATCATGCTGGTTCAGCAGCTGCAGCGTAACTGTTATACTCCTGTTTTATCAATTAAAACGTTTTTATTTCAAAATTGTATTTGTGTCTTTAAATCACCTTTTTATTCTTAAAACTCTCATGTACAACACTTCTGATTGCCTCGTTGAAATGAACTTTACAAATAAACTTGCCTTCCCTATTATATTTTATAGAAATATCGCATGGAAGTTGGCACACAGGCGATGGATCACTTGATTAACATACTGCAAACTGACAGGTGTGTTGATGAAGTGTCAAAGAGCATTGTGTTGTTTGATTGACTCTAGTTTTGTGAACAATAGATCTTGTGCTCTGCTTCTTCCTGCTACTTGAACAGGTCTGACTCTGAAATCCTTGGCTATGCTTTAGACACACTGTACAACATCATCTGCAATGATGAGGAGGAAGAGCAAGGTAGTAAACCCTCCCATTATTAGAAATTCACCTTGAATTCTTGATCGTTTGACGATAATTCCTCGTAACTGTGTGGCTGCTGTAAAGGGTGACTGAGCCTTTGTTTTGTTTGCATGTGTGTGTGCGAGTTCAGTTCATGTCAACTGGACATCAGTGAATTTGCATTTCCCTCTTCTGTACACTGATAATGAATGTTTTATGTAAATATTCTCATCTCTCTTTTCTTTTCCATGTTTTAACCCTACAGATGAATCAGAAGGTAAAATTCTTTGACTGTGCATGAGCCAACCCCACCCTCCACACACTTCCCATGCACCCCCCACCCCACCCACCAACCACCAGCTGCTCCTAAAAATCATACATTGTTCTTGGTTGGGTTGTCAAAAAAGACCACATATATATTATAGTCTTGTAGTACACAGATTTTTTTAATAGCTGATAACATTCAAGGCTGTGTGTTGGTTGTCACATCTTTTTGAGAATCAGTCAGATTCTTCAGTCGTTGAAAGGAATGCTAGCTGTCGGGTGAGGCTTAAAACTTCCTCTTCCCGCCTCTTGCCCTCGCAGACGCTGTAACCCCTGTCCCTGCCTCAGGGAAGAATAAGAATGTTTCCATGCCTGGTCAGTACTGAAACCAAGATATCTCTTCCATAAATAGTACTGCTATTTAACTAACTACACTAAAATGTGCCGGCACTGCTAAAGTGGAAGGAAGGTGTTTGGGTGGTAACATGAATGCTTCACTAATACCATCACATCTTTGGCCTCTGTCTCTCATTTCTCCTTTGTTATCCTCACATTCAAATACCTGGCTGTTTTTGCACTGTTGTGTTGAAATTTTACTGTGTACTTTTTAGAATCAGTTCACCCAAATTACAAAAAAAAAAATCAAATTTCCTCCCCTTTACTGCAGGAGTGTCTAGCTTTTTGTTTTTGTATCTAGCTCTATTTTTGGTCTCAACCATCCGCCTCTTTAGCTCTAGTTTTGCAAAACTCTTAAGCTGCGCGCCAGAAAACGATGAGCTAAAAGAAGTAAAAAAGGTTCTTCAGATAATTCTGTGTATTCATCACCACAAATGGCTCCTTTAACATTAGTCATTTGATCCATTGTTAATACAAAAATATTGATTATAAGGCCATACTGCTGTGGTAGGCAGTGTCTTTTTGACGGTATTGAGCAACAATTCCATTTTAACTTTTCAGCAGTTTGTTATTCAAGTGGTCTGACTGAAAACTAGACTTCTGCACATCCACTTGGCTCGGTTGTCAGACTTTAGAAAGTCTAACAATGACAGAAGACTTTGGCCTGTCACAAGTCATTTCAAAGACAGAGAGGGTTCCTTTTGGCTCTTCTATTCATGCAGACAGAGAGGGGAGAGGGAGAGATGCAGGAAGAGATCCCCCTACTGCTTTAAATTCTGGCTTTTTTTGTGCTTTCTACCTATTGCCTACCTATAATTTTTCAATGCGACAACATAGTTTTTGGTTGGAAGCAGAAATCATACAGAGCGATATATCAAAATGTGGATAAATATATCTTAAACTATCTGCATCTGTATATACTGTTTAAGTATTTTTTTTTTTTTAATTATGGTGAGATTACGAGGTGAGTATACACTTGCTCTCAGTGCAATGGTGTTGCTAACCAAGGGTCTCAGGTAATCCCATATTAAATGTTTATTACCATGTTTACACAGTAACCCTTCTGAGCTCACCCTCTTCACCCTCCCATACTACAGATGTCCCCTCCTCTGTGACGCCATTTTTCCCAGAAGTCTCACCCTGAGCGTGGCACATTTTTTAAATGTATTTTGATATTCCATGTTTAGTCATTATTCAATAGCAAAAAAAACACAAGCAATAACACAGGTTTTGAGAAGTTGCAGGTGCCTTAGTATTATTGCCGTCTAACTCAGGCTGATTGCTATCGTCACTTACTTCAGCTTTTACTCTCCTTCCCAGATGAGGCTGCCCAGAAGCAGGCAGATGACCTGGGTGCCCAGTTTACAGAACAGTTTGTTCAGGACTCTGAGCATGTGACTCTGCTTCTCGCTCTGTTGGAGGTATTGAACTGTTTCTGCTCCAGTGGCAAGATGTCTGTGTTATTATATTTGTTTAAACAACTGCCTTTTTATTTTTTTATTTTTTAGGAGTTTGACTTCCATGTACGTTGGCCTGGGGTAAAGCTGTTGACTGCTCTCCTGAAGAACCAGTGTGTCCAGGTTCAGGGTATCATTTTGGTCAGCCCCATGGGTGAGTGTGTCCTCTCCGCATTTAATCCAAACTTGGATTTTACTAACCCTCCGTTTTATATCAACAATTATGTATGCCTTTACTGACGGCACTTGATAGCTCCTGAAAAGTAGAAGACTCGCAGAAAAGATGAGTCCGTTTGTTTGTTTTACCTGTATTAAACAGTTTTTATTTACCTTTCCATCTGCAGGTGTTTCCAGATTGATGGATTTATTGGCAGACTCCAGAGAAGTAATCCGCAACGATGTGAGTAATTGTCCCTGTTGCGACGTTCAGACCCACTTTGGCTCTGTGTAAAAAAATAGTTGCAGCTGTGATAACTTTTCAGAGTTGTAAACATCTTGTGTGGTGTTATAAACTATGCAGTGTTTCTGCACTGAGAAGCCTCCAAATTCACAGATCAGTTACTTGAACTTGACTTCCCAGTATTTCCGGTCTCACAGCACAGGTACCTTAACGCCTCCACTAAGGCAGCCACCTGCATTGCAACACAGAGCTGATATTTTTTGGTCTGCACGCTCACTAAGTTTGTTTAACACAGTTCTTTTTGTCAGATATGTAATGACATGTTTTTTCGCTTCCAACAGGGTTTGCTGTTGCTTCAACAGCTGACCAAAAGCAATGCTGCCATTCAGAAAATTGTGGCATTTGAAAACGCATTTGAGCGTCTTCTAGATATCATCACAGAAGAAGGCAGTAGCGATGGAGGTAAAAGGATTTTCAATGCAGAAATCTTTCAATGCGATCTAGTTTCTTGACTTTCTGTTATTACGATGGCACGATTATTATATTTCTTGTGAGATATGTCCTAATTTTTTTTTTTAAAGTCCCACTTTTATCCATCTGTGCAGGAATTGTGGTTGAGGACTGTTTGCTGCTGCTGGTAAACTTGCTGAAGAACAACAGCTCCAATCAGAATTTCTTTAAGGAGGGCTCCTACATCCAGAGAATGAAGCCCTGGTTTGAGGTCGGTGACGATAACTCTGGCTGGTCTGCCCAGAAGGTCACCAACCTCCACCTTATGCTGCAGGTAAGGCCAAACAGTCATGTTGATGTGTTCTTTAACCTATTTACACATTAAACAAGCACAACAATGGGATCTTGTTTTGCTATAAACTTGATGACAATGTTGTGTTCCCAGTTGGTGCGAGTCATGGTGTCTCCAGTAAACTCTCCTGGAGCTACAGCCAGCTGTCAGAAGTCCATGTACCAGTGTGGTCTGCTGCAGCAGCTGTGCACCATCCTCATGGCCACCGGTGTGCCTGCTGACATCCTCACTGAGGTAATGACGCTACGTACTACCCAGTACAGAAATAAATCGTTGCTTAAGGCTGATTTATGCTTCCAAGTTAAAATAACACCGTGGGTACGTACGTAGTCATGTGGAGATGCCGACCATACGCCAGACCTACGGCGTAGCCTGGTGTGCACCTCTCAAAAAAACATAACTACACGTCGCGGCAACGCACGTCACTCTCCTTGGATCGGTATAGTTGCATTTCCCGCTACTCGTTTCCGGGTTCTCCTTCTCCATAAACAACATGAAATTAAGGAGAGGGTTAACTCTTCCTGCTACAGATTTCTGACCATAGTCAGAATGCACACTTGTGTCTCCCTATCTCATTGTATCTCTAGAGTCGGTACTCACTCTCAAGGTAATTCCTGTCTTACTCTCTCACTTGCTCTACCACACACTCCACTCACACACACACACACACACACACACACACACACACACTATTCACATGCTATTCTCTTAGAGATTAACGCGCACACTAACGCAAAAGTATAAAATTCTGTCCACTTGCGTGGTAAACGGTGAAAGCTCTGTGTGGAGCCTCCACAGAATCATACATTTGCCTTTACTCAGATGGCTTGGCTCCTTTTGAGACATACTGCATTCAAGCTTGTGATCTGGCCCCTTTCTTTCAGACCATCAATACTGTATCAGAGGTCATCAGGGGCTTACAGGCAAACCAAGACTACTTTGCATCGGTCAACGCTCCTTCAAACCCACCAAGGTAAGACACAACCAATGAGCCAAGACATTAAATCAACCATATACATCTGATAATCAACTGACCTAACTTTCTCTCTAATCACTCTTGTTCGTCTCTCTATAGACCGGCCATCGTGGTGCTGCTCATGTCCATGGTGAATGAGAGACAACCGTTTGTCCTTCGTTGTGCAGTCCTCTACTGTTTCCAGTGTTTTCTGTACAAAAACCAGAAAGGACAAGGGGAGATTGTGGCTACACTGCTGCCCTCCACCATTGATGGTCAGTTACACAGAGTTGAGCAACTTTTTAAGTGGCGTTTGAAGACAAATTGTCCTGAGAAGACATTCTGTTTTCCTTGAATATACTGTTACCTCCCCCCTCTCTCTCTCTCTCTCTCTCTCTCTCTCTCTCTCTCTCTCTCTCTCTCTCTCTCTACACACACTTATTATATCTCTTTTTTTCAATTTATAAATGTGTCTTGTTTGATTGGTGTTCTTCTAAAACTTATGTTATTGTACAGTTGGGGTTGTTGTTGTAAACCAAATAACACCTTTAGATAGATAGATAGATATTTATTGATCCCAAAAAATGGGAAATTACCGTGTTACAGCAGCACACGTACATTAGCCACACAACACAGAATATAAATATAAATGAGATACTAGGAAAAAATATACATATATACAGTGTACATGAAATAATAATAATAATATGAATAAAATATAAGAATAACATATAAGAACAAATATTTAAATATATACAGGATGGGAAAACTAAATGTCCAACCGCTTAATTAATATGCTCAATGAAGGCTAAAATGTAAATTAACCAATTGTGCAGGTTGCCCTTAGTGCAATATTGTGGTGTCTAAAAGTCTCATCTAGCACCCAGTCATGACATGTTAAAGAGTTTTATTGCCTGTGTTAGGAATGAGTTCCTGTAGCGGTCCGCGCGGCATCGAAACTGTCGGAGCCTCTTAGAGAAGCTGCTCCTCTGTTGGACCAGTGTGGGGTGGAGAGGGTGGTCAGGGTTATCCATGATAGATAACAGTTTGGTCAGTGACCTCCTCTCCACCACAGCGTCAGACGTGTCCAGTTTGCAGCCGATCACGGAGCCAGCCTTCCTGGATGGACTGCTGTTTATTCTGCTTTCAGCTTTATTTATGGATGTTCAATAATTTCTTTACTGACTTGCTCCCTTATTTCCGCAGCCAATTCCATCTCAGCGGGCCAGCTGCTGTGTGGAGGTCTGTTCTCAGTAGATTCTCTGTCCAACTGGTGTGCTGCTGTGGCCTTGGCTCACGCCCTCCAGGATAACCTCACCCAGAAGGAGCAGCTGCTGAGGGTCCAACTGGCGACCAGCCTCGGAAAGCCCCCGGTCTCCCTGCTGCAGCAGTGCACCAACATCCTCTCCCAGGTAGGACCATAACAGTGGCACTACTGCTGGAAAAAAGGAGATGCTAACAGGTTATGTGTGTCTGGGTAGGAAGGGTTTTTGGCAAATGAAGGTTAATACTGAAGTGTCAACAACAGTGAACAGAACAGTGTCACGTTATTGTGGTTTTGCAGGGAGATAAGATCATCCGGCGGGTAAGTAACTTTTATCTGTGTGTGTGTGTGCTGTGAGTGTTTGGGTTATTTTTTGCTTGGCATTTGTAATAGAGGTCTTGTTGGCCCATGTGTTGGGGGATCTTCACTTTAACTCTTTAACTACCTCTCTTTCGACTCTAACTTGTGGCTATGACCCTGTTCTTTCTCATTAGTGTGGCACACAGGTGCACTCGTTCCCAAAGATTTAAAAGCTCACTACTAGTGGGGAAGTACACAAGTTGACTACTTGTGTACTTCCCCACTAATAGTGAGCTTTTAAAGACAGACAAGACAGGTTCAGAGAAAAGGGACACAACAGCTTTTTTGTGAGTTTTGTGATTCTAACACCTGCTTTGAGCTTTGACTTTGGTTCGTTTGGTGTGCTGCTAGCCCTTATCTGTCCAGGAAGTGTGCCTCAGCAGCTTTTGGGCCTTTTCCTGTCCAAATGAGAGATCTCCACTCTTGTTTCTCTGGTTCTCTTATCAAGGAAAGGGTTAGAATTTAGGGCAACTGGTCTTGGTTAAAGGTGCTCTGAAGATGATTAACCAAGTCCAGTTGCCCTACAGTTTAACCCTTCCCAGAATAACTAGGACCTGAATGACTGAGAACTGTCACAGACATCTGGTTTTCTTACTTACATGTACCTGCTTACAAATGTCCAGTGCAGGTGCCAAATGATTAATATACTTTATACTGTACATTTAAATTTCACTGTGCAGAGCGGTATTAGAATTGGTGTAGCTTCAGGAGAAGTGCAGGATTATACTCTAGTGTGGCAGTAAAGAAGCTGAACCTGAAGGTGAAGCCATCGACTATGTTTTTTGACTTGGCATAATGACTGGAAGGAGTGGGATTGGGGACAGGGGGAGGAGCTCAAACATCTGTAAGTAGCCGGGAATACAACTTCTGCTTCTTTATGTGAAAAGAGACTGCAGAGATAGTTGAGCTATCTGAAGAAGCTGCCTGTTGAGGTATTCCACTCACATCCTACTGGGAGCGAACTCTTTGTTATGGTCTTTTTCAGTTTGAAGGAAGGGACTGGCATTTATTCTTTTCGCTCTAATCTTCGATTTTTGTCAGGCTGTAGTTTTAACTACAGACACATAACGAAGCAGAGTACATGTTTTTGTTGTTGTTGCAGAAGCCAATGTTTGTTCAAATAATGCTTGTGGTCATTTTCCTGTCTTTTTGTTTTTTCCGCTTTGTTTTGCACAACGTCATATTTGGAGACTAAATCTGAAAAGGTGATTTTGTAAGTTTTTGTAGTATGTAATGCTGATAAGTTTTTATAGTGGTGCTCATAAGTTTATGAACCCATGCTAAAGTTGACTAAAAATAGGAATGACAAATCATGTTTTTTTTTATCTTAAAGCCTTAATTAAAAAAAAAAAAAAAGGAAAAATCCAACCTTTAAGGACACCAATTTCCTTTGGAATTAAAATAGCTGTACATCATCACACACCCTTCACCATAACTAGAGATTGGCATGGGGTACTTTGCATAAAATCCTCTCTTAACGCAAATCAAACCAGCTATTAGGCTAACTGAAATAAGTCCATGCCAATCTCAAGTTATGGTGAGGTATATGTGATCATGTGTGGCTATTTTAATTCCACAGGCAAGGGGGACTTTATATAGATGCTTAGTATCCTGGATCCAAGAAATAACTGGCCTTTAAAAATTAAAAATCTGCCTGCCTCAATGGGAATTTAACATAGGGGTGTGTATACTCATGCCCCCTTTATTTCAAGGAAGAACATTTATTTATGTATAATACATTATTCATTCACAAAGACAGTTGATGTCCATAATGGTTGGATTATTCCAAATCTTTCCAATTAAGGCAATAAGATCAATTTCCGAAACTGATTTATTTTTTAATTCTTCTTTTTTAGTAAACTTTAGCATGGGTTCACAAACTTATGAGCACCACTATATATAAAGATGGATGACAAGTCTCCACTTTCTCCCACTGTACAAAAGTAAAGCCAAAATATCCTGGATATGGTCGCCGCCATTTTGTGTAGTAGTGCCGTAGTGATCGGGCAGTTGAGCCTTGGTATCAAAGTCCTATTCATACACCCGCTCAACCAATCGCGAGTCAATCACAGCTGTCATACGTGATGTTTCACCCCATTATTATAGTATTAAATAACTAACAAAACCAAATTTATGAGAAAGATTAACACTTGAGCAAACATCAGCATGATCAGAACTACTTAAAATGGCAGAAACCATCTCTGGGAAAAGATTATTTGACCTGTAATTAGATTTGTTTTTTATTTTGGCCCGCTAACATGGAGGGGCCAGGATTTATGGCAGCTAGCCACCAGGGGTGATCCAAATGTTTTGGCTTCACTTATACAATCTGCATTTACCCACACCTTGCTCCTCATTACTCTTAATCAATTTTGGCATTTCTGGGCGCCCAGACAGCTCAATTGGTAAAGCGGGCGGCCATATGTAGAGGTTTGCTCCTTGATGCAGCGGGGCTGGGTTTGTCTCAGACTTGTGGTCGTTTGCTGCATGTCATTCCCCCACTCTCTCCTTTCATTTCTTCAGCTGTCCTGTCAAATAAAGGCTTAACATGCTGAAAAAATCATCTTAAAAAAAACAGCCTTAAGCTACAGTGTAGAGTTTACATATTATAATCGCCTCTGCTCTGTGTTTTAATGTATTGGTTTTCATCATCTTGCACTCATGAAAATCATGCTTTCTTTTTTTGCTGCTGAGTGAGATAAATTATTCTGCATAATTACTTACTGATACAAGTAATTAGAAGCTGAGCTGACTTTTGTAATAAGGAAAGAATATCCATGTTGAGGTCTGTTGCAGATCTGAAACCTCTCACCTGTTTCTCAAAGCTGTTTGAGATGTCATGCGTTTCATGGAAATGCATGGTCATTTTTATATCACCTCTTTTATTATTAGTGGGTTTTTCATTCTTAAAAAGCACATTTGTCCTTCTCTGCCCTCCTTTCATTCAAATAGTTTTCCCTGATATACAGTATTTCCTCTTCTGTCTGCATTCCTCCTCTTACAACACAGGGTTGAAAGAAAGCAAAAAACTTCACAGCGTTGGGTGCATTCAGGGCATCCCTGCAGAAACGAGAGGCGCAAACTTATTAAAAATTGTATACTTGATTGGTCGAAATAAAGATACAGTTTTTAGGGACTTTCTTAATACAGGATGCCTAACCTTGTTCAATTTACTGAATGTATTAATTTTGACTGTGTTGTCGTTGTTTTTTGTTTGCAATAACTGTCTTAACTACTAATGGTGGATGTGATTGAAGTGTTCCCAATTAGGCGCTGATGGGTTTACTTTAATCAAGTGCATGTCTGGATGGGAAGACATGAAATGAGTCAACAAAATGAATGCTTGTTTTAACACAAACTAATTTTCAAGCATTTTTGTTGCCATTTTATCAGCCCATTTTTTAATTCACTTTTACAGCAATAATTTTGTTTTAACTTTTGCAAATTAAAGCTCTAACTTTTAAAGAAATTACCAAAACGGTTGTTTAACAAATGTCCCCAACTGGACTTTATCTAAATTTATATAACCACAATTGAAATTCTGATTAATTGAAATATTGGTTGGAATTCTGATCCAGGTTATGATGTTGCATCTTGATGTACATATTAAACATCTGCTTTGCCATCGTCTAAACGCAATTTGTTTTAATATCTTTAGAATATTACATATTTGGACTTTTGTCAGTTGTTTTTATAGTCATTCAAGAAGCACATGTTAATATTTCTTTTTTCTCTACAGGGCAGTAAAGTGCAGACCAGGGTGGGCCTCCTCATGCTGCTGTGTACATGGATCAACAACTGTCCGATCGCTGTCACTCACTTCCTACACAATCAGGAAAACGTTCCCTTTGTATCCTTAACTAATCTAAGACTACATGCATTTATTAACAAACTGGATTGAATATTTTTATTATTTATTTTTTAACGTATTTCCAGGTTAAACAAAAAAGGGGGGTTGAATCTAAAAATGACTGGTGTTGAATGAATCCTTGACTCGGTGTGACTCCTGCAGCTGACAGCACAGATATCCGAGAACTTGGGAGAGGATGAAAGGCTGGTGCAGGGCCTGTGTGCGCTGCTTCTCGGCATCTGCATCTATTACAACGACAACTCACTGGAAAACTACACTAAGTAGGTGTCAACACACACCGCTTAATAATAACTCTGTAAACATAATCGTTAGCCAAAGATCTTTAAATACCCCAACCCGATGAAGCAATGGAAAGATCAGATTAATCATGTCAACACAGTCGGTTAAAGCGCTGTATCTTGTTTTAAGACCTGCCATGTTGTCTTTTTCCTCCATAGAGAAAAGCTAAAGCAGCTCATCGAGAAGCGCATTGGAAAGGAAAACTTTGTAGAGAAACTGGGCTTCATCACCAAACATGAGCTGTACTCGCGGGCGGCTCAGAAGCCCCAGCCAGTCTTCCTGTCTCCAGAGCAGATGCTGTTTGACCACGAGTTCACCAAGCTAGTCAAAGAACTGGAAGGTCAGTCAAAAGGAATTATCCGCATCAAGAGATGGTTAATTCATCATGGCAGTTGCAAAGTTAGGTAGTGTTCTACTAAGTTTTTCTCCTGCTACTCCACATAGGCGTGATCACCAAAGCGGTTCACAAATCCAGTGAGGATGAGAAGAAGGAAGAGGAAGTGAAGAAGACAATAGAACAACATGACAACATTGTAACTCAGTATAAAGAGCTGATTAGAGAACAGGTAAACAACTGATGTTTGTTTTTGTGTGTGTAGTTGATGTTATTTATGTTTGGTGCACTTTCCTGTTGACTGTTTTATTCAGATTAGATTAGATTTACTTTATTGATTCAGAATTGGGAAATGTCAGTGCTGCATGAGCAAAATTAAAGATGTACAGCACACATACAGAATATACAAGAAATAATAAATAGGATAACATACAAAAACAACTATTCAAAACTAAAGATGCAGCAATACAAAGGAAAGAATGTACAAACGTGTTTACAAGTGGTGTTAACAATGTACAACCTACTAAAATAGTTTTTTTTTCTTCAGGATGCTCAGATCCAGGAGCTGAAGGAGCAGGTAGCGTCCATTTCGTCTCAGAACGAACAGATGCAGACTACAGTCACCCAACAGCTGGCCCAGATCCAGCAGCACAAGGATCAGTACAACATCCTCAAGCTGAAATTAGGTGGGTTCCCCTCATTGGTTGACTGGTAGGAGATGTGTGTGTCTTGTTTATTTAGTTAAATGAGCAATAAGCACAATTTAATCCTATCCTAAAGTGATTTTGGATACTTATTAACTTTTAAAACTCTGGTCTTCTCTTGTTTTCTTATTTTTGGCCACCATCCCTGTTGATTATAACATTTTACTGCTTCATTGCTGCGATATGAGGCAACAGTGATATGCAGCGACATCACAAGAGACAGTTTTACAACAGTGTGTGTACAGGGCAACAACATGCACAATCAGAGGTTTTAAAGGAGTAGTTCAGCAAATGTTGGGAAACACACTTAATTACTTTCTTTCACATGCACAATGTGAAAAGGGCAATTTGTGGTTTGAAGGAAGTTATGTAGCAATTTTTTGGCAAACAAAAGGGAAGGTGTAGTGATTGCATGGAGTCTTGTCATCTCAGTAAGGTTGCAAATTTTAGCACCACCATACCTGTACAGACACACATAACGAAAACCTGTGCTCCCCGACCATATAATCTGGCAATCCTTACTAAGGCTTGAGACGCTGCACAGAAGTACTCGGTGGCTGGATAAACTGTTGTTAGTCAAGAAATAGTTACGTCATGTAGCTCTCCTAATAAAAAAAAAATAGCATTAACAACAATTGTGTTTGTGTAGAAACGCATTATGTAAGAAATCTTCCCTTCATTACGTAATAATACCCAAATTATGTATGAATCGCCTCATTTTGTAATTAAAACATGAACATAATATGTAATTATTTTCTCGGTATTTTGTAATAAATTATTACTTAATGCTGCAGTACTTTTTTTACTTAAGTAATAACCACACAAAATGGATGTCTCTATTCTTTTTTAAAAATTGTCATGTTTATCTTATGAATTCTTCTAAGTCATGGCGACTCAAAATTTGTTTTAAAATCATAGGATTTATTGATTATTCCCCAGAAAAGAAGTAAACTGATAATTAATAGTTACCAAATAATTCAAGTTTGTAGCTGATTTGACAATAACTGTGTATATTCTAAAGCATTTCTTCTTCATAAAACGTTAAATTGCAGCTGTGTTTGAAAGGCTCTGTGACACTAAATCAACCGGTTTTGTCTTAAAGTCTAAAGCTACATGAGACTTGTATTTAACCTGCAAAATGTCCCTGAAAGAAATGCTCCCGTGTTGTTTAATTATTTTCTTCGGATGACCAACAAGTATCTCCAGTCAAAAACCTATATTTAGTATATTATATTTATTAACAATTATAATTGAGCCAATTTATATGTTGGGGGTTTAGGATGCAAATGAGGGTTTGCCCCCTGATTTATACATCAAACTATATTACACATGACTGTAATGCACCTTAACATTTAAACAACAATAGACCAGCTCAACTAAACCAAATTAGCTCAACAGCAACTAACTAGGATTAATTAAAGAAAACCACCAACAGGGTCCTGGTTTTGTACTCACGGCAAATGAGCCCCCAACCTGTTACGAGCGAACAAAAGACAGAGATGCACAGCACCGTAACAATAATAAAGTGACATTTATTAAATGATGATGCAAACAAGAGCATGATGAGGTGTGATTGTCAGTATCAGTGATCAATGAAGGTGTATGGATGTAATGGAGAATGTGAGGTGCGTGTTGTCAGTAGTTAACAGAGAGAAAACATGTTGGTGCGTCGTCTGGAGGATGCGGCCGCCCGGTCTCGGTGCAGGCGGGGTTGAATAGTCTGAGAGGACTGGCCCGGTGATCACAGTTGTCTCATTATCGCCCCCGCTACACCTGCAAGTTAACAAGATAAACAACAGTACACATGTAGGACAGGCCCAGGGCCGGCACACCAACAAACATGACATCATTTGTATAGCTAGTTGTGTGTATGCAGTAGTTATTATATAATCGTGAGGAGTAGTTTCAGTTTTCTCACATCGCCACAGGGTTTGTTCCCCCAGCCGCTGTACCTTCCCGAGTTTACCCACGTGGCTGTGGGGTTGCCTTCTTCCTCCTTCCCAGACGTTGTGGTGGCTCTCACACCACCATCTTCCTCCTGCACCGCTGCCGGTGTCTTCATTATTTACCCATAGCTGGGGCTATTTACCCATAGCTGGGGCTATTTACCCATAGGTAGGACAGTGGTTGACGGGCATCAGGGTGTTTCAACTCACCAATGGGCCCGCATGCTGTGTCTCTGGGGCCCACTGCTGCTCCGAGATCCTGTACTACTTAGCCTGGAACCACGAGGGCCCAGTTACCATGTGTGCCACGGGGGGGCGTGTACGAGGTCTTGGAAGTGGAGCGGCTATGTACCGGCGGAGGCTCGGACACACTCGGCTCCTCTTTCCGCCCCTGAAAACGCAGGGTTGTCCGGTGGCAGTAGCTGACATCAGAGAGTGGCGAGCAGAAGCAGCATGTAGCATGCGGCATGCATACCCCAACTACAAGCACTAACTGCTCCAACACTACTGCACTGACGCATCACTAACCCCTGCGAGCAAACGCGCGCACACGCGTTGAGGATGGCTTCATATCATATTTACACTGCTCTATTAGATACATGGTTATGTCTTGGCACTGAAATACAATTTTTAACTTCTATAGACTATTTTTCAAGCATGTGACTGTGCACTGTCAGTCTTCTGGGTTAAAATGGAATTATAGGTTGTGGTTACTGTCTCAGATTTTCATCAAACCTTATATATTAAGAATGTGTCCCAAAACCAAGGCCTGTCAAATATTTCTGTTCAAAGGTAAGAGATAGTGATATATTTTGAAAATAAAACTTGTGTTTTGCTTAAATATCTCAGCTATCCTAACCTTAACCACTCCAGGTCAAATGCCTAACTCCAACTAATCAAGCTGCTTTGTGGGTGGATGTTGGCGTGGCCGTAGTCAGTGAGATTTGTAATTTTGCGGGATTCGTTATTTCGCAGCAGACGGGTAATACAGCAATTGTTAATAGCCGTCTAGAAATATGGGGAAATGCAAGTTCAGTGACAAATGGCTTGACAACATCGAGTATCCTTGGTTAAGGTCGGTGCCTGAAAATGCTTTTGAAGCGAACTGCGTTATACACTCACCGGCCACTTTATTAGGTACCCCATGCTAGTAACGGGTTGGACCCCCTTTTGCCTTCAGAACTGC